>NW_024412376.1:90827965-90966989 GCF_014898765.1 Herpailurus yagouaroundi | reverse complement strand
TCCCTTCCCTTCCCTTCCCTTCCCTTCCCTTCCCTTCCCTTCCCTTCCCTTCCCTTCCCTTCCTTTCCCTTCTCTCTTTCTTCCCCTCTCCCTCCCTTCCTCCCTCCCTCTTTCTTCCCTCCCTTTCTTTCTTTCTTTCTTTCTTTCTTTCTTTCTTTCTTTCTTTCTTCCCTATTATATTTTAACCAAAGTATTTACTCTTGTTCCAATATCACTTGAGTCCATAGGGGATATATTTAACCTATATAGATGTAAAAGTGGTCCTAGTTTGATCAAGTGTGAAATTTAGCATATAAATTTAAAACTGTATTTTGGAGAATAATAAAAAAAGTAAAAAAAATCTAGTATAAAACCAAATAAATATGGACTATTTAAGATAAATTACTCTTTCTAGAAGGACCAATAAAGAAATGGCTTTTATTTAATTTAAAAATTTTAGTTCCTTTGAATAATAACCAGTCAAGAGGCCCACCAGAAACAGCAAACATTTTGATTATTTACTCTAGGGACAGGATTCTAGAGAACACATGGAATTATTGGGAAAGGTCAGTTGGCTATAATAGTTAGAGAGAAGGTCATGTCTTAAAATGTCATTCCTTCCATCTATTCATAAATAAACAGGAAGGTGATCTTTCAGTGGAGATCAGTAATATCTCCAACAAAATCTGAGCTTTCAAATGTATACCAACTTCCCTTTATAACATTATATCTCCAAACTTTGTTTTTATATAATCTATATTTTTGTTAGACTGGCCTTGTTGCTCATTCTGTATGCTCATTTAGGTCTCATTCCATATATATTTGCATACTTTTGCTAACAGAGTTCTTTATACTGTAAATATGTTTTTTCCTTCATCTCCTCATGTTAAAATCCTGTTCATTTGTATAGTTCTTATTTATTTATTTTTTTATTGTTTTGAGAGAGAGAGAGAGAGAGAGAGAGAGAGAGAGATAGAGAGAGAGATAGTGAGTGAGCACACACACAAGCAGGGCAGAGGGGCAGAGTGAGAGAGAATCCTAAACAGGTTCTGTGCTGTCAGCCCAGAGCCTGACACTGGGCTTGATCTCACGACTGTGAGATCATGACCTAAGCTGAAACCAAGTGTCAGATGCTTAACAGAATGAGCCACCCAGCCGTCCCTAGTTCTTCTTCTTCTTCTTCTTTTTTCTTTTTTTTTAAGATTTTAAGTAACCTCTATACCCAACATGGGGCTCAAACTTACACCCTTGAGATCAAGAATTGTATGTTCTACTGACTGAGCCAGCCAGATGCCCCTATTTTAATAGTTCTAAATCAAATAGAAAGGTACTTTCTCCAAAAGTTCCCATGTGATGGCCTCCTCACTTTGTAAATATTCATTGCTCTTGATTTTTATATCATGTGTGTCTCTAAATAGTTAATTAAATCTATTAATGTATGCAATATACTTAATTTTAATACTAAGAGGTAGTATTAAGTATATTCTATATATGCATATATGCATCATCTGTGCTATCAAGCATATGTTTCCCTTTTTTGGGAAATGCTTTGGCTGAGGTAGGCTTCATTCAGGGTTATTTCCCTTTCATTGGACAGCCAACATCCAATGACTGGTAACATGGGAGTGTAAAGACACAACCCTTTCACCCAGGAAAACTCTCCAGAACCATCAGAACTTCCTTGACATCGGGCAAGGCCTTGTGACTGTACACAGCCTCACTTCTAGTTCAGTTCCTTCCTGTTCCTTCTCCTCACACACCCCAAGACTGGTGTTGGCCCCAAGAAACTATGCCCAAATAAATTTCCCTTATTCATATCTGCATGTCATAGACCACTTCCTGGGGGTCCCCAACCTATGGCAGCTAGAAGGAAAGAACCTTAGCAAACCAAAAAGCACGTTTTTATATTGTGTTATTTTTCAAGCTTTTAAAATCACATCTGCTATTAGGCAATGACATTTTTGAGCTTAATTTGTTCTTAAAAAATTTACAGAGAGCTATGAGTACACTTGATCATGAGGTTCTAGATGATCAAGTTTTGCTATGACTAACATTCATTAAAAAGACAGGTTTTACACTAATATGATGCAATAGCCTTTAAGTATTCACTATACTAGGCAAATGGTTATGTAGGAAAGTCGCTAAATTTTCCTTATTAATTAAATCCACTGTCTGGCAATCCTACGTGAAACTCTATTTCATGTTATTGAATTAATGCCCGTTTTAACTAGATTCAATACTAGGTCAATTATGTTTTATCTAAACTTTGATCATTGCAAACCTTAGTGAGAAAAAAAGGATTTCTAGAATTGGTTTTCTGTCTGCCTCATGCTAGAATGTATCCATGCTAAAGAAAGATCACATTATTCAAATTTTAAATTCTTTCTAGTTTTTATATTATAAGTTGTGATTAACTGTTCTTGTGTAGACTTTTATAATAGGGAACTACTGATTAAATTAGAGTGGGAAATTAAAAGCAAGCTATTTATACTGTTTCACTGTATTTTCTAATTTTAACTCTGTGCTCTGGTTTCTTCATAGCCCTGTTTAGTCAGACATAAGAAATAGCAATTGAAATCTTCAGGACACAGTATTCATGATAATACTAGGCAATTCACATGTGCTCCAGCCCACAGCTTCAAGGGTTATTGAGGTCAAAAGTGACCAAATATTTTGTATCTAAGTGCCACCAAAATGCAGACTTCAAAGAAGCTCTCATGCTGCACATCTTGACACTGATCCTGTGTCAGGGGTCCTTGGAGTGTGAGGGACACTGTGTGAGCGTTAAGCTCTGATGACAACTGCAGGGCTCACGGGAACGGCTTTGAAATATGAATAGACTAACTCTACTTCCTTCCTCCTCCCCATGTTCTTCTGTCTCAAGGAAGCACAGCTGGTCAGGAGAGATCAAATACAACTCAACTAAAATCAGCCACTTCCTTAACTGAGGGTTCTAAGAAAGGTATTGTGTCACTGAAATCAAGAAAATGCCAAATTCCTGACTTACATACTATTTCTTTCCCTTTGAACCAGTGTTACTAAGTTCCCTATAGCAGTGTTATTGAGGTACAGTGTTATATAGGTATGGGGTGGGGGATGGTAAGTAGTTGAAAAATATTCTCAGTAGACTTCAGGAGGATATAAAACTGTCAATACTTTTTTTTTTTTCTGTTGTAATAATACCTATATTGGACTAGAGTGAACATTATAAGGATTTTAATTCATGTATTTAATAAATATTTTATATATTAACTTCTAGAATATAGTCACTGTTCTAAGCTTACAATTAATGGTAGGAGAAAGAAAATAAATGAAGGAAGGATGGAAGAAATGAAAGAAGGATATTGGTAGGTGGTAGGTATTGAAAAATAAGACAGAAGAGGAAATTTGATGAGGCAGAGTGCTCTGTATGATCAAATTTTATTTAGAATGGTCATAGAAGGCACTTAAGATTAAAGAAAAAGGGGGGGGGGTTGGCACCTGTGTGGCTCAGTCAGTTGAGTATCTGACTCTTGATTTGGGCTCAGGTCCCAGGATCCAGCCCAGAGTGGTACTCCTCTTTGAAAGTTGAGCCTGCTTGAAATTCTCACTCCCCCACTCTGCCCCTCTCCCTGGCTCACTTGCACTCACTCTTTCTCTGAACAAAACAAAACAAAACAAAACAAAACAAAACAAAATGAGAGACAGAGAGAGAGAGAGAGAGAGAGAGAGAGAGAGAGAGAAGGGATGGAGATTGAGTGAGGTAATTAGCCATAGGGTTATTGAGGGGAATATTTTTTAAGAGAGGAATAGCAAATGCAAAGACCCTGAAGGCATTTGCTCTTGTTTAAGGATTAGAAAGGGAGCAAATGTGGTGGCAAGGCCACAAAAGAATGTGAGAGTTGCTAGATAACACCGAATTACAAAGAACCTCAAAGTGGTTTTAGAGACTGCATTTTCTCTGAGTAAGATTGGAAAACTTTTGGAACCTAAACAGAGGCATAATCTCATTTGAATTTTAAAAGGATCCCTCTGGCTGCTGGGTAGAGAATGGAATGCAAAAACTAAAGTTGAGTGGACAAGAAAGTTGAGTGGTAAAGTTGAGTGGACAAGAAATCAGACTCCTTAGATCATTCTCCCCCCGGTATCCTCTGCACATGGCATCACTTCATGTTCCAAACTGGGTGTTTGTACTCCAGCTCTCATGTCCATCTTCTAGCCTTTCCTTTAAAGACTTCCTGGAATTTACACATGGCACTTCAGCACCACAGCATTGGCCAATATTGAATCCCATGATCTTGACTAGCTGTAGGGAGGCTAGAAAATGTATTCCTTAACCTGGGGCTTCATTTGCCCAATCAAAAGAAAAAAAAGTCAAAGATTTTTAAGTAATTTCTTACTGAATGATTAGGGAGACATCTCAAAAACAAAAAAAGTACAAAGAAGAAGGACCACAGATTGAGACTCCTTCTACTTAAATAACTGAAGCACATGTTCAAGATCTTTGAATTTAGTCTTTGGAAAGTAAGCATGTGGATAGACCATTGCTTCCTAATTCAGAGTACCACATTCTCTCTCATCTTTCTGTATCAGCTCATGTTTTCTTCTTGCTCTACCCTCTCACACATCATTCTTGCAAACTTTGGGGCCTCATTTATGTCTTCAAAGGAGCCTTCTCTAGCTGCAGATTAAATCATTCAACTTATTTTTGCCCTGTAATTAATATCTATATTTGTTCTTTATAGAAACAACACATTTTGTAATTTTATATATGTATAAGAATTTCATCGATATCTGTCTCTTTTATTAAGCACTAAAAGACATGAGTGGGACCCATGTCTTTATTGCCCATCATTGTATTCTCAGTGCTAGCTCAGTGCCTGACAGGTAGTTGTTTAAATAATCTGTTGAGTAAATGAACATCTGAATAAATGAATTCACAGAGTATTAGTGGTGGAAATCAAGCCAAGGAGATTGGATTTAAAGGTCTTAATGCTAAAGTCCAGGAGACAAGAAATTTCCTGTAATAATTTTAGTTAAGTATACCAAAGCTATTAGAAGAATTTGTACACAATACATGTTGCTTGCATATGCATGACAACCATCATAATATCTCATCACCTCTTTATAACACTTTTAAAAATTTGTGAGCTTGGAAAGCTTACAAACTAAAGAGTAGTAAAATTTGATGTTATTTTATAGGGCTAAATAATAATTCCTGTACTCTTTGGTGTTATTTGAAGTAGTCTTCTGAGGAAAAGCACCTGCTTATAATTTCAATTTTATATTAATTTTGTTACAGTATTAGGTAAACTTCAATAAAAATAGTGTCAGTTGTCAGTACATCTGCTTTTGTTTGTTTAGAGATTTAAGAATCTGGACTAAGAAGTTGTGGAATAAGGGGACCTGTTTCAGAGGAAGGTCAGAAACAAAAGCAAATTAATTTTACAAATTTGAGCATTATTTTTCACTAAAAATCAATATGCAAGCTCATCATTACATGCACTGTTATAAATACCATGTTGTGGGTACGGATAAACAAAATGCATTTGGAAGTTCTCATTGATCTTTAAGGGCTGTCGCCAGTACTTAATGAAGCAGAGAGCTTGTTTGGTGTGTGAGACAGTATTTTTTTCTTGGAGCCCTGTCAACCATGCAGATAGTTGATAGCTTCTCACAGTCAGACTGACACTTTTAGGTAAAGGTTTACTGTAGCATACAAGAAACAGTGACCTGTGATACAGCCAAATGACTGATAAAATGGTATGAAAAGAGCTTTCAACTCCCTATGGCACTACTAATGTACCTGAAATTTTTAAAGTACATTTTAGTAGTTATGAAAAGATCCAGATGGAGAGCACTAAAGACTGGTGCCCTCACTTTATCCCCCTCAGCTTCCAGCACAAGAGAGACATCCCCTCTGATTGCTATCATCACTCGTAGTAGAAGCTCAAGGGATGTACAAGATTACTTTATTCTCAATTTGATCTTGGCCCTCTCTGTTTGATCCTTGCCTCTCTGCTGAGATTTAAATTTAGTGAGATTCAAGAGAGAACTTTTATTTTGATATGCACTTCTATAGATACTGACCTAGAAAGAGACTAACTTATTATACATAACTTATCTGATTTGCATACTGGTTCTTACTGAAAGCTTGAGGAACATTTGACTGGCAAGCTCCAGGAAATAGGTTTCATGGAGTACTGTCAATGCAGCTAATCCTCTGATTTATAGAGGTATATTTTTTTTTCCTGGAAAAGCTATTGTAACTTAAAACAACATAAGTGAAATTAAATTTTCTCCCAGAAAAAGTCACAAAGGATCATTCTTTTTGAAGACTTTATATTCAACCTCTTTTAAATAAAAAGACAATTTCACTGAGGATAACAACTGTATCAGTAAACAAATTGAATGGAGTAATACATCTGTAGAGCATAAGATTTTCTAAAAGTCGTTTACATAATTTAAAGAGTAATACATTGTTAATCATAGAAAAGTGTAGTCAATGCGATAAAAAAAAAAAAATCAACGTGTACCAAAGACATGTTTGCGTATCTTGCAATGCTTCTGGATAGTTGCTGATCCTAAAAGAGATAATCACTTTGATCAAAAATAGACATCTATTATTGGGGTAAATTGTACCTATTTCGCTGGTTGGTTTTAGAGTATCAGCTGAGAAGTAAAATAGAACTGAGTTTGTATCTCAGCTCTCTAATAATTAGTAGATGAGACCCCAGGCAATTTACTAGAATTCTTTGATTGCTAATTGTCCCCAAAATTCATTTTCTCTCACTCCCTCTTGGTAATTATTCATTTTCCCTTGGACCTAGGAAAAAATCATATGACTGAGTTATGGACAGTGGGGTGTGAGAGAAAGTGATCTGGATCTCGTTCTTTCAGAGTACCGCCTTGCCTTCCACTGCTTTTAGACCCTTCCAGTGGGCTGGAATGTGGACATGCTGGTGAAAAACTAGCTTAAGCCGTACCAATGAAGGCAACACCCTAAGGATAACAGAACTACTGATAGATGGAATCTGAGTCTCAGATGATCTGGTAGAACTAAGCTGCTTTCCTAACCTGACTAACTCTACGCTGCCTGTGGGAGAGAAATTTCTATTTTATTCAAGGCACTGTATTTTTGTATCTCTTTATTACAGCAACTTGGCCTATTATCAGACATCAGTGTCTTTGAGGAAGGAACTAGACTCTCCATAGCTTGAGTTTCATAATCCATAAAGTTGAAGTTTTAATGGTACCCACTCATAAGATTATTTTGAAGATAAAATGGTTGCTATATAAAAAAAATATTTAAAATAGCACCTGGCATATATTTAGCATTAAATAATTATTAGCTATGTTTATTTTTTGATTTTTTCCAATTATTATTATAATTGTGTTTTTTATTAAAAAAATTTTAATGTTTATTTTTGAGAGAGAGCATGAGCAGGGGCAGGACAGAGAGAGAGGGAGACAAAGAATTGGAAGCAGGCTCCAAGCTTTTGGCACAGAGCCTGATGGGGGGCTTGAACCCGCAAACTCGGGATCATGCCCTGAGCCGAAGTCAGTCACTTAACCGACTAAGCCACCCAGGCACCCCTATAATTGTATTTTTTAAGATTTTTAAAAAGGAACCTCTACACCCAGCGTGGGTCTTGAACTCCCAATATCGAGGTCAAGAGTCACATACTCCACCAACTAAGCCAGCCAGGCGCCCTTAATTATACTATAGTTGTTATTTGTATACTTCAAAAAACTATAAAGTTAAATATTTTTATTTTTAAATAAGGCATAATGAACAGTACTGGAAAAAAAAGTAGTGGTTGAAAAGAACACCTTTTATTTCAAAGCATGAAATTAAGTAGTTTTTATCTTTGGCCCCAAAATATTTTCAAGAAAGTCCTGAGAAGTTTTTGAAATTTTTTGAGAAATTGATTCACAGAGTTCTGTTTTGCTAGTGTTATATGTGTTTATATATATGCGTATGTGTGCAGCATTGCACATTTTCTTGGAGCATATCAAGTTTTTGATCATTCTTCTGCCTTCGGGGAAAAAATCTATCTTTTGGTTTACAGAGCTGGCATGCCATCAGGATTAGTAGTAATGTCTGTTACCTTGATGCTTTATGATTATTCTAATCTGTGGCTCTCCTTTATATCTCACTCTCTTAAAAAAAAATCCCATGGCCTCCCCTGATTGTAGACTTTTGTCCAAATTCCTTAGCATAGCATTTGAAAATACTTTTCAGTTTAGCAACAAATTAGTTATAACAGTGGGCATTTATCCTGGTCTGATTTTTCGCAGTGCTTTTACATGCACAATGTCCATTTTTCTGTATTTATAAAAATCTCTCTTCTTTACCTTATGCCACATCTTATTTTCAAAATATGTTCCTTAGAACAGTACTCCTGACAGATAGTTCATGAAAACTGCATTCTGTTGTCAAAAAAAATTATGAAATATTGTGGATTGCATTCCTTTCTTGGAAATACCTGAGGTGCATTAGCTATTAGTGTCTCTAAAGAGTCCTAGGAAAATAAAATATATTTTGGTTTAACCTGGTTTTCCCAAACATATTACTATGAGACTTTTCTTTCTAGAGAATCTGTTAATCTCAGAAAACTAGTTGTGTGGATCTCACTTTATGAAACCTGTTCCCCAACAACTGCAATCATTATAACCATAAAGTGTACTATTATCTTTCCCTCATCACCAGACACACAATTACTCTCCCTTTCTTCTGTGTTACTAGAACACTCTGTTTCTTTTTTGTGTTTGCCATACTTTCTTATACTTAAGTGGACACATTATTCTCTATATAGATTAACTCACTTAAACTACTTTTTCTTCTATCACTGTATACTGCCTGGTATAGCATAAATGAGGAGTGATTAGTGATCGTTTTCTGTATTTCATCCCTTTGTATTTGAGTGAAAATATGTTGTTTTAAGAAATAAAATACAGTAGGACTTAAGCACATCATTGTTATCTTTCAAATAGTCAAACTTGTTGGTTGTTTACATATTTCCTCCGTGTTCATAACTTTGGTGGAACTTTATGAGAATCTCTATCTACATGGTTTAGTTTCGGACAACGGAATCCACTTAACTAGTTTAAATAGAAAATAATTTTTAGGAGCACCTGGGTGACTCAGTTGGTTAAGCTTCCGACTCTTGGTTTAGGCTCATAATCTCAAGGCTTTGTAAGTTCAAGCCCCGCATTAGGCTCTGTGCTAGAGCCCACTTGGGATTCTTTTTTTCCACCTCTTTTCTCTCTGCCCCTTCCCCACTTGTGCTTTCTCTGTCTCTCTCAAAATAAATAAATACACTTAAAAAAAGAAGAAAATAATTTTAATAGGTTATTAAATGCCTTGATAGGGTTGAAGGAAAAATTGTAGATTGAGCAGTCAGGAATGAATCACAAAACTACCCCCACTGAACGGAGCTACCCCAGGGGATCTAATGTCTTTTCTATGATGAAAAGCCCCTGACTTCAGAACCACTCCACAGTGCCATGCTAAGCATACCTCTACAGTCTAGGAACCACTACACTCAAGAAACTACAATGATACCAAAGCTACCTTTACCACTGCTGGGTTCAGAACCATACCAGATTTATTTCAATCTGCCATGTCTTGGCTCCTTCTCACCTACAAAAGTGATGATGGGGCACTGGAAACTTACCTAATGCTTCTGAAAAGGAAATGGATGTCTCCATGATTATGTTTGCAATTAAAAAGAAAAGCTCAGCCTCTGCCCTTTTCCCTTCTAAACCTTCTGTGATTCTGTCTGATTGGCAGAATGTAACTGTCATCGAAAACTCTAACAGCAAGGGAGTTTCTGCCTTTCCAGACTCTGCTGTACAGAAAGGCACACAGAAAGAAGGTGAAATGAATGTTGGAACCAGTTCAGTGTTTACTAACACTATTAATCTTGTATTATTTATACATGATGTTCTCCTTTATTCTAATACTTCCTCACCTTTCTGTTTATTCCTCTGTATTTAATTTCTTATGCCTTCCTCTTTCTCTGCTTGCAATCTATGCAGTCTCAGTCAACACTGAGACTTCAGTCTTCTAAAGGAATTTTATACAGCGGCACCTGGGTGGCTCACTCGGTTGAGCGTCTGACTTCGGTTCAGGTCTTGATCATGGTCCGTGAGTTCGAGCCCCGCGTTGGGCTCTGTGCTGACAGCTCAGAGCCTGGAGCCTGCTTCAGATTCTGTGTTCCCCTCTCTCTCTGCCCCTCCCAACTTGTGCTCTGTCTCTCTCTCTCTAAAATATAAATAAACATTAAGAAAAAGTTAAAGGAATTTTATACAAAGGGAGGGCAGCAGTGGCATGCTTTTTCTAATTGTCACATGGTAGGTAAACTAAGGGCTTGAAAACACAACATGCTGTATCTTAGCTACGATATTGGGTTTACTGATAAACAACACTCTAATTTATTTCTTTCCACAATTGTGTGTTGTAGCTATGCATCCATTATACTAAGAACGAAACTGAGGCACTTTGAAAAATTATCTGTTAACGATTGTACATCTTTTAAGTTTGGGACCCATAGTCTCTTCATAATATAGTGCAGTCTAAGATGGCCTGCAATTTGAAACATGCTGAACTCTATTTTCCCACATTTTGTCTGGAAAATAAAAGTAGAGACTTTAAATTATAGTGCTATGCAAAAGCCCATATTAGTATTTCTGTCTTGGGACCTCTTTTATGGTGAACAGCATGGTTTCACTGATGCATACACATCAATTCTTACCTTATTGAAAGGTGATGCTACTTTCCCTGAACTTCAGCATCCATTGAAATTTCCCTTGTTTTAGCCTCTGAGGCTCCGTATTGTTGGCTAATTTACATGCCCTGTCAAGTCACACCAGAAAAATCACCTCCTCGTTAGTTCGACACAAAGGAAGTTTATATGATCTGAAAGCAGAGTATTCCTTCACTTTTATTCACTTGTATCACCTATACTTATTGAATATCTATTGTATATGATAAAAAATCTAATTGATGTGGGGCGCCTGGGTGGCGCAGTCGGTTAAGCGTCCGACTTCAGCCAGGTCATGATCTCACGGTCCGTGAGTTCGAGCCCCGCGTCGGGCTCTGGGCTGATGGCTCAGAGCCTGGAGCCTGTTTCCGATTCTGTGTCTCCCTCTCTCTCTGCCCCTCCCCCGTTCATGCTCTGTCTCTCTCTGTCCCAAAAATAAATAAACGTTGAAAAAAAAAATTAAAAAAAAAATCTAATTGATGAAATGTCTGCCAATACAGTCTGTAATATTATCAATCTACTTCTGTATGTTTCTGAATTATACTAAACACCAACGAATACGGGTATGGAACTGTGGATATTTAACTGCATTGTACTTCCCTTTGAAATGCTATTCAGGCATCAGCTGAAATAAAACATAGCAGAACGGTCTTTTGAAACATCAAATCCATTTTCACAGATTATATTGTAGTTCCCTAGGATACTAGTATTTGGAAATCATTTAACAAGCCCGTTATATCTTTTCACTTTATTGTATTTTACTTATTGACCCTGTGCTCATGCTGCAGTAGCCATCTCAGAACTATTATTACAGAAAAGTATCACACATCTCTTTAAACAAATATGAGCTTTTGGTGAAATTTCAGCATTTTAAGACACTTTTCTTTGCACATTAAGTGTAAAATAGAGTATAAAATCTTTCTACCCTCCTTAAAAGCCTAAGATTTGTACATAAGACTGAGAACATCACCACTAATTAAAAATATGTAATATGCTGTCAAATATTATGCATATTATGAGATGAGTTAATATCATGACTTTTAAATAATTCTTATATATTCAAATGAAAAAGTTACATGATTTCCGTTATTTTAATTTTTATTTGATCTGTATTAAGGAGGCCATAGTGACATTTTTAGCCATTTAACAATCATTTGGTAATAAAACAAACCCAATTTTACTGGTTATGTTTTGAGATCTATAATTCAGAGCTTTTTGATAACTTTACAACATATGTGCAATTAAAATGTTGCCAAACAAATCATCGTGTCTTAGTTATACATGTAGTGGCACAGGTATTCATTACAAAAATGATTTAAGCCCTGCTATATGCCATATACTTTTAAGTGCTGAAATAATGAGATTAAGCAAGAAAGTCATGATCCCTGACCTCTTTTAATTTGTAAGCAAGCAAGAGAGAGATATATTAAAATAACATACATATGTGAGGTGCCTGGGTGGCTCAGGCTCATAAGTGTCCAATTCTTGCTTTCAGCACAGGTCATGATCTCACAGTTCATGAGATAGAGCCTCACATCAGGCTGTATGCTGACAATGTGGAGCCTGCTTGGGATTCTCTCTCTCTGCCTCTCTCTCTGCCCCTCCCCTGCTCATTCTCTCTCTCTCTCTCTCTCTCTCTCTCTCTCTCTCTCTCTCTTTCTCTCTCTCTCTCCCTTCCTCCCTCTCTCCCTCTCCTTCCCCTGCTTGTGCTCTCTCTCTCTCCCAAAATAAATAAATAAACTTACAAAAATAACAAATACAACTAAGTAATTTTAATTGTGTAATATGCAATGAAGAGGTAATACACAGGATGTAAGAACATGTAAATGGCCTGGACTTAGCTTCCTCAAGGCAGTGGTAGAAGTAGTTATGGAAGGTCTTTCTTTACGTTCAACCAGATGAAAAGAGGGAGTTAGCTAAGATAAGGGGGTGTGTGGAGGAAGGTGGTGATGGAAGGGGCAGTAGAAGAACATTCAAAGGGAAGTAGGTGACAGGCTCCACAAAATGTCAGCAGCCTGTGGCCCAAGAAGAACAGACTGGCAGGATTTAGATCATACAGAGCCTCGTAAGGTGAGGATCTTGAGGAAACTCATCATTGTACCTTTTTTTTTAGTCCTTTTTTTATTGGCATACTTTATAGATGGTATCATTGATAGAGAATGCTACTATGTATTACCTATTTATAATGTTCATTGAGAATGAAATTATTTCATGTACTGAAAAAGAGTGAAAGAATGGATAGTTTCTCAAGGTATTTGCAGTCTTTCCAGATTTTTTATAAATATTCTAGTCATGTTTAATATGGCCAGAGATTCCTGTTTGAAGAAATCTCATTAACCCAGTGTCCTAATCCATTATTTACAGGTAAAAAATGACATTTAATGTTCATTCTGGTTTGTGTGGAGGCTGGGCTCGGGAAGACCAATCTTAGCCTGTAAGGCTACTGATGATTTTCTTTCCAAATCCCTCCAATATCAGTATTATCCCACTCTATTTCACAGTATTTTGGTAAACTCTGAGTTATAAATGGACTCAGAATTACTTGCACTTTCTTCTTCAAATTAGTCATAACGCTTAAGAATTCCTGAACAGTTCTCAAATTTTAGAGTGAGTTCTTTTTCAGTACTCTGAGGTAGAGTTCATGAATATGTGTTATGAACAATGCCTTTGGTTGATTATTTTGCAGGAGATTCATAGATTTGTACTTTGATCATCATTCCCTAGAAGCAAAAGGATTGGCCAAACCAAGCCAAAACTTCAGACTCATAAACTACCACGTTTTTACAAGTAAATTGAGGCCCGGAGTATTCGTCTCTAAATGAGAGAATAAATTCTATGTATCTATCCTCCCAGAGGAGATCTGTGCCGACAGAGGTCATCCTGATATAACAAATTAAAATTTCACATCATCATAATTTAACTAAAAACGTATTTTTCCCTATTAGTCTCTCAAATAGACTTGAATCTTTTCAGTATACATGAGACTGCATACTTCCATACTTCCGTGTATCTTTCCATGTGATTCTTGTTTCTGCAACCCAGTTAGATGGCATACAATTTGCAGCAAAATGCATACTACTGGGCAAGGTTCTGATAACTTTTATTCTCTTCTATAACTTGTATTTTTTAATATTAAAATCTTGGACAGCAAATGGGTTTAGTTTAATTATCAGATTAATCACTGGCCTCAACACAGTGTCAGAACCTCCTCTGTCAGAACTGTCAGCCTCCACACTGTTCATTTGTTGTGTCCAGGTTCAGAAAATAATTGATGTTCACAGCAAAAGCAGAATTCATTTTTTAAAGCTACTAGTGTCATTGCACATAAAGGATATTTGTTAATGCCATATTATATTTAAGAAACTAGTAACTCTGTAGGTAAATTACCACACTGAGGAGAATTTAAGAAAATTAATCTCTGACATGCTATAGGAATGTCATGTAATCTGGTAAAGAAAATAACTGATATGTTTTTGCTGATCTCAGATGAAAGCTTTTACTCCTTTTAGATTTACTGAGGGAAAAGAACTGGTGTGTGTGTGTGTGTGTGTGTGTGTGTGTGTGTGTGTGTGTGTTTAGTCTTTCATCATAATGATGATTAGCTTTCAAAATATGTTCAGCACTATGTGTGATACAAGTAGTTTATTCATAAGAAATAACTCCCAGTGAAATATTGGCTGCTTTTACTCTGACAGGATTGGTATACTGGTATATGAAAATTAAGTCCTATATTGTATGTTTTAGGTCAAATCACAGGCTCCATATTTATGATACTATATAGTGATATTTGCTCACTATTACTCAAAGAATCTCTAATAATTATTTTCCTTAAGTATAATAATTAAAGAATTAGTGTTGGATACACATCTTCCAGACATACACCACCTCCCCCTGTGGACACTCACAAGGGTGGCTCTGTGTGTGTGTGTGTGTGTAGGTGCATGTTCTAGAAGAGCATGAAGTTATTTAGTTGCATGTTAAAGTGGTTAGTGTGAACTAGACTTTTTGTCCATTACTAGTTTTTAATTTTTATAATTAAACTTCTATTAAAAACAACCTACAAAGTAATATGTGCTAGCAGGATATAAGCACTTAATATAAAAGAAGAGGCTCCACTACCTTCATGTGGGAAAAACAACAACAACAACAACAACAACAAAACTTTAGGATATTAAAGTGAATGATGAGGGGCGCCTGGGTGGCGCAGTCGGTTAAGCGTCCGACTTCAGCCAGGTCACGATCTTGCGGTCCGGGAGTTCGAGCCCCGCGTCAGGCTCTGGGCTGATGGCTCAGAGCCTGGAGCCTGTTTCCGATTCTGTGTCTCCCTCTCTCTCTGCCCCTCCCCCGTTCATGCTCTGTCTCTCTCTGTCCCAGAAATAAATAAACGTTGAAAAAAATTAAAAAAAAAATAAATAAAGTGAATGATGAATTGAACTCACTCTGGGAATATGTGAATGAAGGTAGCCTACCAGTATGTCCCAGAGCTCTGTAGATTTAATTATGAAAGGCAGCAAGGGAAAACTTTGTATATATAAAGTGATGTCAAATACTGAGTGGGGTTTTAATATGTGAAACAATTTCATCACATAATTAAGAAAAATGATTGCAGTGAGTGAAAATTTGACTCAACCAATAATTTTAAAAATTGAATAAATTTCTCAGTGTAGAAGTGAGTTGTCCACACACCAATGTGTCTGTATAAAGGCTAGAGATAAGTCTTCATCTGTAATATTGAAGAGATTCCTGCATTACATGGGACATTTGTATAATTTGTAGTGAAATCTTCTTCAGTTCTAAGGTTCTGTGATTCTAACAGTTTATCAGATTTACCAATACTATGTTGACTTAATTCCTTAATTTACCTGTTTGACCTATAACATTTTTTAAAAATAGTACATACCTAATTTTTCTCCTCTTTTCCATTCCTACTAAGTTCAGATACTTATGGTATTTTATACTAGTGTGTGGACTTCAAATCAGTCACACCATCTCCAGATTTTTTTTTCATCCAAGTCCAAATCTGCTTAAAATTTTTCAGTGTCTCCCCATATGTTGCCAAGGGCAATATTAAATCATTAGTGTAATATTCAAGGATCTGATATGGCTTTTCTTTTTAACCTTACCTCCTAATAACATTGCTTCTTACAAAGGGTGTTACGGACTGAATTGTGTCCCACTAAAATTTCATATGTTGAACCTCTAGCTCCCAATGAGACCATATTAGAGATAAAGCCTTTAAAGGGATAATGAAGGTCAAGTGAGGTCATAAGGGAGGGGCTCTTATCCAATATGACTGGTGTCCTTCTAAAAAGTGAAGGAGACCAGAGATGTGTAGAAAACACATGGAGAAAAGCCCATGTGTGGACATAGTGAGAAGATGGACAAGGAGAGTGGCCTCAGGAGGAACCAAACTACGGACACTTTTATCTTTGACTTTCAGCCTCCAGAACTGTGAGAAAATAAAATTCTGATGTTGAAGCCGTCCTGCGTGTGGTATTTTGTTATGACATCCCTAGCAGACTAATATGAGGGCCTACTTTATATTCCCTGTCTAGAGACATTTACTGTTTCCACATCCCAAGAATTCTACTGTCATCTATTGAGTAGAGGCAAGGGATGCCACTACACATTCTACGATGTGAAGGATGGCCCCACATACTATTAAATCCAGAATGCTTCCCCTTACAGTCAGCATGCTCATGAAGTGTTGAATTAGGACATTCAGTTCATGTTCTCCTCCTCTGTGAAAATATTTTCATCGCCTCAAAGAGAAATATATGATATATAGATTATATATTTACAACCTACTATTGCATTTTATATTGTTAATTTTCAATATTCATTATTTTCCTTTCAATTACTGCTATTGGTACGTGAACTTTTTGGTAGTGTGTTTCTATGAATTGCTGAACCTTCTGTCCCTAATATCTTTCAAAGTAATTTATATGATTTATCCTAATATTTTCCTAACTCCCCTGAACCTAATATTTTGTCCATTGTTAAAAACTTAGATACCTGGTTGTCTATGAAGGACATTCTAATTGAGCAGGTTCAGAGAGTTTAGGAGGATCAGTAAGGACCTCAAGTGACTGCAACACACTGGCAAGTTTAAGAAACAAGAATTGTATTCAATCCTAATATACTAATTGTTATATATGCCTGAAATATTAATACATTACTTATATAAGTAAATGGGCATCTGAAAAATTTGACAGTCATAACTTTATAGAATTATGGTATATGGTATGTAAGAATTCTATCATTTAAGTTGACAAATAGGAAAATTGCAGCATGGGGTTTAATATTTAATTATGTTCCCAAAATGGGTAGAGGTCATTTCCCATCTGGTGCTTATTATTAATAGTTTTTACCTAAGTCATCTTCAGAATATCATAGAAATTTAAAGCTGGTTCATGCTTTGAACATAATCTGTTGTAATCCTTCATTTTATAAGAAATCATAATCCTCAGAAAGCCTCAAGTGAATTGATCATTTTAAGTTTACCCATCTCATAATTCTGATACCCAGACTAGGACTCTTACCTTTCACTCCTGTTGATTACCCCCAAAATTATTTCTGTTCATTCACTTAAAATTTTCTATGTATAAGATGTAAATTAATATCAAAAATGTAAATATTCATTTAATATGAATGATGTGCAACTTTTAAAAATGTTTAAGAAAAACTATTTAACATTTCTGGTAACACTTCTATTTGATTAAAATATCTACTTGCATTAAATCTAAAAGTGTGTGTGTGTGTGTGTGTGTGCGTGTGCGTGCATGTATGTGTGTGTGTGTGTGTGTGTGTGTGTGTGCGCGTGAGACCTTTAATCAGTGTCCTCTCTGGAATGAAGTTGATGTTAGGGATTAGGTTATATTTGGTTACCTCTACCAAGTTATATAAGCCATGTTTTCTGGCTGAAATATGTTGCCTTCATCATCTTTCATTTTATATGATCTTTATTAAATTTTTTTTTCCAACGTTTATTTATTTTTGCGACAGAGAGAGGCAGAGCATGAACAGGGGAGGGGCAGAGAGAGGGAGACACAGAATCAGAAACAGGCTCCAGGCTCTGAGCCATCAGCCCAGAGCCCGACGCGGGGCTCGAACTCACGGACCGCGAGATCGTGACCTGGCTGAAGTCGGACGCTTAACCGACTGCGCCACCCAGGCGCCCCATTTTATATAATCTTTATACGTAAATAATGCTTTGAGTGAATATTGATAAATCCTATTGTAAATCCTCATCGTTCTCTATGTCAATTAGGAAACATTCATTAAGTTAATAGTGAAATTCAACTATAGAACATAAATGCAGGAGAGTTTATGCCTATACTTAAAAATTTCATCTAGAAGTTAGCAGTCCTAAATTCATAAAAACATTTTAAGACAAGTTATCTTCTGCTGTGCCATAATTAGCACATTTCATCCATCCTCAAGGTTGAAGATGGCTGGATCTCTAACTATGACATCCTCTTTTTGAGCAGAATATAAAGAATGGGAGAAGGATGAAAAGGTTATCTGCCAGATACCTTCCATCTCTTAGTGAGTTCTCTAGTAAGCACTATCAGTAACATCAACTTACATCTCATTGGCCACTCCTAGTATGAAGGAAGGATGGGAACATAGTCTTTTCAGTGGAGACATTGTCATTTATAATAATATTGGGTAGCTAGCCAGCAATCTTTGCTAATCTTTGCTTTATTATTATTTTTGTTTCTCTTTAGCTCTTTCACTGTGATGAAAGGATCATGTTCATAAGGTCTACTCTGGTATAAAAATTAAAAATCCATGGGGCGCCTGGGTGGCGCAGTCGGTTAAGCGTCCGACTCCAGCCAGGTCACGATCTCGCGGTCCGTGGGTTCAAGCCCCGCGTCGGGCTCTGGGCTGATGACTCAGAGCCTGGAGCCTGTTTCCGATTCTGTGTCTCCCTCTCTCTCTCTGCCCCTCCCCTGTTCATGCTCTGTCTCTCTCTGTCCCAAAAATAAATAAACGTTGAAAAAAAAAATTAAAAAAAAAATCCATTTTATTACTGAAGAATGTCATCTACATACAGAAGGTGATGCATGGAAGCAAATTTACAAATAAACCACAATGTATCATGCATTCTAGTTTTCATGCATGTAAAATCCAAGACAGAACAATTTAGAAACTGATCATTAGAGGAAGTAGTGATAAAAGTTGCGAGTGTATGATTTGACATAATGGTCAGATTTTTTTTCTGCAGCTAATATTAATCATTGAGTTTCATGTATTTGTTTTTGGACTTGAATGTTTTGAGTAAGAATATATTTTAGTGGGGTTCCTGGGTGGCTCAGTAGGTTAAGCGTCTGACGTGGACTCAGGTCATGGTCTCACGTTTGTGAGTGCGAGCCCCGAGTCAGGCTCTGTGCTCAAGGCTCAGAGCCTGAAGACTGCTTGGGATTCTGTGTCTCCTTCTCTCTCTGCCCCTCCCCCACCTGTGCTCTGTCTCTCAAAAATAAATAAATGTAAAAATTAAAAAAATAATATATTTTAGTAATTAATTCAATATGCTTAAATATTGTTTTCAAATGGACTATCTATGACTTTATTACATGAGACAATTTAAGATCAGCTAAAAAAATATTCAGGTTCCTTCTAAATTGTTTTTTTTCACAGATATTTTGTCTAGTGTTTAGAGTTATAACAAAATATCCATTTTCATTGCATGATTTTAGGTTCTCTGAAGAGTACAATTTTAAGACTTCTAAATTATGAAAGCAGAAGTGAAAGTGGATGAAAGAGACAATGTTTGGAATAAGGCAGAGATGTTTTTATTGTTGCAGACCCTTTCAACTAGGACTTAGCCTTAGGGTTTTAGTCCCTCATGAAGAAAGGGTGAATATGGGCTTCTTTCAGATACATAAAACTGGCAAGGCTTGTGCCCATTCAAAGCCTGTTAAACCCTCTGTTCAAGGTGGTGAATATTCTATGTGTATTTCTCATATTACAGTTAGGCTGTTCATGCATGATAATAGAAAGCTAAAGGGATTAAAACTTCTTTTTATACCTCTGATCCTGTATTATTGTGTGCCCACCCATCCAAATATTTCATTAAACATTATTCTTTTCCTAGGGCATTGGCAAATGCCTAGTAAGGATTTTTTTTTTTTTCTTTTACTTTTGCTTAACAGGTGCAGAAGTCTTTTACCATGACTAGGAAATCTGATAGTTTATATATTATCAAATAAATGGATACAGATCATTAAAGTTATTAAACATTACCTATTTGGAATCTATTGATATAACTTTATACAGTTTTCCCATGCTATTTAAATTTAATTATTTTAAATTTGAAAGACATTAAAATCTTCAAAGTGGTTGAAATTTACATTAAAGTTTTTGGCACATTATAAAATAGTTGAGATACTTAGAATTTTTTTCTGTGTTATGTTTTAATGGTATAATTGTCTTTCTGTGTTCTTACTTTTAGAATATTGTAAGCCAATTTTTCATTTGTATTATACCCTCTGCTATTAGGCTCTTATTCTTCAAACATAACTTCTACATTTATCAGTATATATTTGGAAGGAGCATTGAAGTGTTAGATATGTTCTATATGTTGATCTGAACTGTGCAATTTAAGTTACATACATTTCAAAGATGCATGATGTATCTCAATAAAATTTAATAATACATATTAGAAGTTATTTTTCTATAGTGTCATTTTCTTTATAATAAAGCAAATGATTTGTTGCAAATTTGCTAATTTTTATTTTTAAGGATAAGGATTATTTTGTTTTTAATGTTTGTGTCTTTAATGCCACTACAGTATCTGGAAATAAAGGAAGCTTCATAAATACTTACTGATTAAATGACTGCACAGTCCACTGAAACAGAAAAGGTGCATTTCTCATTATCATCAGTTCACAGATCTTTCTTATAGTGATTCATCATATTCAGACATGGTTGCTGTCCTCAAAGGGCTCACAGTAATACTATTATTTGTGTAAAACTATTTTCTTCTCCTTAATAAATATTTTCTCGGGGCCCCTGGGTGGCTCAGTCGGTTAAGCATCTGACTCTTGGTTTCAGCTCAGGTCATGATCTCACAGTTTAATGAATTCAAGCCCCCCATTGAGCTCTGTGTGGATAGCCTGGATCTTGCTTTAGATCCTATGCCTCCCTCTCTCTCTGACCCTACCCTGCTCACACTGTCTCTGTCTCTTTCAAAAATAAATAAATAAACTTTTAAAAAATATATATTTTATCTAGGGAACATGGGGATTGTTAATACTTTGAGAACTCTTTTAATTTTTGTTTGAATATTATTTTTGAAATAATAGTTTTTTTAATGATTATTCTCTTAGGGTATGCATTCTCTTATCATAGTTTTAAAGCTGACAGGACTTTACTTTGAATGATAGTTTTACAGAATTAAGACTGCAAAACACCTACTCATGTGTTTTGTGTATGTATATTTTTGTGTTGTACATTTAATTTTCTAAATAAATATTGATCATCTGCTTTCATTTAGTCCATCTCTAAAATTGCCATCTGAGATTTGAACATAGGCTTTTCAAATTCCCTTATAAAGTCTACACATGTTACTGTTAGGAGAATTGCTAACAATTTCACTCAAAAGTTATTTACTTTTCAGTCATAATTTAAAGAATTTTAATTACTTGGTTTTTAAGCCTATGATTAAATTGCATAATCTTGAGGTAGATCTGGAAACACATGGAAAGACATAGTCACAAATTGGAGAGGACAGTGTAAATCATACATGATGAATGACAAAAGTAAAAAAGAGAGAGACTTGGTGACCTGGGGAGTCGAAAGTGGGATTGCTCGGGGCACCTGGGTGGCTCAATCAATTAAGCCTCTGACTTCAGCTTAGGTCATGATCTGATAGTTTGTGAGTTCCAGCCCCACCCTGGGCTCTGTGCTGACAGCTGGGAGCCAGAAGCCTGCTTCGGATTCTGTGTCTCCCTCTTTCTGTTCCTCCCCCATTCGCACTCTGTCTCTCTCTCAAAAATAAATAAAGATAAAAAAAAAATAATAAAAAAAATAAAAAAGAACTAACAAAGTGGGATTGCTCAAGGATGAGGAAATGGTTTAGTGGAGAAATTCAGGTCTTCGTCTTCAAACAGAATACGGATTAGTGCTAAAGGGAATGCTGGAGGATGGGGCTTCTTAAAGTAATTTTAAGGAGGAATTTAACAGCAGAATAAAAGATGATGTTTCCTTTCCAAGATTGTTGTAAGGGTAAAAATGAGATATTTTTTTCCCAAGTAGTTTGACAACTAAAGGTTATATAAATGTTTCTTCTTATTATTATATTTGTACATTATTGGTGAAATTTTGAATTGAATTACTATAGGATACTTTTAAAGTATGCTTTAATGTATAAGTAGCTTGAGATATGTTGTGATTAAAATATTTTAATATAGTCATAATGAATTTTAATCATTTAAACTGAACTTTTGAGTAGTTCCAAAGAAAATGCTGTCAAAACACAATTCAGAATGACTGTATACCAGGATTTTAAATGTTTCTTTTATGGAATTGGGGTTGACTAAGAAGTATTATTTTGACCTACAGAAATGGCGGTTTTGCATGATTCTATCTTACAGATTTCACTCCTATGGTTTTGTAAACATAGGTTGGCCAAGCTATCCCAGACCACTAGCAAATAAGTGAGAAAGAGAAATCTGAACAAATGGATGTATAGAGTTAAAAGTCAATTAGTAAAAGTCTCTGAATACTGAGGTGAATCAATTTAAAGATTAAAAAGAACAAATACATTGTTTTCCTTTAAATGTTTTGCTCTCATTTTAAATATTTATTTACTTAATTCCACAGCATTGTTAAATAAAAAAAAATAACTGTAACTTTAGCTTTGCTTCCCCCTATTTAAAGAGGTATTGGTATATAATTTATACATCAATTAATTTTTTTAATATTAAAAAAAGAGGTGTTGGTAATAGGGGAAAAATATTATTTTGTTTTGCCTTTAAATTAAGATTTTTCCTTTTATATTTTTCTTGTTATTAACAAACTACTCTCTGGATTTTACTCATGGGAATGACCTTATTTGATGTAGTTTTGTTTTTTTGATGATGAAAAATTTGTACACTGATGTGACATTTAAACAAACTGAATTAGTTTTGTGGATTTGGATACCATTTTTATTCTTAGATGTTTTTATTTAATCATCTTTGGCTCTATCCTGTATTGTGTGTAAATATATATAGTCTCAAAACATTCTTAAAAGTATACTTCCAACCTGATATGAAATTCCAAACTATGTTAAACATTTTTTAATATATGTCCATGTATGATTATTTTAACAGATATGTAGGTAACTATCTCTTCTGATTTTAAAATTTTGTATATTTTAATATGAGTGTCATGTTATCTGGTCAGGCAAGTAACATTCATGGATATAGTCCTTTTATTCTTAAATATTTCAATAAATTAAATTTATATGTATAAAATTCTGAGGTTAACACAAATTTTTGAACTGATATATGTATTATTCATTATTAGAAAATGTAAAATAGTAGAATAATATGAAATATTTGTCATGCCCTAAGAAAGTCATCCTCTCAGTTTGTTGATAGTCTTATAACACCTAAAAAAAATAGTTGTGATATACTGGGGCAGCTGGAAGTTATGTCTGGACTTCTTTTCAAGTTGCAATTGATCCATAGTAGAAAACAGCGAACCAGGTGCCAAATATGATCCATGTGAAAATATTTTTCCCTAGGGAGGTATTTTTCTCTCGTCAAGGGTAACAGTAAAGATCTTGATCTGGTGGTCCGAGCTATGTCATCCTTTTTTAAGATAGTTTAAAAGTCATTTGCTTTGCTATGAGAGTGAATTATGTGGTATTAAGTACTGCAGTGGCACCATTAAACATTATGTCATCAATCTTCTTAGGATGTGGAAAGGTCAGTGTCCGAAAGGCCATTTTTTAATTCCCATTTTAACTCCAGGCTGAAGGCAGTTTTCATTGTGTGCCTTTTTTTATCCAACTGACATAATCCATCAAAAAATAAAAGCCTCCCAGTACTACCTATGCATATCCAGCCCAAATCCAACATTACAGACATGATTTTTAAAACATAGGCAGATTTTTTAAATGTAGACAAACGGAAGCTCTTCTCAAAATTGGAATAGTAATATTAATTATATTAATATGAATTGCTAAGATATAGCCACAATATTAAAGTGTCCTTGAATTCTTTGGACCAAGAAATAGCAGAAATATCACATTTTCTACTACTTATTCAAAATAATTAATCTCTGTAAGGTGTAATTTTAGGAATAAACATAATATTGAATTTTTTATTCTCTTATAAAAAAGTACGTTTTTATTTGTTTGCTCGCCATGATACTTTTCAAGAGAATTAAGGAGAAAAAAAATAGAAGTAATTTCTTTTTAGTTCTAAGTCAGTATTCTAACTGAAAAATAGAATTTTCTGCTTGAGTACTACCCTTAAAAATAGACTACATCTAAAGGCAACCTGGTGGAATTGATCTTGATTCTTCCTATATTTCTTTGATCAGTTAAAGAAACCATGTCACAAAAGAGATATGCTTGGTGTTTTGTTATTTTCAGAGTGTGTGTGTGTGTGTGTGTGTGTGCGCGTGTGCGTGTGCGTATGTGAGCGTGTGCGTGTGTGAGAGAGCTTTTTCAATTCTTTTTTCATGTTTTGACATAATTCTCTGCCTGAATTTTTTTTAAATACTGTCAAACCCACAAAGTAAAAGAAAAGACAAGAAACAGTAGTTAACATAGATTTTTGAATACCTTTTGTGTATTTTAGCTTTTTAAAACAACTGTTTCTGAAAACTCTGGCTTGTAAATTGACATTTCAATACATGATCATAGAAACATTTCTTCTTTTGAAAATGACAGAGTTAGAATATATGATTAAATATAACGTTAGGGATGTCAGAGCTAGTAATGCATTGCTAAGAATTCTAAGGTGTTTAGCTAACAAAAGCAGAAATGTTTAAAGAAATGAGTGGATGATTGTGAAATCTAAGAATTTGAAAAGAAAACAACTCTATACAAGCAGTATTATTGGCTGTCCTGAAGCTTATTTCTATCTTAAATATATTGTGTTTCCCCTGCTTAATCTTGTTGTCTTTTACTGAAATACCTGTGGGCATCCAGTCTCTTACATATGCCTTCCTTGCTTAAGCCAACTATTGGAGAATTGTTTGACCCCAGTTTTAATATAGATAATAAATAATTTTATAGAATCTCTAATTTTTAGGTTGGACAACTTTAGGTAATAGAAATTAGTGACTGATACGTTTATGATATCTGCTTTGATATGATATTATAAAATATTTTAATATCCTAATGATTTTATTGTTTATCTTATACATTTCACTATCAAGAGTTTTTAATAAACTCCTTACAGTATATTGATTTTATAATCTTTTTAGAGGATAGACTCATGATATAACCATTGCAAACACTCAAGGATACATAATGGATATGGAAAAAGGCATGGCATAACTAATATTAAATTCAACACCACAGAAGCCTATCTCTTGCAAATGCAGCAAAATATAATGAAGAGAGGGTATCAAAATACAAATGTGAAAAAATAGATTTTAGGCTGGTGATACTGTTAAAAGACATTATTCGATGGTTTTAATTGGAAAAAAAGGGGGAAAAACTGTCACTTGAAGTTAGTAATCATTATGGCATACTTTTAAGACTAGAAATTTTAAAGTAATTTTAGGCTTAAAATGGATCATAGTTTAATAATCTTGGTGAGTGAGGAAGTGAGGGAGGAGTTTCCTATTATTCCTGTTGGATTTAACCAAAAGTTTAATTAAATGGATTTTAATCAAATAGAAAATTTAAAGATTTTAAATGTAGACCCTTCAAATTAAATGTAGAAGTGTCCTTGAAGTCGATAGAAATATATGCAGTAGATGGAACCTGGACAGTTAGAGCTGAGGCTGTTGGGCAGCACCTGTCTTGAGAGTCAATAAATATCTGTGTGATTTCTGCTGTTTTGCTCTTACAAGCAAACCTGTCATTAATAGTACACCTGAATAAGAATATCTTTATGGAAAGAAGCAAATAGCATAATTCACTTATTTATTTTAAAATATATTTGTTGAGATGTGCCTGGGTGACTGAGTTGGTTAAGCATCCAACTCTTGATTTTGGCCCAGTCATGATCACATAGTTCATGGGATGGAGCCCATGTCAGGGTCCAAGCTGACAGTGTGGGCCTGCTTGCAATACTCCCTCTCTCTCTGCCCCTCCCTTGCTTGCACACACACACTCTCTCTGAAAAGTAAATAAATAAACTTTAAAAAAGTATATATATTTGTTGAGCCTTTAACCTCTCAGGTACTATTCTAAGCTGTTTGGACAAACATAAAAAGGCAAAGACTAGTGAGGAGACAGGGATGAATAGGTACACTACAGAGAATTTTTAGAGCAGTGAAAATACTCTGTATTAAACTATAATGGTGTATACATTATTACATATGCCCAAACCCATAAAATGTACAAGACCATGTGAATTGTGGTCTTTGGGTGATAATGGTATGTCATTGTAGGTTTGTCATTTGTAACAAATGTGGGAGACAGAGAGGAGTGAGGAATAAATCCATGGTTTTTAGCCTGTATAGAAGGAACAGATATGGGGAAGGTTGTAGGAGCATGTTTTGAAGTTAAAACAAGAGTTCAGTTAGATATGTGTTAGTATTTCAAGGAGGTTTTCTAGGCCTAATGTGTTTGTCGATATGTAGATAGGATTTCAAATCATGAGCCTGGATGGGATCACAGTGTGAATGTGGATGGGGAAGAGAAGAGGAGGAGCAAGGACACTTTCTGAGGCACTTCAACATGAAGAAGCCTGGGGTGGGGAGGCTGGAGAGGGGAAAATGAAGAAGCTGCAAAGGAGGCTGAGACCAATGAGTTAAGGGGAAAATTAAACCTGTTCATAGGTCAATTAAAAAGGATGATTGACAGGGGTGCCTGGGTGGCTCAGTCAGTTACGTGTCCAACTTCGACCTAGGTCATGATCTCACAGTTCCTGAGTTCAAGCCCCGTGTTGGGCTCTGTGATGACAGCTCGAAGCCTGGTGCCTGCTTCAGATTCTGTGTCTCCCTCTCTCTCTCTCTGGCCCTCCTCCACTCATGCTCTCTCTCAAAAATAAATAAACATTATTTTTTTTTAAAAAAAAGGACAATTGACAGTCAAACATTGGATTCAACAGTAAGAAAGTTAATGTTGACCTAAATAAGAGCAGGTTTCATAGAGTAGTGAAGATGAAAAGCTAATTGGAATGGTTTTAATAGAGAATAGGTAATGGGGGTGAAGGAATGCTCTTGTGATGAGCCCCAGGTGTTGTATGGAAGTGCTGAATCAGTATGTTGTGCACCCAAAACTAATATTATACTGTGTGGTAACTAATTGCAATTTAAGCAAAAACTTAAAAAAATAAAAAGGAAATCCTGCCATTTGTGACAACATGGGTGGACCTTGAGGACGTTATGCTAAGTGCAATAAGTCAGACAGAGAAACACAAATACTGTATGATCTTAATTATAAAAAATGGGGTCAAATTTGTGGTTACCAGAGGCAGGAGGTGGAGGGTGGTTTTATTAGATGAAGGTGATCAAAAGGTTCAGACTTCTGTTGTAAAGTAGTTAAGCACAGCGGATGTAACATACAACATGCTGAATGGTATATTGAAAGTTGCTACGAGTAGATCCTAAACATTCTCATTATAAAGAAAAACATTTTTTCTTTCTTTTGTGTTATTTTTGCATTTATCTGAGATGATGGATATTAACCAAACTTACTGTGATAATCATTTTGTTATAAGTCATTATAACATTTACTTCTAGGGGTGCCTGGGTGGCTCAGTCAGTTCAGGATCCAACTTCGGCCCAGGTCGTGATCTCATGGTTTGTGAGTTCGAGCCCCATGTTGGGCTCCGTGCTGACAGCCTGGAGCCTGGAGCCTGCTTCAGATTCTGTGTCTCCCTCTCTTTCTGCCCCTCCCCAGCTTGTGCTCGGTCTCTCTCTCTCTCTCTCTCTCTCTCTCTCTCTCTCTCTGTCAAAAATAAATTTTAAAAAACTTAAAAAAAAAGAAGTTTTACTTCTAGGGGCTCCTGGGTGGCTCAGCCAGTTAAGCATCCAACTCTTGATTTTAGCTCACTCAGGTCATGATTCCACATTTGTGGGATCAAGCCCCAAGTTGGGCTCTGTGCTATGTGTGAAGCCTGCTTAAGAATCTCTCCTTCTGCTCCTCTCCTCTGCTCTGCTCGTGTGCTTGCTCTCTCTCTCTCTCTCCTTCTCTCTCCCATTGTCTCTCAAAATAAATAAATAAATAAAACTAAAAAACCCACAAACCTTCTAAAAGAGGGAAGAAATGAAATGGATATGTTGTCGGGTACACATGTGTTCATCTTTAAAAGAAAACATACCAATTTTCTTTTGCAAATATTTTTTAGTTATTTACAGCCCCTTTAGCAGTATGCGTGCATTCTCACTGATCCTTATTTTGATCAGTACTTAGCATTTTTTGTGTTACAATGTTTTACTAATTGTTGTGTGTGAAAAGTAATATCCTGTTATGATCTTAATTTCTATATTCCTGGTTACAAGTCAGATTGGGCATCTTTTGTATTTTTGTTGGGCATTTATACCTATCTTGAAATATCTTTTTGGAATATCCATTTATATATGTATCTTGACATAACTGTTTTGACATTGTGCATTTTTTTTCTCTTGGGTCTTCCTTTGTTGTTTGACTTGAAAGATGCACTCTACTTTTGTTTCTCACCTGTTTTGGGTAGCTAAGATTTGAAGTTCACAGCTTTCTACTCAATTTGATTTACTACAGAGGAGCTGAAACAGTTTTTTTAAGACAATAAATATATCTTTATTTGTCATCAACATAATAAAATATAATGTGGGTCCTACAAGTTATTTTGATCTCTTTTTTACAGATGAGGAAGTTGAGACTTAGCAAGTTGTGTACCTTTACCAAATTACACAGCTCATAAATATTACAGCTAAGAATTAAACGCAGAAATTATCTTACTCCAAGTCCAATGCATACTCTAGTAAACTATACTAAGAGTTACAGGGAGAACAGAGGTATTTGGGACTCTGAAAGATTTTCTCTTGCATATTCTCAGAAATTATTTTAGTTTTAAGGTCAAAATTATATCACAATTTTTTTGTCTAAAGCTTAGGTCTCCTCTGCCCCAGATGGCACTGGGGTACAGCCTTCACTGATGGTAGAATACTCTTTCCAGGTGGACACAAACATTCATTGGCCAGGCTATTTCTCCAGCTGTTGCAGTTCAAGTACATAGACCTTGTCTGCTTCCCTGTACTGTGTAACACTGTATCTTAGCATAACATAGATTAATTTAGTGCCTCACCACTTTAATACTCTAGTAATGTCTGACATTGAACAGATGTGTCTCCCAGACACTATTCCAGCGGTTTTGCTAATCTGAAAACCAGATCTTAATCATAGTTGTAATTAGGGATCAGCTAGTTTCAGTATCTAATATCAATAGTAACTAAGGATCTCATTTTGAGATGAGAATACAGAACTTTAAATGGAAAGTTTGGGTTTATGATTGTTAATTCATATAGTGGAGTAAATTAATACATTTTATTATTAGTTTACTTCAGCATATGCTATAAATGGATTGGTAAGCACCTATGTAGCAAAAAACATATAGATCTGAATGTATACAGTATGTGGTGTGTATTTGAACATATATACATACACATATGTTAATAAAATAAGATATTTCAGGACTCCAAAATTAATAGTTTGCATTATGAACTCAAAAGGCAAAAAAAAAAAAAAAGTTCTGTAATGTTGGGTAGTTTAAAAAAAAATCCCTAGGTTTACTTATTTGATGAATCTTGTTTTTCTCAATAAAAGGCAGCTAATATTGTTAATACACTTTATTTTTTTTAGCATTAGAATATAAAGTGCTTCTGACAGAATCTTGCTGCTAAATCCTTTTTTTGTTTTTGTTTGTTTTTCATTGAGGCATCCTAGTGGAAAGTGAGCACAGGGACATGGGAGCCAAACTCCTGGGTTTTAATATAATTTTCACTATTTAAGACTTAATGGTACTTGAGCAAGTTTCTTTCATTCTGTATGCTTTAGTTTACTCATTTGTAGAATGGGGAAGTAAAAATATCTTTCCTAATGTGTTTCTTGTGAGAACTAAATGTGTTACATTGAAACTGCTAGTACTCAGCAAATACTGGCTATAGTAATCATCAGACAAAAAAAAAAAAAAAATTAGACCTTAAATTACTGGTGATAGTTACAACCTACTGCAGCACCTGGGTGGCTCAGTCTGTTGGACATCTGACTTCAGCTCAGGTCGTGATCTCAAGGCTCATGAGTTTGAGCCCCCCTCTGATTCTGTGCTGACAGCTCAGAGCCTGTGCCTCCACCCACTCACGCTCTGTGTCTCTCTCTCAAAAATAAATAAACATTTAAAAAATGTAATAGTTCCAACCTACTAATGAAATACCCAAAGTTAGAGTATAGTGGACTTCTAAATTAGTGATAAATTAATGGGTTATGAAATTTGTCTCAAGAGATTCGAACTCAGCCCTAACACTTTCCACCACTGTCACCTTAACAAATTATATTACAGTGTCAAACCTCAGTTTCATTAGCTACAAAATAAGGAAAATAAGAAAACCTTTCAGATAAGGTTAATCATAATTTTAAAAAATATTGTAAAACATCTGGGGTGCTGGAGTGGCTCAGTCAGTTAAACATCTGACTCTTGATTTTGGCTCTCAGGTCATGATCTCACAGTTTGTAGTTTAAGCCCCACATCAGGCTCTGTGCTTGGGGTTCTCTCTCTCCCTGTCTCTCCTTCTCTCTCTCTGCCCCTTGCCTGCACACTCTCCTTCCCCCACCTCTGAATATAAATAAACTTAAAAAATAATAGTAATTAAAACATCTAAGTACACAATTTTCACATAAAAATAAATGTCACTTTACTTAAAATGGACAGCTGAAATGTTAAGTTTCAAATAAAGAACTATATAATATTAACTTCTAGATAGATGTGCTTTCCTAACCTGTTAGGGAACTGTGGAAAATAAAGCAGCCCATTCTAGAAAGGACAGTAATATGCACAAAATACAAAGGAGAAAAGTACTATTAAACTAATGGTATAGTATCTGTGATTTCATGATCATAAAAAAAAGTGTTAGACCATAATTGAAGTGAGAAAATTGTGTAAGGAGTTTCTAGGCTTAATGTGTGGTACATAGAAATAGAAATAACCCTTTGACTATGCAGCATTCTGTAATACTTCTCTGTTTTATGGTTTTGCCCCCACTAGACATCACAATGCTGACACAGGTAGAACTCACTTGGATCGTATATCTAATTTTAACAGTAACCAAAGAGGTTCTTTACTGTGGGGATTCCTACAGCATTTGTTGATAATAGTGCTGTAATGATATATATATATAGAGAGAGAGAGAGATATAGATATAGATATATAGATATAGATATAGATAGATATAGATATAGATATATAGATATGATTATATAAGTGCCAGACTGCTTTGTTTCCATAACATCAGTATTTTTCTGCCAGCACTTCTGTCCTCTGTAATGTGCTTAGGACCTGGAGACTGTCCAAGATACTTGGTGACCAAGAACCTCTTTCTACATGGAGTCTGAGCTGAAAATAGGTTTCTGCATTTCCTCAGCATCATGCATTTACTGTGTAACATTATGCTTATCCCTGAACACATTATTGTTTAATTACTTACTGTCTAATATCATATCATACTGGTTATGTAAGAACTTGAGGGGATCTTAAGCATGCTGTTAACATTGCCCTTGAGGTTATGTGGAGTTCACAGCTCTTAGGAAAGGTTGCTGTGATTGGCCCTGCCTCTTCCCATTACTCTCACTCTGATATCTTATGTGAGCGCTATTGTCCTTGTACAATTCACAATGCCATTTTACTTCTTGGTCCCAGGGAACCAAGAATGGATTTTATTACTAGGAAAGAGAAAGAAAAGGTGCTTACATTTTTCCCTTAAAACTTGGATGTGGGAGAAGAAATCCTTGGTAGTGAACTGTAGACTCATATAATTCTTGCAGATATGGTCTAAAAATGTAATTATTTGAAAATGTTAGTGAATATTTGTGCTATTATGGAATTATAGAACACAGAGAGATATATGTACCATTCCTTTTTCTGCCTTTGCATAATAGGGAGTGACTGAGGAGAATATGGGTAGAAAAGAAGTTATTAGATTTGAATTTGTTTCTCGTCGGAATAATAAGCTAAGTATGTATAGATAATACTAATCTATGATCTGTGAAGCCAAAAAATGTCCTGAGAAATTAAAACTCAACACACTAAAAAATCAGAGTAACATTAATGTTTTACATTTACATTGTACCATTCTACAGTTACTTCTTTGATTTTTTACCTAGAACTTTCATTTTTATTTCTAACTTTGGATTCCAAATGACATCTCTCTTCCTTAAGTATTTCAGTGAATCTGCTTAACTGATTATGCAGATTAAATTAAAATAATTTACAGTTGAGGGGCAAATGCATTTGGCAACTCAAGGTTGCTTATTTTGAATTATTCTATTTAACTTTTTTAGAATTATTAATGAAATAAGTCTGTATTAGTAAAGCGTGTGTTATATACATGTTTGAGCTGAAACTTTGCTGTTATTTCTCGATCATTCTGAAGCATCTGAAGTCTCCAACTTCACCCACCTTTTCCTACTTCTCTATGGTGAAAGTTTGAAGCATGAAAGAACAAAAACCAAACAAAGCCATTAGCTCAAGTCTCAAAGCATTGCAAAGTAAGGACACTTTAAAGTGAGTGTTCAGCAGAGAGCAAGGAATTTAAAGATATTATGATGCAAAATAGAGGAGATAAATTGAAGTTCAACTGGTTACTGCTCAAATTTTCAGAAGGTGGTGGGAGACTTCCCTTTTGTAATTAACGAGTAGGATGTGGGGGCATTAAGACTGGGGTAGTACTTTATTAGATTTTGAAAAGCTCAAGTTTAGTAAGAGGAGTAAGGAGGAACAACAGGGGGCTGAGCCCTTGCAAGCCTCAGTGAAAACCTTTTCTTCAGATGTGAAACATACATGGGGTGACTGGGTGGCTCAGTCAGTTAAGACTTTGGCTCAGGTTGTGATCATGCAGTTTGTGAGTTCAAGCCCCGCGTAGACTTTGTACTGACAGCTCAGAGCCTAGAGCCTGCTTTGGATTCTGTGTCTCCCTTTCTCTGTCCCTCCCCACTCACACTCTGTCCTTTCTCTCTCTCTCTCTAAAAAATAAACAAATATTTAAAAAAATCAAAAAAAGAAACATACGTGACTTATTATGCATGTATATAAAATCTCCAATCCATGAAAGGAGATTGGAGTTGAATAGCAAAACACCAAAGAAGAATCTCTTTGTAAATAGCCTGCAGATTTGGATAGGTGCAGTGGTTTCCCACCTATAATCATTTATATCTTGAATTATTTATCTTCATCGACAGTGAGTCTAGTTGACTCTGAAAACTGTCAAATGTTACCAAGGAAAACACTTTAGCCTCAAGGTCAAATAAATGCTGTCCCAGCAGTAACCTGGTGAGTAAAAGAAAAAAAGGAAAAAAAGAGATCAAAAGTCTTCTATATTTTGATATTCTGATATATCCAGATGTATAAATATGGAACTATACTAATCAACTATATTTAAGTTCCAAAGCACTTAAGGTGAAATGATTGAATCTAATATAGTAATTTATGTCAAAAGTGCCATACTCAAGAGTTCCTCCTGCCCTTTTTTTTTTTTAAGTTATTTTGATGCAGACGACAGTCTGCTTCCTTGAACTTAGTCTTTAAAAGTCCTAGCTCAAAGAAGAGATACAAACATTTCTTTTGAAAACATGTGTATTATTACTATTTTGCTTCAGAACCACTTATTTGAGACATCGCTTCCTATATTGTAAGAATTTCAACTTAGTTTGATATTTCAACCTTGATATTTTGATTTCAGGCATATTGCCACATGTATATGAAAATAAATAATATATTTAACATCTTGCCTAATATCTATAAACTGTGTTAATTTTATGCCGCAATGAGTGACAATTGTGTCTGATGAGCTATTAAGAATGTTATTAAATGAAATAAGTATATATCAAGAAGCACTGAAAAAAATGACAGGGCAAACATGTCAACATTGCTAAATATGGCTCTAGGATTGAGTACTGTTGGTATTAAAGTCAATCATGATTTTTCCTTATGATGTCTTCCCAGTATTATTATGAATTTATAGGAATTAAAAGGACCACTGTCAAGAACATGGGATTAAGTTACATATATATGCCCCCAAGAGACTCTCTGAACTGATTTTCAAGAAAGGCAGGCTGACTTTGAAAGATGGGCAAGGTTTCACAGAGCCTTCCCTCTTAAAATTGGCATTCATCAGAAAACTCTCTGAGGAATCTTCCTTAATAAGCCCAGATCCATTAGCTACTTTATATGACGTTGCAGTACTCGCTGTTGATTTGTTAGTAAGTATGTAGAATTATTGTTTCCACCCAGTATATTTAGGACTGCAAACTAAGCAGTTTCCTCATTTGTACTTGGTCTGCAACTAGGGTGTGTGGAGTTAGTCAGCAAAGGTTATTACACACTTTGCATGCAATTTGCATATCCATGAATTGAGATAGAACTTAAAATGTTTCTTTTTAAAATAATATATAAATGTATTAGTTTGTTAGGACTGCTATAACATAAAATATCATACACAGAGTAGCTTAAACAACAGAAATTTATTTTTTCACTGTTCTGGAGGCTTTAAGTTCAAGATGGATGTCAGCCAGTTTGGTATCTTCTGAGGCCTCTCTCCTTGGCTTGTGGTGGCCACCTTTTTGCTGTGTCCTCAAAGGTTTTGTTATTTTCCCTCTGTTTGTTTGTAATCCTGATGTCTTTTTGTAAGTCCAAATTTCCTCTTCTTATAAGGAGCACCAGTCAAGTAGGGTCTACGCTAATAGGCCATTGTAACTTAATCACCTCTTTAAAGGCCCTGTTTCAAATATAGTCACATTCTGAGTTACAAGTTAAGCCTTCAACATGGATATGCCTGTTTGCACTAAGCATCATTTTCTCAAGGAACACGTTTCCCAACAGATTAGGTCAAATTCTTCTATTATATGCTGTTAAGTAACTTCTAATTCTCCAAATCGTTTAGCACAATTGTATTTAAACAATTGTACACTTGATTTTTTAATGCCTATTATGCTTAAACAGCTGTATCTTCACTTTATTCCTAGCATCTCTTATGTACCTTCCATATAATAAGAGTTCTGTAAATATTAGTGAATGAGCACATTCTACTTACTCTAATTAATAAAATTTTTATTTGCAAAGCATTTTTAATAATTCTTTGTCATATACCATATTATTTGGTCTTCAAGACTGTGATTAGGTAATACCATTACCTCATTTTATAGATAAAAAAAGAAAAATAATATTCAGTAACTTAACTAGAGTAAGCCACTTAAGGATATCTGTGAATTAGATATTTGAACCTGAGTGTCTGATCCCAAATACCATATTATTTTCTAAAATAGGATTTAAAAGCTCTAAAGTTGTGCTAAGGAGAAGACATAGTAATAGTAAAGGAATTGTCAGCAACTACAGCAAAAATATTGTAAAGTAAATTAATTTAAAAGAGTAAAAATGAAACACAGATCACATACCTAGCAAAGCAACCTGAGGAAGTGCCTGTGGAATGAGAATTAAAAATATTGGAGCAAACAAAGTTATAAAGAAATCAGTGTTGTAGATTTAAACAACATGCTCTAGTAATAGTGTAAGCAGATGGGAAATACAATAGCACATATATCAATGTGGAGAACATATCATTTGGGAGAGAGGTTCGCCTCAGTTGTAGAATAACAGTGATTTCTTTTTATATTGTGCAGTTTATGGCTGATTAGAATTAGTGTCAAAATCACTCGAAAATTGTAGGCATCCAGAAACAAAATATGAGGTGTAATGGGAATAGTGTCACCTTCAGTATGTAACTGGGGTGTGGGGGGCTGGGAGGTGGGGAAGTCTAGAGATGCATGAAGCTAGATCAACTGGTTCTGGTTTGCTGGGCTGTGAGGATTCAGCCATGATGTTTGGGTCACTTTTGGACAGACTTAGACACAAATTGTTTCACAGATGCTATCCATATATGCATATATGGTTAAAGTTCTAAGTTAAAGTCTCAAAAGACAGAGCAATAATTTACATGTGAATACTGGCCCCACTTTTTATTAACTGCAATTTTGTGTGATTATTTACACTCTCAGGTTTGGTTTTCTTATCTGGAAATAACAGTGATAAGCACAGTGTGTACCTTGAACAGTTGTTGAACTGGTTAAAATACATAATGAATATAAAATTCCTAGCTATCACCTGGTTCATTAATTACTATTACACACAGGGGAAAATAACCGCAAGCATTTTGCTTCTAATATATTACCTGTAGATGTATAAGTCTCCTTTAACTTTATGTATAACATTATGTCATTAAGAAAGGACGACATGCTGTGGCATGCTAGTCACATGTGAGGAGCCCCTAAGAGACACACATAGTGTTGGAAGTATTTCCCAAAGAATATCTTTGTCAATCATTTGTCTTGGGGATAACTCCTGGACTTACACCACATCTTGTTTTAAAAGTTTAACATATGTTCATAATATTATGCTAAGTTTATTGCCGATTAATCATATGGATGAATTTTGTTATTTCTCAATACAAGTAAATGATTTGTGCAATGTTGTTTCTTTCTTCAGTTCTTGAAATCCCACTTCCTGAGGTAATCCGTGTTAGTTTGAAGGGTACTTTCTCCTGTTTTAAAAATTGCATATAAACATTTAAAACCATTATTTTAGTATAAGATTTTTTTGGTTTTCTTTTATAACATGTTATTCTGTTTTCAAATCAGTTTCTTCACTTAAGCTACATACCTTGACCATATTTACATGCCAAAATATTTGTAAAATAATATACTGAACAAAATATGAACATATGGCAAATTTAGTGTATTTATAATATAGGCTAACATTATATAGTGCTTAAATAGATACCTAGCACTTTTCTGTATAATCCTCGTAATAACCCCAAAAGGTAGACTTTTTTATTATTCTCATTTTATAGGTCAGGGAATTGAGGCCAAGGAAATTAAATAACTGCCCCTAGGTACACAGGTAGTAAAGAACATAGCTAAGATTTAAACCTGGGCAGTCCATTTCCACTGCCCATGCCCAAACAGGTATACAATAAAAATTATTTTGTCCCTTTTAATACTGCATGATACTGCATAGTTTTAGTATATATGGACATTTATAAATATATATATATGTGTATATATATGTGTATATCTATATATATGTGTGTATATATGTGTATATATATACACATATATACACACATATATATATATGAGCATATATATTTTTTACTGGGTTTTGTGCTGTCAAATGTGCCAATGTTTTCATTCTGGTTTGTTTTACTTGTCTTCCCCTGTTCTTCTAATTATTTTATAGTTGTGCTTTAAAAAGAAATAGACTTTATTTTTTAAAGCAGTTTTAAATTCACAGCAAAATTGAGAAAAAAATACAGCGGTCTCATATATCCCATTCCTCCCCCCATAGATACAGCCTCCCCCACTGTCATCATCCCCTGCCAAGTGGTATATTTATTACAGTTGATGAACCTATATTGATACATCGTTATCATCCAAATTCCATATCATCCAAATCACCCAAATATCCAAATTCCATATTTAAGTTTCACTGTTGTTGTTGTACATTGTAGGGGTTTTGACAAAAGTATAATGGCATGTATTCATTATCTAGTGTCATACAGAATTGTTTGTCCTAAAAATCTTTTTTGTTGTGTTTTTTAATGTTAAAATCTTTACTCTATTTGGTATATTTCATAATCAGTGTTGTTGCAAGAGAATCCAATGATACTCCTTTAGGGAAGAGTCCATTGCACATTTATCATATAATTAATCCTGTATCTACTGCATTGAAAAGCTATCATTTCCATACATTAAGTTTCCAATATATGCTTGTATCTACTTGTGGGCTCCCTCTTCTTTTTCCCACCTCTATATTTTAATTCTTCTGAGAATGCCATACTGTGTTGGTAATAATAGCTTTACAACAAGTTTTCAAATCAAGTAGAGAAACTGTTTCCATAGTATTTCTCCCTTTGGGAAAATAGCTGAACATTCTTTCTTATTTGTGTTACAAAGTGAATGTTAACATTCTAATCCCATTACATACACACATACACACACAAACTCATTGATATTTTGTTTGGATTGATTTAAAATTAAACATTACTTTGGAGAATTGGCATTTTATGATATTAAATCTTCCTGCTCTGATATTTTGGGTATTGTCAACATTAATGAGATTGAAGTGATTTTCCTTTATTAATGCATGTAAGTTATAAAACACTATTTGCATAGGTCTACACACACATATTCATACAAATGCCATATCTTTGATTTGTATGTTTTTATCTTTGTTTTGGATGAGTCATTGGAAAGTTATATATATATATATATATATTTTTCATGTCATCTTAAAAATAAAAGGTATTTTTAGTTGTTCTTTTTCAACTCTTAGATTAGTTTATTTTCTTGAATTGTTGGATTTGATAAAATTTGTTCAGTGTTAAATGGTCATCAAAATGTAGCATTCCTATCTTGATTATTACGTTTTTGGCAGTGCTTTTATGATTTTGGAATTTAACATGAGTTTTGTGCAGGATTTTAAGAAATAATCACATATAAAATGTTTATTCATTTTTTCTAATCTATTTTAGAGTATTATAATTATGAATAGTCACTGAATTGTATTCAGTATATACTCAAAGTATATTATACATTTTAATGATTTAACTTATTGCTGCAATAAATATATATTCTGGGAATTCTTAATATTGAACTACTCTTGCATTTGTGGTTTTAATTTCTTTGGCCATGTTGCATTATTATAATGGAGTGCTGGAATGTATTTATACTATTTTATTTACAATTTTTCATCTATTTTTATGTATATTAGCCTACAAGTATTTTTTTTTCTATTTTATTTCATGTTGTTATTAGGGCTTTGCTAGCTTTGTAATAATTTAGGATGCTTTCCATCATTTGTTTTATATTTGAATAACTATCATGGGCTCACCTATTTCTTAAAAGTTAGTTAGAACCTTCTGTGAAACTACTGAGAATAATTTTGACTGCTTGCCATTGATTTTGATAGATTTCCCCTTTTTGTTTACTTTTCCATAGTTTGTAACCTCCATATTCACTCCTTGTCGCCTTTGCCTCCAATAATTTTTGAGGCAAAATTTTTACTTTCCAAAAGGCTTTTACATTTGTTTTTATTTTTTTGTACATAGAATATAACTGAAAATAAGTAATTTTGGAATTATTTAAAACATATCTATAACTAGATATGCAGTTGTTTTTCTAAATGTTTGGTGGTCATAAAAACCATAAGATTCTATGAATCAATATTCTGTGAATAGCATTTGAAAGATGTTGAATTTTTATGAAAATCAGATAATTATACTTTTTATTTAAGAAGTGAGATAATGTATTCAAGAAAAGATTGTGGCTATATCACACTCTCTTATAGCTCCTATATCTGGGAATTTTTGTTTCATCATTTTATGTTTGATACATAATAATAATAACAGCTTTATTTTCTTTTAGAAATATACCTTTCACGATTGCAAACTTCATGTTATTTGTGTGTGTGTATACATATATTTTTTTCTTTTTTTGTGGACTCTTCTGGGCTTTAGGTACCAAGTTACCTGAACACATTATCACCATTTTCCCCTCTCTTTAACAGTTTTTTTTTTTTAACATCCACCTGATATCATCATCCTTTTATTTCCATTCTATCATTTGCATTTTTTAGGTGTGATCTTATAAATAGCAAATGGCTTGATTTTGACTTTGAAACCAATTTGCATCTTTATTTTTAATAATGTTGCTTACATTTGTGTTTATTGGAAAACAATTGTTTTTTTTTTCCTTTCATCATATTTTATAAAACATTTTTGTCTTGTCCTTTTATTGATTTATCACATTTATTTTTAATTATTCTCATTCTAACAGTTATACTTAAATCTGGATTTTTCTACCTGTCTACTTGTCTATCAAAATGAAAAAAATCACTGTCCCCCCACCAAGATGTTTGAAATGCTTACTTTACTTATCAAGATAAAATCTTTAGATTCCTTGATCCTGACTCTCTGTCTTCTGTTACTGAGCCCTGTTAAATAGTTTTCAATTATAGCTTCAAACTATTATTAGGTCTTCCTAGAAACTTTTAGTTATGTGTTCTATGAACTCTTAATATTTATGTTACAGATTTCAGTCACATCCTCATTAGTTCATATTTAACTAGAAATGATAGGGGTGCCTTGCTTTCTCAGTCAGTAGAGGATGAGACTCTTGATCTCGAGGTTGTAAAGTCGAGCTCCATGTTGGGTGTAGAGATTACTTAAAAATAAAATCCTTTAGATATTATATCAGATGTATGACTTACTACTCTTGTATCCATCCTCTTTCTTTATCTTAATCTAATCTTTGTGTGGTGGAAATAGACCTGCATTAATTATCTTAAATAGGGGATAAAGATGGTATATTTCATGCATTCATTGTATGTAAAAAATGTTTATATTTTACCCTTTTATGAAAGTGATAACTTGGCTGGTGTGCTGAGTAAGTTTCATTTTCCCTTATGAATACCCCCTACACTTTTTCCTCCTTACTCTGGACCACGGAAAGCTGTACATCAATAAGATTTTGCTCTTTGGCTTCCTGAAGGGTTTTGCCAAGGAAAGAACAGGAAGTCGGGGTATGTCTTCTCTAACCTCCATCCTTGTTGGGGTTACTGTGGTCTGGATAAGTCTTTTAACTGAACATTGTAGTATCTATCATGAAGCCCTCTTCATACAGCACTGTCTTCCTGGATTCAAGAAACTACTCTTCCATCAATCCTTCAGACCTGAGAGGTAACCCTGCCATAGGTACTGAACTATCCATTGTAATTTTTCCTACATCCCGCCCACACTTTTAAAAGTAGTCTCTTCATTAAAACTTGTACCATTTGAGTGTATCATTTTATTCTTGCTTGAACCCTGAGTGATATAGCTGTGTCTAGGAATCTTCTTATAGACCTTGCTGTTGGGGTCTGCTGGTGAATTGCTAGGCAAGAGAAAATAGTTAGAACAAGCACAGTGAATCGACTCCCAGGCTGTCGGGAACCTTTGTGTTGAAGAGTGGAGGAGAAGGAACACAAGAAGTGTTCTGGTTTCTGAAGGTCAAGGGGTGAAGGAGCAGCTTTAGCCTGGCACCATAATTCTTCTCTGCTGTTACAAAAACAGAATAGGAGAGCAGTCACCTGAGGGCGTTCGTCCAAGTTGTATATCTAGTCGCTAGGCACTTCTCTTGGCAGCCATGAGATTGAAGGTCTTCAATTTGGGCTCTGCTGAATGTAGTGCCTGTTCCCACACTCTCTTCCCGAAAGGCTCTTAGGGCTATTATAGCACACTACCCCAAGATGGGTGACTTAAAACAGCAGAACTTTATCGTCGCATGGTTCTGGGGAAAAGATATGAAACAGGGATATGAAAGAAATGAAAGAGAGTGTCTGCAAGGCCACACTTCTTTCAAAGCCTGTAGAAATGGATTTTTCTTTGCATCTTTCAGCCCCTGGTAGCCTCAAGCATTCCTTAGCTTGTGGGAGTATCAATCCATCCTCTGCCTTAACCTCATTTGGCTGAGCTCCTCCTGTGTCTATCTTAACATGGTGCTACCCTCTCTGTATGTGTTTATGTCCCAATTTCCCTCTTCTTATAAGCATACCATATTTGATGAGGGCCTGCCCTAATGACCTTATCTTAACTTGATAACATCAGCAAAGATCTTATTTCCAAATAAGGCCATATTTACAGGCAGGAGGGATTAGATCTTCAACATGTCTTTTTGACAGACACGGTGCAACTCGTAACACTTGGCTTATTTCATTTCTTTGTAGACATATACTTTTATTGTTTATTAAATATATCATATGGGAAACTATTCTGTTTATTTTTAAGGTAACATATTTCCTTTCAGAATGAGTTTCAGTTGGAGATAAACATTAATAATTTTTACATAAGCACAAGATACTTCTAGTTTTTAGGATTTAACATTATAGCAGATTCTAGTACTGGCATTTATGAGGTGAATGGCACATTATTTATATTGTATTTTAGAAGAAAAAAGCTGCAGAAGATATTATTGATAGTTACATCGTAAAATTAAAAAAATAAAGGGTTACTAGGTGATTTTATATATGGGTACCCAGTCTCACAATAATAGCGAAGTTTAAGATAGGAATTTTAATAAAGTGTTTTTCTTTTGTGTAAAATTGCTTACTTGATTAGCATTCTACTATTAAGACTACTGTAATTATGTATTCTCTAGCCATAAGTAAAATGAGAATTGGGAAACTGAGAACCCAAATTTCCAGGTATCATGTAACTTAATTAATATATCAGGATTGCTTTGTGAGTTTGCAAAGGCATCCACAATTAGGGAAGTACTTATAGTTTATTCATAACTGTCCTAGGTGATGTCTGCTTTGTAAATAGGCTAGAGCCTAAATTTAATAACTTAATTTAATAACAATTTTAGCCTCACTGTTACTAGGGCAGCAGTTAGCATTTACAATGAAAAACTGATGGGAATAATAATTTACATTACTCAACTTTATTTGCTTATTTTTTCTTGCTTAAACTCCATTGCTAATACTAATACTAGCTAATATTTCTTTTGACTTTATTATGTACCAAAGCTATTCTAAGCTTTACATGTATTAGCCTTATACTCTGAAACTAGTGTCTGCGATATGTACCATTGCTATCCCCATTTTACACACTATGACACTGAGAAACACAGGTGTGAAGAAATGTGCTCACGTTTACACTGCTAATAAGTACTGAGTTACAGTCTTTTTAAACTATGTTGTCATACCTTTTTTTACCAGACTGATGTGTGACTTTTGGCATGTCTTTTTATCTTCACGGGCCCTAACTAATTCACTTTTACAAAAATAAAGAAAGGAAAGGAATGGATTGAAGTGACATTTTTCATTTTTCCGATGACCAAAGCTTCTCTTTTGGATGTGAATAGAAATTCTAGAAAACAATGAACTGTGGTCACTTACATTTGGGAAATATAGACATCCTTCTCTGAGATTCTCAGTGCACGTTAGCATCAAATCTGAGAATTTCTAGAGCAAAAACATTTGTTTCATTTAAAGTTTTCACAAACTTATTGAACAAAAACATTTAAAAAGGAATGCCATACTGCCATATGCCTATTAGAATGGCTAAAATCCAGGGTGCCTGGGTGGTGGGTCGGTTGAGCATCAGACTTCAGCTCAGGTCCTGATCTCACGTTTAGGGGAAGTTTGAGCACTGAGTCTGCTCTGTGCTGACAGCTCAGATCCTGGAGCCTGCTTTGGATTCTGTGTCTCCCTCTCTCTCTTCCCCTCCCCCACTCACACTCTATCTCTAAATAAATAAATATATAAACAAACAAACAAACATTAAAAAAAAAAAAAAAGAATGGCTAAAATCCAGGACACTGACAACAGCAAACACTGGGGATGATGAGGAAAAACACGAGTTATTATTCATTGCTGGTAGGAATGCAAAATGGTATAGCCACTTTCAGTTTCGTACAAAACTAAACACATCTTACCAGTTGGGCTACTTGGTATTTATTTACCCAGAGGAGTTGAACATTTTTGTCCACACAAAAACCTGCTCAAGATATGCTCTATTCATAAAGCCAAAACCTACGAGCAACCTAGATGTCTCTTAAGAAATGAAGGGATGAGCAAACTGTGGCACATCCAGACAATGGGATATTTTTCAGCACCAACAAAAGAGTTATCACGCCACGCAAAGATGTAGAAGAACCTTAAATACAAATTATTCAGTGGAAAAAAAAGCCAGTCTGAAACAGCTACATACTATATGATTCCAACCGTATGACATTCTGGATATTCAAAGCTATGGAGATAGTAAAAACAGTAATTGGTTGCCATGGGTTGAGGAGAGGACAGATGAACAGGAAGAGCCCAGAGGATATTTAGGGCAGTGGAAATACTTTTATGGAACTATAATTATAGGTTCACGTTATTGTGCATTTGTCCAATTCCATTGAATATATGACACTAAGAAATGAAATATAATGTAAACTATGGACTTAGGGCAATTACGATGTGGTAATATAGGTTTAACAGCTGTAACAAATGTTTAACTCTGGTGAGGAATATTAATAATTGGGGAGGCATGTATGCATTTGTAAGGGGAGGGATTATATAGGAAAACTCAATACCATCTGCTTAATTTTGCTGTGAACCTAAAACTGCTCTAAGAAGAGTCTGTTTTAAAAAAAATCAGATAAATCTCATTTTCTCCACTTGGGAGTCGTGTAGAAATAACCTATAAAACAATAAATTTTAATATATTTTGAGAACACAGCTTAGAAAATCCTGAATTTAGACCTCTAAAGTTCTAAAATCTTTAACAATCTAATTACCTGGTATTTTATTATTATTATTATTTTTATCTGGTTTAAAAGAAGATGATTTCCTCTTATTGACAACCTCTAGAGTTCATCCATATGTAATTTTTTGGAGCTTTGTTTTTCAAGTTTTCAAATTTTCTCTGTTGTTTTCTTTTCAATCCTGCATATGATGTATGAGATTCTCCTCTTCTTCTTAGACACACACACACACACACACACACACACACACGCACAAACATGCACAAATATGCACACAGTACAGATCAAAACAAAGTTATTCTTATCATTTTAAGGGAGACCATTCACTCTCTATTAAACTAATAGATGATTTAACATTCAGTTTTATGTAAGGTCTTTGATTGAAGAACTAGAAACTCTCTTCCTACATAAAGAATTTTTATATGCAAATATTGGAGACTTGTTGGTTATGTTGCTGTTATCTATATTAAAGGATTATATTAACTGAAGCAATGCAACAATAAAATTATTTCACCTGTTACTCCAAACTTGAGTTGGTGCTCTTCCGTTGAACTCCATAATACCTTATACTGACACCCTTCTTAGTATGTATCTTTTTTAATAATTGCCATTTATTTGTGTGTCTCCACTATTGGACTATATAATTTTCTTTACATCAAGTAAGGTATCTTATTTTTTGTTTATATTTAGCCCTAAGCATAATGACTAAGACCAAACAAATACAAAAGAGCCTGTCTTGTATACCCACATATAGTCTAAGATAGTAATAATCATTATTATTTGGGTAGCATTTTATAATTTTTGAAATAATTTTACTTGGAATATTTTGTTTGATCTTTCAAATATTTTTCATTTTTGCAGATAAGGAAACAAAGTCTTAAGGGACATTAAATGACTAATTCAAATGGGGGGAGTCATTCTTGAAATTGAAGTTGAAAGATGTATGATATTGAGCTAAGCGGAGAGCAAAGGCAGTCATTTTAGAAAGGACAATAAGCATGAATAAAGGTATATAAATGAACATAACTGATATGTGTTGTGAGACATGAGTTGTTTGGATACAGTAAGAAATTTAAAAGCAATGTATCAACTATTTATTATCTATGGAGTCAATTATCCTTTTTCTCTTGCCATTATAATGGCTCACTTTTTTGCATATACACCCAATATAGTTCTGCATTTCAGGTTATATGGCTATATCCCAATGTAAATGACCCCTTAAGTATTTAAGATATTTCATTTGATCACTTTGATTTCAATCGATCCTGAGAAAACTCAAATTTTGAGACAAGAAGTTGTAACCCGAATGTTCATCAAATGGATAATATATGAAGATTTAATACAAACAATAAAAGCTGTAACATTATAAAAGAAAAAGAAAGCACTAGCAAAAAAAAGTGGTCATGAGACGTGGGGCAATCACTATATACATTCTATATAGTACAAAATTATTCTATATATACTATATTTACTACATATGATATAAGTATTACATATTACTATATGGTAATAGTGTATATTGTAATTACTAAATATACAAAAATTGTATTACTGTTTATTTTTTAACTTTTTTTTTTATTTTTGAGAGAGAGAGCATTTTTTTATTATTGAGAGAGGGACAGAGAGAGAGGAGACACAGAATCTGAAGCAGACTTCCAGCTCTGAGCTGTTAGTGTAGAGCCCAGTGCAGGGCTCAAACCCACATGGACTGTGAGATCATGACCTGAGCCAAAGTCGGATGCTTAACCGACTGAGCCCCCAGGTGCCCCCCAAAATTGCATTACTAAATATATAATTTACCATATATATACACAAAGGTCTAATTACTAATTTTAAATTACTACATATACACAAAACTATATATATGAAAATTATATATATATACGAAATTTATATATACACACACACACACATATATATATACACAAAAACCCTAAAATTATAAATGAAAGGATACACTGATAAGATATATTATAAATGAGTATACTGACAGAAGTAATGAAATAGGAAAGAGAATCTGCATGGAAACTATATTATTGTGGCTCCAAATTCTCTTTAAAAGAGAATTTTCTGCCTTGTACTTTTAACTTTTGCAGATTTTATGTGTGCATGTGTCCGTATATATGTATGTGTGTGTTATTGTGTGGACAGCAGCTTAAAAGTACTATATTAAAATTAGGGGCGGCCGAATAATAATTCCCATATGTCCATATCTAATCCTTAAAACCTGTGAACATGGTGACCAAATATAAAGAGGCTTTGCAGATATAATTAAATTAGGGATCTTGCTCAGAGTATCTGGGAGGGCAGAATGCTATCACAAGGATCTCTACAAAGAGACAAAAGTGTCAGAGAAATTTGAAGATATCGAACAGCTTGTTGAAGGAAATGGCCCTGAGCCAAGAAATTTAGGTGATCTTAGATGCTGGAAAAAGGAAACAGATTCTCCTCTAGAGTGTCTAGAAGGAATACAGCTCTACTAACACATTGGTTGTAGAACCATAAGTCCCATTTTGGATTTCTGGCCTCTGGCACTGTAAGATAATATATTTTTGTTGTTTTATGCCATACATTTTGTAGCTATTTGTTACAGCCTCAGTAGAAAAGTAACATTGATATCAGGGGCCCCTGGGTGGCTCAGTCAGTTGAGCATCAGTTTGGCTTGAGTTTGGCTCAGGTTAGGATCCCATGGTTGGTGAGTTTAAGCCCTGTGTGTGCTGTATGCTGTGTGCTGACAGTGTGGAGCCTGCTTGGGATTCTCTCCCTCTTCCCCTCCCCTGCTCATGCATATGCTGTCTCTCTCTCTCTCTCTCTTTCTCTCTCTCTCTCTCTCTCTATAAATTAAAATAAACATTAAAAAAATAAAACTAATGTAAGTAACAGATATTTCATTTGCAACCATAAGATATAAAGTCAAATAATTTTTTTTTTTAATTTGGCCATAAGATCAGCAGAGACAGTTATACTGCTTGTAAACATTTTACCAGAATAAGTTTAGAATATCAATAAACACTTGTAAGGGATGAACAATTTAAGAAGTGAAATTATGTAATTGTGAAATTTCGTTAAATGATTTGATTCTTCCATTGTGGAAAAAAACCTTAAACTGAAAGAAAGACCAAACTCTTAGCATTTTCTTTCCTTTTTTTTTTTTTTTTTTTTTTTTTTTTCTTTTAGAGAGCGCACACAAGCGGGGTAGGGGCAAAGGAGAAGAGAGAGACAGAGTGAGGGGGAGAGAGAGAGACACACTCCCAAGCAGGCTCCATGTTCAGCACAGAGCCCCACACAGGGCTCAATCCCACTATCCTGGGATAAGGACCAGAGGAAATCAAGAGTCCAAAGCTCAACTAAGTGAACCACCCAGGTGCCTCAAACTCAGCATTTTCTTACTGCTGTATTTTTATAAACCTTAAATTTATAAACAGGGCCAGAGTCCTGTAAAACTAAAGGATCAATGTACTCAAAATAACTGAAATGTTAGGTTCTATCTCAGTCCACCTTATACAAACTATTCTTTTGAGATCACAGATCATATAATCTATAGGTACACTAACCCAACAAAATGCACACATGCTAATAAGAGGTACAATTTTGCAAATGATTATGAAGTTGTGTTTACTCTTTCACTCTCACCTTGGCCAACACTTAGAAACTGATATTCTCAGTTGGATAGAAAAAAGATATTTTCAGACATTATATTATTCTAGAATATATGAGAGAAAAGACGTGAGTCACTCAAAAGATATATTAGTTGAGAGCATTTTGGCCAAATAAATTTACAAGTCAAATAGAATGTCAAAGTGAATTTTCCTTAATTTCAGCAGCATTTTGCAAATGTGTCCCGTGTAATATGATTGCAGAAATAGCTTCATCATCATTTCACCCAGGAATCATGCTCTGCCAAATATAAAGCACTGTTAAATTGTACCTTTAAAAATATTACATTGTATTAATATGTTCTCATTCATGCCCTTTAGGATGAATATTTTGAGAGATAGCATTCATTAGTACTTAGAATTAAGAAGTCTTAGTTTTCATGGCTAAGACTTTGAGCCAATATGTGAATTAAAATAAATCTTAATTGGACCTTGGAAGTATAAAAGTAATCAGCAGTAAATTAGAACTGCATAAATAATTCTGAGGTAATCTACTCTCAAATAACAATACTGTAAATTTACTACAGAGAAGTACAGAATAAAATTTGTTGAAATCCACTCTAATCCGAATATCAGTTTAGTGCATACTCATAATACATGCAGTAGTTTATGAAATATAATATTGAATATGCAATTAACAATTATGGAATTCTTTTCAAAGGATATTGATTAGCTCCCTGAGCTATTTCAAGAAGTCTCAGATTCTTAGATTTGAAGGAAACTCCAAAATGTGTCTTCTAGTCTAAATTACAACATTCTCTTTGGCAATATTCCTGATAAATGCCCATTCAGCCCTAGTTTAAGCATATTCATGAATAATCTCTTTTTTTAATCCAGTATTGGCCAATTGTACAAAAATAGTACAAAACGGGGTACTATCTTGAACTTGCTTTTATTTCAAGCTCAAGAGAGGTTGAATGCAAGAGGTGTATTTAGGTCAAATAGAAATTATGACAGGTTTGCTGGAAATAATTTTCATTTAGTTAATGTTTAGAATATTTGTATTCTATAATATATTAATTATGCTAGAGTCCCAGAAATTTATATCAAAGAAATAGAGATGTGCCCAAATAGTAATGTATTAAAGATGCTCACCACAAATTACAAATTAGAAAATTAGTAATTACAAATTAGAAAAACATAAATATTTAAACATAGAGGATGGTTATAGAAATTAGGCCTTATCTATACCTGAGAATACTATATATACATTATTAATTTTCCAGAGATACATAATAAAATATGAGGAGGCTTATGTTAAAGCAAATTAGAAATGCTAAAAACTATTAATGCTACATGTTAATAACATTAAAAATTATAATATATAATCAAAATGTCATTTATCATTGTGTGTGCACATGTGCATATAGACTATATATAAATATATATGTCTATGTATATATATATAGACACAGTCAGTGGTTGATATAATGAAAGTGTCATGAAGTACATTAAACTAGTAACAACAGAAATCAAAGCAGTTATTTCTGTAATAGAGTTATGTTTTTTTTAAATTTTTCCTATGCACATTTTACTATTTTTTTCAGATTGCTTAAATTAATCATGCCTCAGTTTTTAGTATTTTCCTTCCATTTTTAGTGCAACTTAGGAGGATGCCAATAAAAATAAGCAAATATGTTTTCCTAGTAATGTGATGAAACAATACTGATATGTCTACTGCAGATAATTCTTTGCTATTTACAGAAGGACCAATGGGACAATTCTACTCTACCCAACAAAATCATCTTAAACTAAGCCCAAGAGTAGGAAAAACAAGTACATCAAAACAATGTGTGTTTGTGTGTGCATGTTTGGCTTCTTTTTCTATGCTGCCCCTTCAATGTACCCATGAAAGATCAAATATGAGAGGAAACATTTCTGTGATATTTTGTACTCTTCCTTCCTTTACCTCATTCCTTGTGATGTATTTTGTTCACTACATTATCATAGTTACGTCACCTTACTGTTGGAGGTATTTTCTACCTAATCTCATTTATTGTCCCTTGCGTTTTATTCTTCCTTGCATCTATAATGTAGTTTATGTTGTAAATATTTATTAAAACTTATATCGTCAGGTGTGGTAAAGACTATATTTAATAATACCTATATATAGTTCCCATTTGACACATAGTAGGTCTTCAATAAATGATGATTCTTTTCTGTTTTCTTTTTCAAATATATATACACACAATATTTTATTTGATTGAAACTGAGAAATTTATTTGTAAACCTTTAATATTAAACAATTTAATCAACATTAATATGACTTTATGTTTTAATTGTGAATGATTGCTTAAAATATTTAATATCAAGTTTAATACTTGTTTTAACAGTAGAAATTTGAATGCCACTCATGTCTCTAAAAGAGCTTATAATTTTTTGAAAATTTAAACTTTAATTCTATCAAATTAGAAGACCATAAGTTTTGTCATCGTCTGCAAATTTAAAGAAAGATCTCCTTTAAATATATGAGTCCTGGGTGCCTGGGTGGCTTGGTCGGCTAAGCAACTGACTTCAGCTCAGGTCACGATCTCACAGTTTGTGAGTTCGAGCCCTGCACCGGGCTCTGTGCTGACAGCTCAGAGCCTGGAGCCTGCTTCCGATTCTGTGTCTTCCTCTGTCTCTACCCCCTTCCTTCCCCTGCTCATGCTGTCTCTGTCTCTGTCTTTTCACATTGGCAGTATCTGGTACTCTGTGGACTTTGAAAGTCAAGAGGCAATTGCAGATAAACAAGACTATTTATGAACCTGATTCATAGACCTATGAATTCTTACCAAGGTAGGAAAATGATCATTGGAAGAACAGTGGTAATAGTTATTTTTCTAGCCAAAAGCTTATATTTAGATATTTTTATATTATAGGTTTCTCTGGAGCAGGAATCAATATTTAGAATAAATTAGAGTGCACATAGTTACTTAACCAAAAGTTACTTAACCAGAAGTATCTATCTTTTCCAGTGTTCAACTGCCCCTAAAAACTTCAACACAACTTCTAAAAAGTAACTTTTTCTAACTAGACATGTAGATTTCTTCTATATATCTTTTAAATTAAAAAATTAATATTTTATATTTTTCCCATACTTATTTATTTCGCCTCCAGGGTGCATTAATTGGAAAAGGATAATTCTGTGGTTCTATACATTTCATTCCTAAATTCTATGTTTTTAAAACCTCCCATTATTACCAGTAAAATAATTGCTTCCACTACTATTCTTTTTTGTATTTTGTATGTTTCCTATACATTTAAACATTATGTAATGGAAAGCAGATTATTTAACCTTTAACTCAACACCACAACATTGAGATAAACTGAAATTTATATGGAATCATTAATCTCCAGATTTACTTATGTGACACCAAATATCCAGATATTTGTTACAAGCAAATTCACTTGGTTTTATCCTTTTCTCTAGAGGTCAAGGATTATATCGACATAGCTAAAGAATGAGTCAAGCAATTTGACCTAGGTGATTTTTTTTTCATAACCCCATACCAATTGGAGTAATTAACTTTTAGAATATCATTATATTTTAATAAAATATAAACTACAACAACTAATCTGTTGGCAATAAAGACCAATCACATTTAAATTGAAGAGATATTGAGAAATGCTAGTATCATTAAACAAATGCTCAATAAAAATTTAAAAGCTATGAAGAGTTAAATAGCTTAAAATAGTGAAGCCCTTTTTTGTGGGTAAATGCATTTTTAAAAACTGGTTTTAATGTATCAAGCTCAGTCATCTTAGAGGAGTGGTCATCTGCCCAATTTTCATAAAAATATTCATCCCATGTAAATAAATCCCAGTTTGTTTGCTGCTAGAATATTCTATATCCTAAAAACAACACATACCAACAAGCCTTCAGCTTGGAATATCTGTACAATCTTTATGTGAACTCTACTGAAATTTTTTTTAACAATAACTTATTATGTAGTCTGATTTCCAGATGAATATGTCTTTATCATGTAACAATCAGCATTTTCCTAAGAAGTTGAAGTGGTTATTCATTATCAATAAGTGATAACATGTTAGTTTAGACATTTAAAAATAAGTAAGTTTGATTTAGCATTGGAACATAGATCATAAAATACTTTTACATAGTGAAAATAATCCACCAAATCAGATAAATCAAAAACAATATAGCAAAGTCAATGAAAAAAATCTTTTCATGGGAGTGCTGTTATTTGGTTGTAGAAACTCTCTTCCCTGAAAAATGGAGAGGTGTTTGAATTCGAAGATTAGAATCAAAAGGATGTAAACATAAATATAGAAATGAAAAGTCAAGTGCATTTTAATTATGGCATTGCTACTGTGATTTCATATGAAATATTTCAATAGAAATTATCAATTTAGAATAACACCTCTATTTTAATGAGACAACTTCATGTGGTGATTTTTGTTTTCTTATCCAAGTGGAATTATATATAGTGATAAGATCACTACCATCAGATGAATGAAAACTTGACTTATGCTTTGTAGATACACAACTCTTCATAAATAATCTTGTAGACTGAGACAGAAAGTGTCTATAATTCTGGCAGTTTGACATTCCCATTCATTCCAACAACATGTTGACATATATTTAATTTGCTACTTCTTGAAGGTGTTGCTTGAAGTTCCCTTTTACTTGACAGGTGCCTGACAGTTCGGCCTCACTCAGAGTTTAACAAAATGGAAAAAAAAATGCATTATCTATACTCCAGTGGACCAACCATTTTGTGACTTTGATAATGTCCAGGACTAAACTTGGTTTCTTTTAGATATCGATTAAGGTCCACTTTTGTTTGTTTGGTTGTTTGTTTGTTTTTGGCTTTTTTAGATTTGTGTATATACATTTAGCTTTCCATTTGGGCTCTTTTTTGAAATGGTTCTCAAACCATAACTGATGGTTAAAATATGGACATATGAAGGGAATTCAATAAAAATGTAACTCCTGGGGGCTCAGTCAGTTAAGTGTTGACTCTGGTTTTCGGCTCAGGTCATGATCTCACAGTTGGTGGGCTCCAGCCCTGCATCAGGCTCTGTGCTAACAGCCTCTCTCCCTCTCTCTCTGCCCCCTGTGCTCTCAAAATATAGAAATAAATTTAAGGGGCGCCTGGGTGGCTCAGTCGGTTGAGCGTCCGACTTCAGCTCAGGTCATGATCTCACAGTCTGTGGGTTCGAGCCCCGCCTCAGGGTGTGTGCTGACCACTTGCTCAGAGCCTGGAGCCTGCTTCGGATTCTGTGTCTCCTTTCTCTGCCCCTCCTCTGCTCACACTTTGTCTCACTCTGTTTCTCAAAAATAAATAAACGTAAAAAAAAAAATAAACTTAAAAACATACAATTTCTGGTTCCTCACCATTTATGTATTTTAGCAAGATGCAAAATATTTAATATTCATAATACAAATCATGCTTTTAATGTCTGGCATCTTTGACAAATAATTTTGAATGTTTTCTGGTTTTGAATACATATTTGCATTCATGCATGTTTCTCAGACTATTCCTCATAGTTATTCATTATAATGGATATATATATACACACTTTTAAAGATAGGAACATATGATTTTGTTTAAGGAACAGGCAGAAGCTTATATGTCAGGGTTCCTAAGAAAAAGTAATTGATGTCAAACTTGATTTCTAAAGAAGACATTTTTTGGTGAAAATCTGTTGACCTCATCATTATCTACGTGATATGTACAAAATACTTGGTGTCACATTGAATGATTCTTTGTAACTGATCACACCATATATCTCTAATGTAATTAATCTCCCACCTTTACCCTGAGTATTCTCTCTTTCTACTCATTGATCCTTTGATGGTATAAAAAGAACCAGTCCCAGAAATTTGTCTCTGTTTTTCTCTATCTGAAAAAAAAAAGCCTTCTATTTTTAGAGGATCTAACCCAAAGTTCATGAAGCATTTTCCTGATACCTTCACCTTTTAGTGCAGCACTTCACTTGTTATTCCTCTATTTGGGGGGCATATTTTATCTTATTGTCTTTTATTATTGCTACTTGATCTATAGATAAAGACTTATTTTACTTTTCATATATGTAGTAGTCAGAGGCCCATTAGAAGGCAGAAACCATACAGCAATTTTGAACAGGGAAAGTTTAATATAAAGAATAAAAGAGATACAATAGAGTATTGCAGTAATGAAGGACTAGCTAGTAATAATGAAATAGAACTCTATAAAATATGGGAAAGTAGATATAAAGAGTAACCATTGCCTCTAGAGCTGAGGTGTTGCACCCAAGAAAGAACTTCCCCAACCCTGGCAGGACTGCCATCTAGACTTCATTTGAGAGGCAGCCATGGCTCACCTGATGGTGGATAAGTTACTGAGGTACTACCCTAGCAGATTTTGCTAAAAATCTTCCGTCTGAAGTACTAAAAAAAACACTCGTAAGGAAGATCCTAACCAACACGACTCTTCTGCAAAACCATCCAAGGAGGCACCAAAAGAAGTTGATTGTCAATGCCATCTGAGGGGGCAATGGAAAAATCCACCCACATGGAAATGTTGGACATTGTTATTCATGGCAGAGAAACCCAAGCCGATGCTGGAGTTGCCTGTTCACAGGGAGCTACCTCACAGGCAGTGCTCCATTACAAAGTCACCCTAGGGTGTTCTGGATGAAGCTATCTAAAGGGAAATTACAAGCATTGGAACTAATTTTAAAGCCACCAGGAGTGACAGAGGAAGCTTCTGGTTGTTGGGTGCCACTGGCCATCTTGTACTGTAGGAGCAAGGCACTGGAGAAACTGAACACTGCAGAGCCTGATGAGAAGAGCACATCATTACCAAAAAGAGAAAACACTTCTTCCTGCGTTGTCCCTCTTCGGCCATCTATTGACTAAGCTTTAAAAATATGGATGTTGACAAAGGAGAAATACTTTTAGAGCCTTTCTAAATTACTGAAGGACAGACAATGGAGAGGTTCAAACAATGTATTTGAAACTAGCACAATATACTTCTTAATAACCCTGAACAAATCAGAATTTCCGGAAATTTCCAGAAATAGCATCATTCCATTCATTTCATGCCCCAGGATATAGTGGTTTACATACAAATGATAATCAGAAGCATCTCGACTAAAGTTGCTGCTTTTACCCATTATGTTCTTATAAATATGATGCAAATTCTATCTCTGGTATTTTATGTGCAAAAATATATGTCATCAGCATCAAAGACAACTATATTTATATAGGCAACTATATTTATATAAGCATACCATCATTTTGCCTTAGATTGTACATAAACTTGTATGTGCATGTATAAGTGTATGTAAGTCTATATCTGATTAATAAGACTGACCAATATCCAAATTAACCCAGTGAGCCTGCTGAAAGTTAGAAGAAAGCTATTTTAAACCTCAGAAACATAAATGACAAGTCTTGATATCAGCTAGTTAAAATAGTTTTCCAGAGGAACTTTTGCACTGTTGGTGGGAATGCAAACTGACACAGCCAATCTGGAAAACAGCATGGAGGTTCCTCAAAAAATTAAAAATAGAGCAACCCTATGACCCAGCAATTACACTACTAGGTATTTATCCAAAGGGTACAAAAATGCTGAATCAAAGGGGCATATGCCCCAGTGTTTACAGCAGTGCTATCAACAATAGCCAAATTATGGAAAAAGCCCAAGTGTCCATCGACTGATGAATGTATAAATGTGTGTGTGTGTGTGTGTGTGTGTGTATAGTATATATAATGGAATGTTACCTGGTGATTAAACAGAATGAAATCTTGCCATTTGCAACAACATGGATGGAATTAGAGTGTATTTTGCTAAGCAAAGTCAGTCAGTCAGAGGAAAAGATAAATGTCTGATGATTTCACTTGTGGAATTTAAGAAATAAAATAAATGAACATAGGGGAAGGGAAAGAAAAATAAGTTAAAAACAGAGACAGAGATAAACTATTAGAGACTCTTACAGAGAATAAACAGGGTTCTGGAGGGGAGGTAGATGGGGGCATGAACTGAATGGGTGATGGGCATTAAGGAGGGCACTTGTTGGGATGAGCAGTGGGTGTTATATGTAAGTGATGAACCACTGGGTTCTACTTCTGAAAGCAGTATTACACTTTATATTAACTCACTTGAATTTAAATAAATAAATTATAATATTGATGACTAGATAGATACATTGCCATTCTTGAAAGAAAAATGCTACCCATTGATTTTCTGTTAAGTTACATAAAGATAATTATAGGATATTTCTTTTTTACACTTGAACACTAATTTTTTTTACTTACTACTATTTTACAAATATATTGATGCCTAAAATCAATCTTATGCCTAAATAGTAATATTTTTTTAAATATATACTTTAATTAAGATTCAATTATCTCTAATTTAGTTGCATTAAAAATCCTAGTACAGGGGTGCCTGGGTGGCGCAGTCAGTTAAGCGTCCGACTTCAGCCAGGTCACAATCTCGCAGTCCGTGAGTTCGAGCCCCACGTCGGGCTCTGGGCTGATGGCTCAGAGCCTGGAGCCTGTTTCTGATTCTGTGTCTCCCTCTCTCTCTGCCCCTAGCCCATTCATGCTCTGTCTCTCTCTGTCCCAAAAATAAATAAACGTTGAAAAAAAAATTTAAAAAAAAAATCCTAGTACTGAGGCACATGGGTGGCTCAATCAGTTGAGCATCTGACTCTTGATTTTGGCTCAGGTCATGATCTCAAAGTTTGTGGGATTGAGCCCCACATCAGCCTCTGTGCTGACAGAGCCTGCTTGGGATTCTCTCTCTCTCTCTCTCTCTCTCTCTCTCTCTCTCTCTCTGTCTCTCAAAATAAATAAATTAACATTGAAATAAATCTAACTAGTAATAATACATTAATTTATCCTTCCTTATCATCTTGTAGGATTATATAGTGATTGTCTGAAATATAGCTGGGCAAAATAAATATCAGAATTTAGTAAAAGCTACTGTTGGAAGAAAGGAATGCTGCACATGAAGGTTAAATATGCTAAAACTATAAATAATTCAAATATTCTCCAAGGAAATAGGGGTAAATATTTGATAGGAAAAGAGCTCAGACATTTGATTCAAGTGGTCCAGATTCAATGTCTTTCTGTTTCTTTCTTTGTTTCCTTTTTTCTTTCTTTCTTTCTTTCTTTCTTTCTTTCTTTCTTTCTTTCTTTCTTTCTTTCTCTTTTCTTTTCTTTTCTTTTCTTTTCTTTTCTTTTCTTTCTTTGTCTCTCTCTCTCTTTCTCCTTCCTTCCTTCCTTCCTTCCTTCCTTCCTTCCTTCCTTCCTTCCTTCCTTCTTCTTTTTACCTGTTACCTGGAAAACAACTTAAATTGAAAACACTGATACCTTTTCTATTAAATGGGGATTCTAATAATACTAAATGGTGAGAAGTTTCTATGGATTTAGTGAAATATTGCACATAAAGCATGTAACTCAGTAAGAGCTTAGAGAGTTCTGCTTATGTTTAAAAATGAGGACAAATAACTTTAAAATTAATCAACATTAGTTTAAAGATAGGTAGGGTTGTAGTGTGCCTGTACTTCCAATTCATATCTCTATTTTTGAAGTCCAGATCTTTGTATATAACTACCAAGTTGTGCCTTGTGTACCTTAGAACTGTGTTTATGATCTTTTTCCTAAAATCTGTTCCAAATTCTTAACTGTCTTTGATAATGTTTTTGACTCTCACCTAATCATACAATTCAGGAGACTAGAAGTCATCATGGACCCTACATCTCCCCACATTCAACATCTAAAGAGCTCCTAAGCCATGTTGAAACATGTCCTTAAATTCAGTTTATTTTTCCTTTTACACTCTTCAAACTTTCATTATTTCAAAATAGCACAATAACATCTTTTTGGCTATTTCTTAATGGGAATTGATCATTTAGTTTATCACTATTCTTTATTTCTCCATCATATACATTGTTGTGGTTTTAAAAATTGTAATCTGATTACTCCTTTCCTTAAATATTTTTTTAAGTTTATTTATTTATTTTAAGAGAGATAGAGAACATAGTGGGGAAGGGGCAGAGATAGGGAGAGAAAATCCCAAGCACAGTGTGGAGCCCAATGTGGGGCTCGCATTCACAAACCATGAGATCATGTCCTGAGCTGAAATCAAGAGTCTGATGCTTAAACTGACTGAACCACCCCAGTGCCCCTTGCTTAAATCTTTTAATGAAATTCCTCCAACAGCAATCTACCCATATTGTGTAGAAGATAAAGTCCACACTTTAAGGATGACATACAAAGCCCTTCAGTTCAAACCTCAGCCTACTGTTTAGCCACATCTCCCCGTGTTCCCCAGAAACATCTAATGCTCATGTTCTAATAAGTTGCTAACAGTTTCTTGAAGTTGCCATGATCTTTCATGCTTCCATGTTCTTGCAAATTACATTTCTTTTAGATAGAATGCCATCATAATGATGTTTGCTTTTCATTTAAAAAAAAAAGTCTATGATTTGTAGATGGCTTACCATAAATTTGGTAATATGCTAAATTCCTTCAAGGTATTAATTAATATAAATGCTATCGCAATTTGGTGAGAAAATAGATAGAATGAAGTTGTAAATCATGTTCAGGTTACAGAATCATAAACAGTAGTAGCCAGGCCAAGGATATGATTGACACTAATATGTATGCAATCAGAAAGATGCTGCAAAACTGATATTCATCTTATTTATTTGTGTGAATTTTTTTCTGACTCATTTACACACAAGACACTGATAATCACGTTCTTGTTTATGTTATATTTATACCCAAACATATTTCTTTTTTTGAGGCATCACACAAAAATTCAATTGTGTTTTTTGTGTCTGTCATTCCCAATATACAATAAACTGATGTGAGGCAAGTATAACATTTTTGTTATTCTAACTTATTGTCCAATGTGAATTTAGTGCTCAATTAATTCTTTTTGAATTCATGAATGAATTAATGATACAGATTCTGCCTTCTGTTTTGCATTCTAGTTAAGTGATGTAAGAAAGACTGGACGTATCATTAGTTCTATGTATTACCTTGCATTCAGGAAGCATTTCAGTAGGAAAATGGCACCTGAGATACATACCAGAGGGAGATGATAAGATTTTGACAGGTTGAAGTGGAATGAGAAAAGACATTCCAAGCAGAAGGCCCAACTTCATAAGAGCCATTTTGCCCATTCTGATGGACAAATGATTCGATGTATTTTTTGCACATGATCTTGCTCTCAGACTTATTGGCTGTTTATTTAGCTTCAAAGATATTCTTAAGTAGAAAATATATGCAGAAGTCAGAGGAACCCTTTCTCACATTAACCTTATGTTTTCCCATTGGAATCCCCACCCCACCCAGAACTGAAGAGCTTCTTTACTCTTTGTGTCATGAAGCTTATCCAAGATCCATCTGAACACATTCAGTTTGTTTCTGCCTATGGACAACTGCCCCTTTGCAATACAGATTTGAAGCACATTCTTTGCATAAGCTTCCTTCAAGGAACAACACCTATATATCACATCTGTGGTTGTATATGCATTATTATATCCTTTACAATAATTCTGCAAGGTGACTTTTATTTTTTTTCATTTTTAATGAGGAAATTTATGGTGCAGGAGTCTTATTGCCAGCTAATCACTCTGATAGGTCAGTGATTTAAAATCATTTATTTCTGTCTTAACACCAGAGTCTTTGCTTTTTCACCTAGACAACTCTCTCTCTCTCTCTCTCTCTCTCTCTCTTTCTCTCTCTCAGCATGAGCAAAAGTTCCAAAGGTAAGAAGCCTATGTATGTTCAGAGAATCATCCACTAATGGACAATTTCAGCCATATCCGAGATTCTCAGTGTTGTTTGAGTATCCGACTCACTTTGGGGGATGTTTTAAAACTTAAACTCAGATTTCACAAATCTTCACGACAGATAAATCACATACTCTGAGAGAGGGGCCCTGACATCAGAAGACTTCTAAGCTCCTGGGTGATTCCAATGTGCAAACAATACTGTGAACCACTGCACTAAGATGAAGGGCATGTTCAGGGTCATCATGAATACTGAACAGTGTTTAACATAGTGAATATTAGAGTCAGGTCTGCTGGATACAATCCCAGCTCCCTCACTTAGAAACTCTGTTACTTAGGCTGATTATTGAATCTCCATTTGTTTGCCTGTAAGCTGGAAATAAACTAAAATATGTAAAGCACTTGGTATATGGCGTAGGTTTAATTAATGGTAATTATTACTATTTAAAAGAAATGGCAAATATATTTTTTAAATGGTATTAAGGCTATGCTGGGAAATATCTAAATATGGGAGAGGTTATTATCACAAAAGTGTAGCTGAAAGAAACAAATTGGATTAGAGATACACTTTTTACCCAGATGCTTATGATTTTGAAATATTTCCCATTCACACATTCTTTGCAGTAAGTAATCCATGTTATTTTTAAAAAAAAATTTTTTTTTTCAACGTTTATTTATTTTTGGGACAGAGAGAGACAGAGCATGAACGGGCGAGGGGCAGAGAGAGAGGGAGACACAGAATCGGAAACAGGCTCCAGGCTCCGAGCCATCAGCCCAGAGCCCGACGTGGGGCTCGAACTCACGGACCGCGAGATCGTGACCTGGCTGAAGTTGGACGCTTAACCGACTGCGCCACCCAGGCGCCCCACCATGTTATTAATTAAATGCAGTTTTTAATTGGCATAAACTTATAAATTCTCAGTATCCCATAATGATGAGAAAAGATAAAAGAGTGTCTAGTTTTGATAATATATGAATAATTATGAAAATTATGGTGTGCTTTGTTTTACTAAGTATCAGATATTTTTCAGATGAATGGAATTTTAGATGCCTTAACTATGAGTTGCATAATACCACTTAGATTCTCTTTTTTTAAACATTACTGGTCTTTAAATGATACAGAAATGACAAACAACTGGGGCACCTGGGTGGCTCAGTTGGTTAAGCATCCAGCTCTTGATTTCAGCTCAGGTCATGATCTCATGGTTCGGGGTTCAAGCCCTGCATCGGGCTCTGTGTTGACAGCTTGGAATTCTCTCCTTCTCTCTCTGCCCCTCCCCTGCTAGTGCTCTCTCTCTCTTTCTCTCTCTTTCTCTCTCTCTCTCAAAATAAATAAACATGAAAAAAAAAGAAATGACAAACAACAGAAGATATACTATTTTACATATTACTTCCACATTCAATTCTTATTTGGTTCTTACCACAGCCCCGAGACATAAGAATGAAGAAACTCTATGTGGCTTAGTGGCTTTTAGGGAGACAGCCACAATAGGAACTCATTCCTTCTTTTAGTCTAGTGCTTCATTTATAACAAACACACACACATACACACACACACACACACACACACACACACACACACACACACGGAACATGTTGGAAGTCTAGAAACTAAGAATTAATATGTTGGTCCCAGATATCAGGGCAACTCTATGAACTTGCCATGACTAGATAATAGGAATTTAATGGGGGGGCATCACTCCAATCTTTGTAGGTGTAAGCTGAAAGTTAAAGAATTTATTGGGATAGTGGAAACCTAAAAACTCTCAAAGAATCCAAGAGGCAGAGCTGACTCAACCCAAGTCCAGATGGTCCAAGACACTGCAAGCAAACAGAAAGAGAGAAAACACAACTATGCAACCTCTGGCCTTGTTATTCAAGACATGAGTAATACTGGCTGCAAGGGGATCTATAGAAACCCTTTAGCTTAAGGAAGTGTCAGAGTCCTTAAAAATATCCCAGAAATAGTGAGTGATGTGATTATCCATTAAAATTGTTACATTACATAATTAATTATTTGTAAATTGTACATATTTTTCCACTCACGTTAATCTAATATCAGTTTAGATGTCTAAGATCTCAAATTAACAACATAACCTAGGTGAAATACTAAATTATCTGTTGCATACACCAAAGGTAAAACACCTAATTATGAACAGGTATTTATATGTAGAAGTCTGCATAAAGTATCGTAAAGTTGACTTAACACAAGGATAAATAAATGGAAGATGAGTTCAAATACACATATATGAGTGGTAATTTGAAATTTATGTATGCTTCACAAATAAATATTTTTAAATTGGTACATTTAAGTGGCTTAATTCAACAAAATTCACACCAGATACTTGTATATATATTTTTTAAATTTCAAAAGCAATGGGTACTTTTTGCAAATAATTCCAGTATAGAAATATAGAGAGTAAGATGTGGCATTAAAAGTACATTAAAATTATAGCTGTTGATGCCTCTGACAAAAGAAAGTAAGATTAAAAAAGAGGATAAATGGGTCAATAATTTTATTTGCAATGTTTAATTTCTTGAATAAGAAAGGTAAGGTTAAAGTGACAAAATGTTTTCATTGACAGTTATGGATGTTACAGAAAGAACTTAAATTATTTTTTTGTATTTTCCATATTTTTATATTTTAAATCTGTATATATATTTCTATATATTTTAAGGATTTTAACTAGACCTTATTAATAGGCAGCTGAGCTTTGTTTAACTTCTTAATACCCCGGAAACATCTACACTGAACTTTAAAATATTGAAAAAAAAAGCAAAACAACTTTTAGAAGCATTCACTTCTGCATTCATTAATTTGATAATCAAAAAACACAAACCATTCTGTTGTGATAAACTTCCAGAATGTGTTGGGTCTCTTCCCTAGACACAAAATTGCAAGTAAGACATTCTAAAAGCAATTTTAAACAATGTTTCCTCAAACAAAATAAAAAAGGCAGTTCCTCCCTTTTTTGTCATCATGTAACTCGTGTTCAAATTGAGGCAGTCCTGTAACTGAAGCTATATTGTGTTTAAAAATCTGAACAGTCACTTAAATACTTTCTCCCACTCCCTTACGTTTCACTTCTGAGGAAGGTAAGGGTGATTTCAGTCAGAAACAGAGAAGCTAGATGGAGAACCTAACTGCTGAATGGCACTTTCCTGATTTATTGCCATTTAGATCTGACATAAGCCAGGTATAAATTATGAAAATGTCATTAAATTAGCATACCAATAAAATGAAGTGAAAATCTCAAAAATGTATGAAATTCCAGTAGAAATACTTTTTAAAAAATGAAGAAAAATGAATAACCATTAAAAGAATTTTAATATCAGTGACTTGGAAGGAAATAAAAAATGAAATATTCTTGTTTTTTTTTGTAATTTATAAGCAGAGGCAGTATCAAGACCAAAGGGAACATGAAGCTTAATGGGGAATATATTTGCTTCTGATTATCGAAAGTAATATCATAAAGTTTATTTATGTGGTCTTTGTATAATTAGAATTATAATTACTATAAGAGAAAACGTGACCTATTTAATCTCATGAAAATGAATGAAATGCTTGAATCGTTCTCCTGCATAGCCTGACATAATCAGTCTAATAGGAACAAGTCTAATGGCAAAAAATAAAATGTAGTGACATGAAAACTTGATGACACTAGTATAACCCCACAACCCACTGCAAACTCAGGTCAAAATAATCATTAGGAATGAATAGGTTTGGAAAAATCGTGTCCGAATAACCATAAGCTGACTAGACAAATGAAAATCAATATCATGATTTATTCTAGTAGAAAGCAAAATCTTGGCTAACAGAACGAGGTTTTTTTTTCAATAAGGGCCACATAGCTGAAGTTAAAAGATCCCAAGAGGTTGAAAAGGAGAAGCGTAGACTTGTTTATTGTCTCCTAGTTACTTAAATTTATTGTCTTATTTACTTTTCAATAAATAAATTTTACTAATGATTGGGTTATCAGATAATGCTTAATGGTTTGATTCCATAGATCACACATCCAAGGTAATATTAGGAAGTTATTGAACTGCGGTCAAATTTTTCAAAATTGTGAGTTCTGTGTGGGACTGTTTCCATAGGTAATTTCCATGTATTATTCCAAATAAAAGCTATAGGATCAATTTTAGATTGAAAAATTATGAAATTAAAAAAATTAAACAGCTTCTTTGTTATAGGACTTCTAAGAGACTTTAATAACTTGATGTGCAATGTTAATCTTTAAGAGGTACAAGCCATAGCAACAGTTTACATAATTGTATTTTATACATTTCTTTTTTCTTTTTCTTTTTTTCTTTTTTTGGTTCTCAAGGCTATAATTCCTCAAAATATATTTTGAGAAATAATTGAATTTCTTGATAACAGAAGGATAAAAGGAATGAATCCAACGAAATGCCATCACTTAGGAATTAATTTCTGAGTGTTCAAGAGACCTGATGTACGTCCTTAAGTAGATTCAAGGCCACGGTGTAATCAAGGAGTGCTTAAAGAAACAAGAGAAAGTAGTTTGTCTCATTATCAATTGAAAGCTTACTAATATAAACCACAGTGTTTTAGGAGTCAATATAAATTTCATGTTTATTTTCTCTAGATCTGCAAACAAAGCAATAATTATGCCATTTCATAAATGATGAAACTGAGGATTAAAATATTCATGCAGCTATTTAAAAGCCATACAGATAGTAAATGGCAAAGCTATAACTTTAACCCAGACATGGGTACAAAGCCTAGACTCTATCATCCTTTTTCTGCTTATCTAAAACATTTATCACAGATAGTTAAGATATTGGAGCAATATAAAATATAACCCAGTTACAGTAAAGGATAGAAGAGAACTCAGCTTAAACAAACAAACAAAAACAGAACCTTGGTCTCTAGAAACATATTGTTTGTTGGATAAAACATGAATAATTTAAAATAAGACTACATATAATCTACACCAAGAAAGACTTTGGGGCCTCAGTTGCTATGAGAATCTGAAGTTTGTGAAACATTAATAATAGGTAATTTGTAAGATTTAAAATATATTCTCAAAAGGTAGGTTGAACATCAATAGATGGCCATTAATAATGGTAAAAGTAGGAATATTTTAATATGTAAAAAAGAATGCGGGCATGGAGTTGAGTGGTCTCACTAATGCAGACTCTATGAGAAGGGAAATATTGAGGAAGGTAAGGAGTAGGTGGAAAAATATCTTGGAAGAGGTGGAATCATTTCTCCTTACCCTTTATGAATCATGTAAGTTTGAACTCTAAGAAAATGATATGAGGAGAACAAAAGAAGTTGTCTATTCCTAGTTGATACAATTATTAAAATTAGGAACTGGAGGGGCGCCTGGGTGGCTCAGTCAGTTGAGCGTCCGACTTCAGCCCAGGTCATGATCTCACAGTCCGTGGGTTCGAGCCCCGCATCAGGCTCTGTGCTGACAGCTTGGAGCCCGGAGCCTGTTTCAGATTCTGTGTCTCCCTCTCTCTCTGACCCTCCCCTGTTCATGCTGTCTCTCTCTGTCTCAAAAATAAATAAACACTAAAAAAAATTTAAAAAAAATTAGGAACTGGATATTTCATAGAAGTGTTTTTAACATTATATGAGAAATGGAAAAAAAAGTGTGGCGTTTCATATGGCTAAAGAAAATAGATTATTTGCACGAATGTTTTCTCTTTTCCTGTCATTACCTTGCATCCAGAACAGTGACAAGATCATCATACATGATTGATGTATTAATATTGGCCAAATCTGTTAAAAGACATTAGGGATATATTGAATTCATAACATGTGAAAAAATTATCAGTAATTTATTTTTCCATATTATCTTCATAACAAAAAGGTAGAACGTTATTTTTCGTGTTTGATCCAGATTTCAATTTACTTCTATCATCCAAGGTTAACATCTTTCAGAATATTTGGGATAAAGAGGATTTATCTCTGGATTACTGCTGTGGCTGTGATTTATGTTTACCACCTACCTATGTATTATCATCCCATTGGCTTTGAAAGATGTCAGCCTGGTTCCCTCTGTCCTCAAAATGTGACATTTTCTTGGCAGACTATGATTTGATTGGTAATAAGTGATGGGATTGTGGTTTATCACAGCACACACACACACACACACACACACGCACGCACACACAAAATAAAAACCTTGAAATTTGAATATTAGAAATTTATGTCCTTTGAAAATCCTTTAGTCATGTTTGCCACTGAACAAACATGCTTCTTACTGGTTCCCTTTCTCCAGAAGTCTGGGACCATATCCTTTAGTCTCATCTTTCTTCATCTGTGCTCCCACTCCCACATTTGCTCAGAAACTGTACACTTTCCTCTGACTATGGTATCTTGAAAGCTTTAAATTTGTACTTGATTTATTACGAAGAGCATAGGAGTATTTCTCAAGTATTTCCAACTCATATAAGGAAAAAGCCCATCAATAGAATTACAAAATAAAAGGCAAAAGATATTTTATTTAGACATAAAAGTGGACTCTATAAGTAAAACTTAAATATTACATCTTTTCCAGCTGCTACACTTATTCTATGACATGGTTTCTACACCAAACCCTCTGTAAATTAATGGCTCTGTACTGATGGACATGATAGGTAGTATCTTCGAGTTTTCTGAATGGAGGAATAGGCTCTGAGAAGCCAAATTGGCCATTCATAGTCACACAGAAAGATTGCAGTATGGATGAGAACACAGGTCTGTTTGACCAGAAAACTCCATTCTTTTTTTTTTAATTGCCCAAACCATTGTTTATTTTTGTTAGAAGCAAACACTGGGGCACCCGGATACCACAGTCAGTTGGGCATCTGACTTTTGATTTCAGCTTGGGTCCTGGTTTCATGGTTAGTGGGGATCAAGCCCCCATGACAGGATCTATGCTGAGAGCTCAGGGCCTGCTTGGGGTTCTCTCTCTCCCTCTCTCTCTGACCCTTCCCCACTCATGTGCACTCACTCTCTCTCTCTGTCCCTCTCTCTCTGACTCTCCCCCACTCACCTGCACACACACACACTCTCTCTCTCAAAATAAATAAACCTTAAACAAAGAAGTAATCACTTAAAATTTGGTAGAATATATGTAGATTATGGTACAATGAACAGCATCTTGCATGAATTATGATTGATTTTAGTGTGGCCATCATATGAATAAGATATATTTGTTTTTTGGTAAAGAGGTATGGACCAGATAAACTCTTGTATTCTTTCTAAGTTCTTTTATTTATTTATCTTCCTATGGATACAACAAATCTTTGGCCCACAAAACTATATAAAATATGTGATTATTTTCCTAGAAGTGGGCATAATAGTGATTGATTCCCTCTAACATTGACAATAAAAGTGAGAGTAGAGACTGATGGTAGTAAAACAGGCACTGTGTCTATGATGGTGGCTAGTAAGTAATATTATGGATAATACTAATGAGAAGGACTCGTTCTCTTACTGGTAATTCATAGAAAATGGGATTAAGAGAAACATCCGTGAAATATCTGAGCTAGATAACCAAGGATAAACTGGGTGAAGAGGAATTTTACAAGTGTGACATATATAAACTAAGAAAGACACAGATGGGGATATTTTTGTCTTCTTAGGTATCAGATAATTTTCTTTTTTAACTAGAATGCATAAACTACTATTAAGCTCCCAAATTTGGTGAAAATTATTGAACCTTACCATTCTTTGTGCATTTGAGAAAAAAATATGTTCCTCCTTATTATACAGAAAAATATTTTAGTCTCTGTTATGAAATAGCTATGACCTTTTTTTTGGTGTTTATTTGTTTCTAGCAGTTCTTTTGCCAGGAATTCTCTAGTACCTGCAATCCTATTTCCTGCAAAAAGTCCTTCCTTTTGTATTCTAGTTTCTTGGCAAGGATTTCATATTTTTGAAGAGCAATTTTTCATTATTTTGTTTCAAAATTTGGTAACATTTTATTTATTTTTAAAGTTTATTTATTTATTTTGAAAGAGAGAGAGAAAGTGCGAATGGGAGTGGGGCGGAGAGAGAAGTGAGAGGGAGAATTCCAAGCAGCCTCCACACAGGCAGCACAGAGTCTGACGTGGGCTTAAAGTCATGAATTGTGAGATCATGACATGAGCAGAAGTCAGACACTTAACCAAATGAGCCACCCAAGCACCCCTCAAAATTTAATAACATTGTAAAGCCACAAATTATTCTTTTCAAAAACTAAAGAAAAGCATAATTATCAGACCTACCTCATAGTTTTATCTTTGTGCTATATCAAGCAATTAGCCCTGAGTTTATATGTAATAAAGTTTACTCTTTTGTTTTATGTTAATTGTTGACATATCTATTTATAGACTGCTATATTAATTAGTGTTAAGAGTTTGGGTTGAGTAAGGAATTAATTCTAACTTGTCTCTGTAAGCATTGTACTTTGCCTTCAGACTTTTTAAAGTAAAGTCCTTTAAATGCTCTTTTGTAGGTAATAAATAAAATATCAAAATAGGTTAATTTGGGGGTAAATTATATACATGAAAATATATTAACACATGATTACCAATAATGAAATGATAATTAAAAAAGTATATGAAAGTAGTAACACAGATCCATCCATTTAAGACATATTTCCATGGCCAACACTTATAGATATGTTGCAAGCAATTTCTTGCTTTTTCTTCTAATTTGATTGAAGTATCCTAACACTCAACAATGTACCTAGACAAGGGATGCCAAATCAGTAGCCTCTAACCAGGGCATAACTGGCCTAAAGAGTACCATTGTGCAAATTAGAATAAAAAAGTATCTCCGGGCACCTGGGTAGTTCAGTCAGTTAAGCATCTGACTTTGGCTCAAGTCATGACCTCATAGTTCGAGATTTTGAACCCTGCATTGGGCTCCATGCTGACAGCTCAGAGCCCCTGGAGCCTGCTTTGGATTCTTTGTCTCCCTCTCTCTCTGCCCCTCCCTTGCTTGCTCTCTGTCTCTCTCTCAAAAATAATAAACATTAAAAAACATTAAAAAAAATAGGTATCTATTATGGGCTCATGGATAGTGAGTAGAGAATCCCTTTGTGGGAAGAAAAAACTGCATCTTCAATTGGGACGCATGGCCTATTGAGTACAGATTAAACTTCAGCTCTTACTTAACCCCATGGCCGGGTACTAAATTACATGAACACATGCAACTCTTAGTTCAAGTTTCCTATTAGGTGCTAAGACATTAGGATGGGTTACAAATATAATGATCTTTTCAGCCCTTGTGGCAGCTAGGTAGGTCTTAGCATAGCCAAATCCTATGGGCCAATCACATCTGGGCTTCTGAAGCCTTGTCTCTTTTCGCCAACATGTTATATACCTATTATCATTTGCTGCGTGTGACATGATGTGAAAAGGGCTGGCACCAATCTTTGTCATCCTATATCTGTTTGCATTTGGGTACCTAAAGGTGGATAGTGGGCTAGGATAGATATTTCTCTCATATAAATGAGAGACATATGGGTGAGTAAAGCACCCTACTCAGACATACACAGTGTTGTCAAATAGGATGTAATAAATGAAGCCAAAGCAGACATTTTGTAACCTTGAAGACATTCTGCAGACAAAATGAAGATGGAACATTAGCAAAAGAAGGAAAGGACCTTTTGGCTTCTTACTAATATTGATGAGCATCTCAACTTGATTTCTGAGGCTTTCATTAAGTGAAATAACAAATGTCTATACTGTGCAAGCCCCTTTTAGTTTAGTATTCTGTTACTTGTAGCTGAAAATATTCTGAGTGTTCAAACTTGGTGTTCCTCCAATGTGTTAATAGCAACCAGAGTAATCCTTTAAAATCATAAGTGACATAATGTCACTCATCTACTCCAGTAGTTTCCCATTTTATTCAGAATAAATGCCACCAAAATACTTGTTAAATCTTAGAACTGTCCTTGTCCCATCTCCTCTTTCCCTCATATCTTCTATGACCTCTTTCCCACTCATTTATTTTTGTTTTATTCACTCAAACACACCAGACATGCATTCAACATAGATAGGGTCTTTGAACTTGCTATCATCTGTCTCAAAACCTTTTCCAGATATCTCCATGGCTTGTTCCCTCACATTCGTTAGCTCTTTACATGAATGTCACTTTCTCAATGAGGCTTTCACTGCCCACCCCATCTAATGATATTCAAACTACCAATCTCTAGCTATACACATACTTCCTATCCTTCTTCCCGCTCTATGTTACTCTTTAGGACTTCTGTATAATATATTATAATTTTTACTTAATTATCTTATTTATGATCTTATTTGTGCAATGTAAGTTCCAAGAAGGGAGTGATTTTCATCTGGTGCATTTACTATGGTGTCTCCAGTATACACAATAGTGCCTAGGACATAGTAGACTCTTACTAAGTATTTGTTGAATGTGTGAATGAATGCTATAGAAGCAAAATATACTAGATTACTTGCATTATATTATTGTACCTACAGCTTTGAATGTGACAATTTATAAATCTTTTATAAAATAACAGACATATTTGAGTTGGTTTAGTATTTTATACAAAGCCTTGTATAGACTTGAAAATCAGTTGCTTTAAAATATCAAGTATTGCGATATTAATTCTTCATATAAACTTAAATTGGAAGTTACTTTAATGGATCCAGAGATGTTCCCTTTATATTTAAACATTTTCACTATGTAGCCTGAGGACACTATGAGTTCTTAAGAGTTTATTGATAAGTTCCAGATTCCATATTCTAACTACTAAGAAAGTGCTAATTGTTGAGTTTCAGTGTCACATCAAAGAATATCCACAGTTATCTAAATAGACTATTAAAATACTCATCTCCAGTTACTTTCCTCTGTAAGACTGGACCCTCATTATACACTTCAGTCAAAGCATTTCTCAACAATTTGAGTACAGATGCAAATATAAAATCCAGTTCTTTTCTGTTAAGTCAGCATCAAAAGAAGTTATAATAAGTAAATATATTTTTATTCTCAGATTATTCTTATTTTTCATTGAAGTATAACTAATACATAATATTGCATTAGTTTCAGTGTACACCATAGTGATTTGACGAGTCTAGACAGTATGTTATGCTCACCACAAGTGTAGCTACCATTTGTCACCATCCAATACTCTTATAATACAATTGGTTATATTTTCTATGGTGTGCCTTTTATCCCAGTGATTTATTCATTTCATAACTGTAAGCCTGTATCTCCTACTCCCTTCATCCATTTCACCTATCCTCCTACCCAATTTTCAGGTTATTTTTAAATACACTAAATATGAATAGATGTAACCCATATAGACAGAAGTTCTTTGGAGTCCCCAGCACTTTTTAAGAATATAAAGGGGTTCTGAGATTTAAAAAAAAAAAAGACAGTTAATGTTCTTTACTATTACCTCTGTGTCTTTTTTTGTTAAACACTCTCCTAATCCCTTTGAATATCACTTCTACGATGGAGCCCTTTGCTGCCCCCATCTCCTATCCAAGTCAGGACACAACTGTCTACCCTCCCTATAGAAATTTCACACTGTCAGATTTTAGTGGTCAAAATAACTTTTTTCTTCTCCCTATATTTTCCCAGTTTTATTGAGAAATCATTGATATATGTCAGTATAAAGTTTAAGGCACAAAGCATGATGATTTGATTTACATATATTGTGAAATGATTACCACAATAGATTCAACTAACACCTATCTTATATAGATACAACTAAAAGAAAATAAAGAGGAAAAGAAAAAATGGGAAAAAATATTTTGTGATGAGAACTCTTGGGATTTATTCTCTTAATAACTTTCTTATATATTATACTCAATATTAGCTATACTCATCATGTATATTACATCCCTAGAATTTATCTATCTTATAACTGTTAGTTTTTTATATCGTTGACCATCTCCCTTCAATCTCTCTCCCTACTGTGATCTGCCTATGGTAACCACAAGTCTGACCTCTTTATATATGAGTTTGTTGTTGTTGTTTTTGCTGTTGTAATTGTTTTGTTATGTTTTTAGATTGCACATAGATGTGAAATCACACAGGATTTGTCTTTCTCTGCCTAACTTACTTCACTTAGCACAATGACTTCACAGTCTATACATATTGCCACAAATGGCAGAATGTCCTTATTTTTAATGGTTGAATAATATACCAGTGTGTGTGTGTGTGTGTGTGTGTGTGTGTGTGTGTGTATGTATTATGTATATATGTATATATATTATATATAAATACATATTTATATACATACTTATTTTTATTTATACATAATATATATATCACATCTTTAGCCCTAATCCATTGATGGACACTTGTTACCATGGTTGGCCATTGTAAATAATGCTGCTATAAACATGGGGATGCAGATTTTTTTCAAACTAGTATTTTCTTTTCCTTTGGATATATCCTAGAAGTGGAAATGGTGGATCATATGAGAGTTGTATTTTTAATTTTTTGATGATTCTTCATATTGTGTTTTATTTATTTATTTTTATTTACTTTTTAAAAGTTTTATTTACTTTTTAAAATGTTTATTTTCATTTTTATTTAATGTTTATTTGTTTTTGAGACAGAGAGAGACAGAACATGAACGGGGGAGGGTCAGAGAGGGGGAGAAGCAGAATCTGAAACAGGCTCCAGGCTCTGAGCTGTCAGCACAGAGCACGACTCGGGGCTCGAACTCACTGACCACGAGATCATGACCTGAGCCAAAGTCGGCCGCTTAACCGACTGAGCCACACACGTGCCCCTAAAATGTTTATTTATTTTTGAGAAAGAGAGCACACACAAGCGGTGGAGGGGCAGAGAGAGAGAGAGAGAGAGAGAGAGAGAGAGAGAGAGAGAATCTGAAACAGAATCTGAAGCAGGCTCTGAGCTCTCAGAACAGAGCCTGATTCAGGCTCGAAATCAGGCACAGTGAGATCCTGACCTGAGCAGAGGTTGGATGCTTAATGGACTGAGCCACCAAGGGGCTCCACCATATTGTGTTTTATAGTGGCTTTACCAACTTTCTATCCCTCCAACAGTGCATAAGTGTTCCCCCTTCTCCACATTCATGCCATTATTTGTTTTCTCTTATTGTTTTAATGATGTCCATTCTAACAGGTGTTAGGTGCTATCTCATTATAGTTTTAATTTGTATTCCCTGAATGACTAGTAATATCAAATATCTTTTCATGTACCTGTTGGCTTTTGTATATCTTCTCTGGAGGAATGTCTATTTAGATCATTTGTTATTTGTTTTATGCTGTTGAGTTATATGATTTATATAAAATGGTGTGAAATTCTTGTCTTTTCTATTTCATGTATTTCTGCTCTAATCTTTATTGTTTTATTTCTTCTGTTAACTTTTGGCTCAAGCTATTCTTCTTTTCATTCCTTAAGGTATAGGGTTAGGTTATTTGAGGGTCTCTTGCTTCTTAATGTAGGTGTTTATTTCTATGAACATACCTTTAAAACTGTTTTTGTTGTATCCTATAAGTTCCAGTATGGAGTATTTTCATTTTTATTTATCTCAATATTTTTTTTTTACTTTCCCTTTAATTTCTTCTTTGATCCATTGGTTGCTCAGGAGTGGTTTGTTTAATTTCTAGGTGTTTGTGAATTTTCCAATTTTCACTGTTGTTGATTTGTAGTTTTGTGCTATTCTGGTCAGGAAAAAAAAACACTTGGTATGATTTCAGTTTTCGTGAATTTGGTAGTACATATTTTGTGACCTAACATATGATCTATCCTAGAAAATATTCCATGTGCACTTGAGAAAAATGTGTAATCTGCTGTTGTTGCATAGAATATTCTGTCTATGTCTGTTAGGTACATTTGGTCCGTAGAGTTGTTCAAATCCTGTGTTTCCTATTGTTTCTCTGTTTAGGTGATCTATCTATTATTGAGAGTGGGATATTAAAGTCCTCAATTATTATTATACTGTTTATTTCTCCCTTTAGCTCTGTTAGCTTTTTCTTTATATTTTTGGATGCTCTAATTTTGGGTGCATTAATACTTACAATGATGTAATACTTACAATAATGTACCTACATTTTTTTCATTATATAATGACCTTGTTTCTTTTTATCATTTTTTGTTTCAAATCTGTTTTTGTCTAATGAAGGTATAGCTACACTTGGTTTTGTTGTTACCATTTGCTTGAAAGGTCTTTTTCTGTCTCTTCACTTTCAGTCTATTTGTGTCTCTAAGACTAAAATGAGTATCTTGTTGGCAGCATATTGTTTGCTCTTATTTTTTGTTCATTCAGCCACTCTGTGTCTCCTAATTGGAAAATCTATTGCATTTATATTTTTTAAAATGTTTATTTTTGAGAGAGCAGGAGTGAGAGAGAGAGAATGCAGACACATGGGGAACTGGCAGAGAGAGAGAGGGAGAGAGAGAATCCCAAGCAGGCTGCGCACTGTCAACTTAGAGCCCAGTGCAGGGCTTGATCTCATGAATCGTGAGATCATGACCTAAGCCATAATCAAGAGTTGGACACTTAACTGACTGAGATACCCAGACACCCTTAGTTCATTTATGTTTAAAGAATTTATTGATAGGTAAGGACTTGCTGTTGACATTTTGTTAATTGTTTTCTGGTTGGTTTGTAGATCCACTGTTTCTTGTTTCTTATTCTGTTGTCTTTTTGTGTCTGTACACTTTTTTATCATGTTCTTTTATGTAATTATTACAGAATTCTCCCACGTGGTTATAATGAAGCTTACATATAACATCTTAAACTTATAACACCATATTTTAATGTGATAACAACTTCCATAGAATAATAAATTCTATACTTTTACTTCTCCCTCCCCTCACAATTTAGGCTATTTTTGTTACAATCACATGTTTTTTATATTGTGTCAAATATATTTAAAAATGTTTTTAATGTTTATTTTTGAGAGAGAGAGAGAGCATGAGCAGGGGAGGGGTAGAGAGAGACAGAGAGAGAGAGAGAGGGAGACACAGAATCCAAAGCAGGCTCCAGACTCTGAGTTGTCAGCACAGAGTCCAACACAGACAGGGCTCGAACCTACCAGCCATGAGAACATGACCTGAGCTGAAGTCAGATTTTCAACCAATTGAGCCACTCAGGTTCCCCAATATATTGTGTAAAATATACTTAATAACAGATTATTATAGTTGTGTTTATTTTTGCTATGTCCCATTTTTTTAACTTTTAAACTAGAATTGTAAGTTATACACCACTATTACCATTTTGCTGAATCTATGACTGTATACTTATAATTAACTATGAGATTTATGCTACCTTTTAATTTTTTATAATGTAAATTAGTGTTCTTTTACTTTCACTTTTGGAACTCCCTTTAGCATTCCTTGTGGGGCAAGTCTGGTAGTAATAAACTCTCTCAGCTTTGTTTGTTTGGGAAAGTCTTTATTCCTCCTTGATTTCTAAAGGACATTTTGCCAGATACAGAATTCTTGGTTGACCATTATTTTCTTTCAGTATTTTGAATATGTCATCCATTCTCTCCTGGTCTGAAAGTTTCTGTTGAGAAATCTCTCAATAGTCCTATGAGGATTTCCTCGTATATAATTTCTCTCTTTTCTCCTACAGCTCTTAAAATCCTTTTTGACTTTGAGTTTTGCCCATTTAATTATAGTGTGTCTTGGTGTAATCCTATTCTTAATCAACCATTTGGGAACTTTTGATCTTCATGGATCTGGATGTCCATTTCTCTCCCCAGGTTTTGCAAGTTTTCAGTATTTATTGCTTTAAATATAGTTTCTGTATGTTTTTCTTTATTTTCTTCTTCTCAAATTCCCCTTATGTGAATATTCTTCGTTTTCATTGTGTCCCATAATTCCCTTAGGCTTCCTTCACTCTTTTTAATTCTTTATTCTTTTTGCTTTTTTTACTGGGTAATCCAATGTCCTCTCTTCTAGGTCACTGATTCTTCTATATGGTTGAGCCTGCTTTTGAAACTTTGGATTCTTCAGCTCAGTAACTGTATTTTTCAGATTCTAGGATTTCTGTTTGGTGTGTTTTTTATGGTTACTATTTCCCTAAATAAATTTTAAATTTTTTCATGTGTTGTTATTTATTTATTTATTTATTTATTTATTTATTTATTTATTTTTATCTGTGTGTTTTTGTTTTTTTTTTTTTTTTTAGTTCATCAGATTTCCTTAAGCAGAGTAACAAAATTATTTAACAGTTTCTAGATCTCCTTTTCTTTAGGATCAGATGCTGGGGTTTTATTAGTTTCCTTTGGTATTGTCATATTTATTTGATTTCCTTCCTTCTTTCCCTTTCTTTCTTTCTTTCTTTCTTTCTTTCTTTCTTTCTTTCTTTTTGTGATCCTTGATTCCCTACATTGGTATCTGCACATATGAGTAATTGGACTCATCATCCTGTCTTTGGAGGTTTTCTTTAGCAGAGACCTTTTTTTAAATATATTTTTTTTAATTTTTATTTAGTTTTGAGGGAGGCAGAGAGACAGACTCTGAGGGAGGGAGTAGTAGAGAGAGAGGGAGACACAGAATCCAAAGCAGGCTCTAGGCTCTGTGCTGTTAGCACAGAGCTCAATGCAGGGCTTGAACCCATGAACTGTGAGATCATGACCTGAGCTGAAGTCAGATGTTTAACTGACTGAGCCACCCAGGGTCACCTGGCAGAGACTGTTCTTTACCAGTCAGTTCAATTTAGGATTCTAGATGCAGCTTCCAGTAATGTTCTTTTGGTATGTGGGACCTACTAGAATGGTCTATTTTCATATGAGGCAAATGTATGAACTCTGAGGACGGAGATAGAAGGGTGTTCCTTAGTCCAAGAACATTTAGATTGGTCTTTTGACTTGGCTTCCTACACAAATGAGGCTGTAGGATAGGCTCCATTATTATCTGGATTCTCTGGTTAGACTCATTAGATGAACAGGTCTGGGTAGTATATTCAGTAATAGGGCTGTGAATTAGCTTCCCTGCCCTGATAGGGTAACAGGAAAGAACCCAGGGACTATATAGCTCCTTCTATGGGAACTTGAGTTATGTCACAGTGTACACCGAATTCCCTGGTTAGGGGAATTCCTCCCATTCATGGGAGGAAGCCACACGCTGTGTTCTCTGTGCTGGCCACTTGGAACCTGGCCACTTAGAGCCTGCTTCGGATTCTGTCTTTCCCTCTCTCTCTTTGCCCCTCCCCTGTTCGTGCTTTCTCTCTCTCTCTCAAAACTAAGTAAGCATTAAAAATTATATTTAAAAATTTTTAATTTGAGAATCCCAATCTGGCAAATCTGTAATCTACTGAGTTCCCTGGTCGGAATACTCCCCTTGGTTCTCCAGGTGAGCAAAACTGCTGATTGGGATTACTATTTGGACACTGCAGGTATGAAGTTAGCTTCTCAAGATACATGTGCTGGTTGATGCAAGCCTCTCCCCACTAATCCATTACCGTCTCATTCCTGGTGGTTGAGCCTTGCAGATTCCTCTGTAACCTCTATGGTGTGAGATCAGAGTAGGGGCCTCTCACAAAGTGATCCAATGTTGAGGAAGACTGATTGTCCCCCTGGGTTCTCTTTTCTTGCTGGAGGAACTGGAGACTCAGTGGAGGCTACTGTAAGTGGTGTTGCACTGGCTTTTGAGAAGGGCAATGAAGTCAATGTGTAGCCTCTTCCTTTATCTGTTTAATGCAGTCTGTCTTGGTCTCTGTGGTAGAAGTAGTTACTTCTGCCTTATCACCACGTTCTAGGATTCTCTCAGTGGTGCTTTTTTTTTTTTTTTCTTTAATACTGATTAGTTATACTTGTCAGGGATACCAAAGTCAATAATGACCTATTTTGGTAATGTTACTCCTCCTTGAATACCTTTTATACTTTTGTCTTACTAGCTTAGGAAGCTACATTTCTGATATTTTTTTAATGACAATGCATCTCATTTAATCTTTCTATTGCCCTTAAGATAGTACAAAACATGGGACACTTGGGTGGCTCAGTTGGTTAAGCATCCAACTCTTGATCTTGGCTCAGGTCATGATCTCATGGTTGGTGAGTTGGATCCCCACGTCAGCCTCTGAGCTGACAGCATGGAACCTGCTTGGGATTCTCTTTCTTTCTCTGCCCATCCCTTGCTCGTGCTCTCTTTCTCTCTCTCTAAATAAATAAACTTAAAAAAATTAAAACAGGACAAAACAGTGTAGCTGCTCAGTGAGATAAAAATAAATTAATGAATTGATGTATGAATGAATGGATATAAACATTTTTATTTGTAATAAAAAGAAATCTTATTCTCCATTTATTTAATATTTCAAAACACTTAACATAGGATTTGGTTTGGTGCATTGCAAAGAGTTTCCCTTTCTTTTAAAACTTTAGAAGTGTGATGTGAAGACATTTATTCAGTTTGGACCTATAGAGAAATAGCCAGATTTAATAGTAAACTTCCAATGGTGGCAATGTGTAGAAACATTTCCCCAAATGATAAGATTAACAAATATCTTGGAGTTCCTATTAAATATTCAGATTTTAAACTTCATGACAGGTCTCTTTAACTTGAATCTCCAATTAGGAGGCCTGGGAAACTGCATCCACACATCAGGTAGTTGGTGGTGTAGGTCAAGAACTGTATCCTAGATAAAACCAAAACTTATATTTGATCTGCTAAAATCAAGATTGGACTGTTTTGATTTTTTTTCAGGTTTCATATCCATATTCATTTTGCTACTGAATTTACTAATAAAGTCACTAATTTGACTAAAGTCATAGATTTTTATTAATTTTGAATTAAATTCATTCAGAATTCATAATGTTTTCAATGTAGAATTTGTGGCCTATATTTGCACTTGATAGGCAGATAAAAATTATCCTTAATAAAATTACTTAGGTAAATTAAGAGCTTCAGTTGAACTGGGTGAGGACATAGAAATTGTTCAACTTATTTAAAAAACAACAACAACAACTTGGTTTAACCATTCTTCCAGGATATTAGGATAGAGTAGTGTGCTAATTGTATCTCTTATCTAGTCATTAAACTAGGTCTGCCAGAACTATTACTTAACAACATTTATTTAATGATTAGTTTGTGCTGCTTTATGGCCTGAAAGGAAATAAATTTACATTTGTTATGGATGCCCTACATTTTAGAGTTTTAACTGAGGAGGATAACCTTCTCACTCCAATTAACTCTTACTTAATGACGTTTTAAATTAGTTTCTATGTCATTGTTGTTGGTGTTTTTTTTTTTTCCCTGTGTTTTTGGTTAGTAGGTAAACAACATCAACAAACATTTTTTTCTAAAATGTGCTAGCTGGTTCACCTGGGTGGCTTAGTAGATTAAACATATGACTCTTGGTTTCTGCTCAGGTCATGATCTCACAGTTTGTGGGTTCGAGTCCCACATCTAGCTCTTCACTGACTCTCCCCTCACTCACTCACTCTCTCTCTCTCTCAAAATAAATAAATAAATAAACTTAACAAAATTTGCTAGTCTATTGTTATGTCTGTTTCAGTACATGTTAAAATGGGGCAAAGTACTAAAAGAAAACAAAATGAACATAGAGTGAGCACCCACAGCAAGCCTGGGCTTTCAATAAACAGTTTTGTATTTTCTAATGTAATTCACATAAGAGCACCCACTTCCATCTAAGAACAGAAAACTGAGCCTAAGAAAGATAAACTGTATGTCCAAGATCATGTAGTAAGTGGGACCACTGGGATTTACAATGTTTGTCTATTTTCAGAACATACCTTCTCTTGTCTTACATTAAATATTTTTATTTTCTCAATAAATTGAACATAGGTAAGCATATATTTTGTATTATGTAACTTGTACCAACCAATATATAATTATGACTTGTCTCAGTCAATATGACACCAGCTTACTTTATGTTCCAATATATTCACTGTCTTCCAGACCTTTTGTATATTATTATTAAACATTTTCCTTAGTTTAATGTACTCCCCTTATAACTTTATTATAACAATAACAAACTTCATTTATTCAAACATATTTTTTGGATGGTGAAGATACCAGCAAAGCAGGAGGACCCTAGGCTCATTTCATCCCATGAATACAACTAGATAACTGTCAAATCATCCTAAATACCCTGGAAATTTATCTGAAGACTGGAAAAACAAACTTAACAACTAAAGGTAGAGAGAAAGCCATATTGAAGAAGGTAGGAAGTGTGGAGGCCTAGCTTGGGAGAGAAATGGAGTGTGGCCACTGCAAGTGGGAGAGAACCACAGTTGCAGAGAAAGGCAAGACACAAACTAGCACACAGAGGAATGCATAGGGAAAGTGAATTCCCATAGCAATTGTCTTAGAGAGGAAGAGAGCCCCAAATTTGTGAGTTCTTGCAGTAAGTAGGGCTTAAAGCCTGGAATTTTTAAGGTCAATGTGCTTGGCTCTGGGAGAACTCAGAGGACATTAGGGCTGCTCTTAGGGAAAAGGCAGGGCAAACATCCCCTAGGCACTCTGGTCACCTAGGGCACACAGTGGGGAGATTATTTGCTTATCTAAAAGTGTGTGCCAGAGAGGCAGCATCCATGGAGAGACTCCTCTGGGGACAAAGGAACTGGCAGGCACCATTTCCCTCTCCCACCCCTCAGTTTAAGCACAGGGCCACCTGAAGGAACCAGCTCAGAGTCTACACTCCCTATCTAATTTGCTTACACTAAGCCCTTCACCCTTGCTCACACTATGTCACCTGAGTGGGGAGTTTGCAGGGCCTCTGGTCTGGTTGTCGTGGTGACAGGTCTCATTTCACAAGCAGACCAGAGCACACCTAGCTAAAATGCACCACATTCAAGCCAGGGACCAAACACTACCCATAATAGGCAAAGAGAGCCTCTACAGATGACACCCCTGCAAAATAAAGTGGTCAGGACACAACAGTAGAGCATAGGCAGCACACACTCCCAGAAGCACCAGGCCCTGAGGAACAGTTGCTACTACACTGCAGGGTACTACAGGAACACTTCTTCATAAAGCCAGGACCCTCAAGAACAGGAAACATAGCTGACTTTCCTAACACACAGAAACAGGCACAAAGACTTGAAAAAATAAGAAGACAAAGGAATTTGTCCCAAATGAAAGAATAGGACAAGGCCATAGCCAGAGATCTAAGCAAAACAGATGGAGAAATTAAAGCAATAATCATAAGGATACTCACTGGGCTTGAGAAGAGTGGACAACATTAGTGAGGCCATTAACACAGAAATAAAGAATAACTTAGCAGGGATAAAGGGCTCAATATACAAAAAGAAATACAATTGGTGGAATGAACAGCAGGTGGGAAAAAGCAGAGGAATGAATTAATGACCTACAAGACAGTAATGGAAAGTAATCAAGCTGAATAAAAGAGAGAAAAAAGAATTATGCAAAACAATAATAGATTTATGGAATAACATGACTCTATCTAATGTAATAACATTCATATTTTAGGAGTTCCAGAAGAAGAAGAGAGGGAGAAGGGTGCAGAGAGTTTATTTGAAGAAATAATAGCTGAGAACTTCCCTAAACTGGGTAGGAAACAGATATCCTGATGCAGGAGTCACAGAAAACTCCCAGCAAAATAAACAAAAGCAAATCCACATCAAGACATATTGTAATTAAACTGGAAAAATATAGTGATAAACAAACAAACAGAAAAGCATGAAGACAAAAGATGACAGTTACATACAAAGGAAACCCTATAAATCTATCACCAGATTTTTCAGCAGAAACTTTCCAATCCAGAAAGGAATGGTGTAATATATTCAAAGTGTTGAATGGGAAAAATCTGCAGCCAAGAAAACTCTATCCAGCAAGGCTAATATTCAGAATAGAAGGAGAGATAAAATTTCCCTGACAAACAAAAAATAAAGGAATTCATGACCACTAAGCCGGCCCAGCAAGAAATATTGAAGGGAATTCTTTGAGTGGAAGGGCGAGACCAAAAGTGACAGTATAGAGGTAGAAAATACAAAAGCAGTAAAAATGAATACTTTTATTAAAAAAATCACCCAACGAACTACTCACCAAAAACAATATAAATTATAATAACATATGCCTAAAATGTGGGGAGGAGAAAAGAATGAGTTTAAACTTAAATGACTATCAATATAGACTGCCCTAGGCAGAAGTTTTATACAAACCTAATGATAACCATCTATCAAAACCCACTTGTAAATATGCAAAGAATAAAGAGAAAGAAATCCAAATATATCATTAAAGAAAATCAGCAAAACATCAGAAACAGCAACAAAAAAATGGATCAGAGAAAGTCTCCCAAAATAACCACAAAAACAAATAATAAAATGGCAATCAATACATATCTATCAATAATTACTTTGAATATAAATGGACAAAATGCCTCAATCAAAAGACATAATTTGTCAGAGTGGATAAAAAACAAGACCCATCTATGTTGTGCCCACAAGAGACTGATTGTAGACCTAAAGACACCTGCAGACTAGAAGTGAGAGGTTGGAGAAACATCTATCGGACAAACTGATATCAAAACACAGCCAGTGTAGCAATAATTATATTGGGGAAAAAATCGACTTTAAAACAAAGACTATAAGAAGAGCAAAAGAAGGACACTATATAATAATAGAGGGGACAATATAACAAGAAGATATAACAATCATAAGTATTTATACATCTAGCATAGGAGCAGCCAAATACATAAAATAGTTACAACAAAGGAACTACTCAAAAATAATACAATAAGAGTAGGGAACTTTAACACCTCACTCACATCAATGGTCAGATCATGTAATCAACAAGGAATCAGTGGCTTTGAATGATGCACTGGACTAGATGAGTTTAACAGATATATTCAGAACATTCCATTCTAAAACAACAGAATACATATTGTTTTCAAGTGCACAGGGAATATTCTCCAGAATAGATCACATATTAGACCACAAAACATGTCTCAACAAATTCAAGAAGATTGAGATCATACCTTGCATATTTTCTGATCACAAAGCTATAAAACTAGAAGTCAAGCATAAGCAAAATTCTGAAAAGACCACAGATACATGGAGTTTAAATAACATGCTACTAAAAAATGAATGGGTTGACCAGGAAATAAAGGAAGAAGTAAAAAAAAGTACAAGGAAACAAATGAAAAAGAAAACACAATATTTCGAAACCTCTAGGGCACAGCAGTTCTAAGAGGGTTGTTTATAGCAATACAGGCCCACCCCAAGAAGCAAGAAAATTGTCCAACCTAACCTTTCACCTAATGGAGATAGAAAAAGAACAGCAAAAGGAAGGAAATAGTAAAGATTAGAGCAGAAATAAATGGTATAGAAACTAAAAAACAAAGAGAAACAAAATAAAAACAATAAAATGAATAAAATAATACAAAAAAAAGCCCCAATAAAATTGATAAATCTAGCCAGACTCATCAAGAAAAAAAAGAGAAAGACCCAAATAAATAAAATCACAAATGAAAAGGAAGAAATAAAAAACAAACCACAGAAATACAAAGAATTATAGGTGAATACTATGAAAATCTATATGCCAACAAATTGGACAACCTAGAAATAAATGGATACATTCCTAGAAATGTATAACCTATCAAAACTGAAACACAAAGAAATAGAAAATTTGAACAGACTGATATCCAGCAAAGAAATGGCATCAGTGATCACAAAGTTCCCAACAAACAAAATTCCAGGACCAAATGGCTTCACAGGCAAATTCTACCAACCATTTAAAGAGAGTTAATACCCATTCTTCGCCAAAAAAACTGTCCCAAAAAAATACAAGAGGAAGGAAAACTTCCAAATTCACTGTATGAGGCCAACATTAGTCTGATACCACAACCAGATAAAAACACCACCAAAAAAGAGAACTACAGGCCAATATCTCTGATAAACATAGTTAAAAAAAAAAATACTTGACCAAATACTAGCAAAATGAATGCAACAATACATTAAAAAAATACATTAAAAAAATCATTCACCACGATCAAGTAGGATTTATTCTTTTGTTGGAAGGGTGGTTCAATATTTGCAAATCAATCAGTGTGGTACATCAGATTAATAAAAGAAAGGATAAGAACCATATGATCATTTCAATAGTCCCAGAAAAAGTATTTGACAAAGCAGAACAGCCATTCATGATAAAACCCTCAACAAAGTACATTTAGAGGGAGCATACCTCAACATATAATAAAGGTCATATATGAAGAACCAACAGTGAACATCATACTCAATGGGAAAAAACTGAGAGCTTTTCCTTTATACTCAGGAAAAAACACAGGGATGGCCACTCTCACCACTTTTGTTCAACATAGCCTTTTGTTCAACTGGAAGCCTTTGCCTCAGCAATCGGATAAACTAAAGAAATAAAACCAAAAACAATAACAACCAAAATAAATAAAAGGCATCCACATTGTTAAGAAAGAAGTAAAACTTTCACTATTTGCAGATGACATGATGCTCTATATAGAAAACCTGAAAGACTCCACCAAAAAAACTATTACTGATAAATTCAGTAAAGTCACAGGATAAGAAATTAATGTACAGAAATCTCTTGCATTTCTATACACCAATAATAAAGCAACAGGAAGAGAAACTAAGAAAACAATCCCATTTACAATTGTACCCAAAATACTAAGATACCTAGGAATAAGCCTAACCAAAGAGGTGAAATCCTGCACTCTGAACACTATAAAACACTGATGAAAGAAATAAAAAATGACACAAAGAAATGCAAAGATATTTTATGCTCATAGATTGGGAGAACAAGTATTGTTAAAATGTTTATACTACACAAAGTAATCTAAATGTCTAATGTAATCCCTATCAAAATATCACCAACATTTTTCACAGAGCTAAGAGAAATAATCCTAAAATTTGTATGGAACCACAAAAGACCCTGAATAGCCAAAGCAACCTTGAAAAAGAAAAACAAAGCTGAAGGCATTACAATTGTGTACCTCAAGTTATATTACAAAGCTGCAGTGATCAAAATAGTATAGCACTGGCACAAAAACAGACATATAAATCAATGTAATAGGATAGAAAATCCAGAAATAAGCCCACAGTCATATGGTCAATTATTCTTTGGTAAAGTGGGAAAGAATATCCAATGGGAAAAAGATAGTCTCTTCAACAAATGGTGTGGGGAAAACTGGACAGCAAGATACAGAAGAATGCAACTGGACCACTTTAGTACACCATACGCACACACAAAAAAACCTCAAAATGGGTTAAAAACGTAAACGTGAAGCCTAAAACCATAAAAATCCTAGAAGAGAGCACAGGCAGTAATTTCGCTGCCATCAGCTATAGCAACTGTTTTCTAGATGGGTTGAGGTAAGGGAAACAAAAGCAAAAATAAACTGTTTGAGATTACATCAGAATTAAAAGCTTCAGCATAGTGAAATAAAATGATCAAAAACGCTAAAAGGCAAACTACACAATGGGAGAAGACATTTGCAAATGACATATCTGATAAAGGGTTAGTATCCACAATACCTAAAGAACTTATTTTTTATTTTTTTTAAGTTTATTTATTGTGAGAAAAAGTGAGAGAAAGAGAAAGAGTGTGTGGACAGGGGAGGGGCAGAGAGAAGGAGAGAGAGAATCCCAAGCAGAGTCTGCACTGATAGTGCAGATGGGGCTCGAACCCATGAACCGTGAGATCATGCATGACCTGAGCCAAAAATGAGATGCATGCCTAACTGACTGAGCCACTCAGGTGCCCAAAAATATATATAAAGAACTTATTAAACTAAACACCCAAAAAACAAATAATCCAATTAAAAATTGGGCAGAAGACAAGGACACCATTTTTTTTCCCAAAGAAGATATATGCATGGCCAACAGACAGATGAAAAGATGCTCATTATCACTTATCATCAGGGAAATGCCACTCAAAACTACAATGAGATATCACTTCACACTTGTCAGAATGGTTAAAATCAATAGCACAAGAAATAACAGGTGTTGGTGAGGATGCGGAGAAAGGGTTACCATCTTGCATTATTGGTGGGAACGGAAACTGGTGGAGCCACTTAGGAAAACAGTATGGAAGTTCTTCAAAAAGTTAAAAATAGAACTACCCTATAATCCACAATCACACTACTGTGTATTTACCCAAAGAATACAAAAAACACTAATTCAAATACCCCTATGTGTAAGTAGCCCAGAAGTCTATATATACATGAATGGATAAAGTGGATATTACTCAGCCGTAAAAAAAAGAATGGATGTTGCCATTTTCAACCACATGGATGGAGCTAGAGAGTACAATGCTAAGCGAAATAAGTCAGTAGGTGTTGCCCCTGGGTGGCTCAGTCAGTTGAGTGTCTGACTTCAGCTCAGGTCATGATCTCGTGGTTTGTGAGTTTGAGCCCCACGTTGGGCTCTGTGCTGACAGCTCAGAGCCTGGAGCCTGCTTCTGATTCTGTGTCTGCCTCTCTGTCCGCCCCACTCATGCTCTGTCTCAATCTCTCTCTCTAAAATAAATAAACATTAAAAATTAAAAAAAAAAGGAGTCAGGGAAGACATATGATACCATATGATTTCACTCATATGTGGAAAGTAAAGCAAATCATACAAGGGGGAAAGAGAGCGAGAAACTAAGAAACAGACATGTAACTACAGAGAAGAAACTGATGGTTACTAGATGGGAGGTGAGTGGGAAATGGGTGAAATAGGTGATGGGGGATTAAGGTTTTCACTTGTCTTGACGAACACTGGGTGATTAAAATAAAGATGTAAAAATAACAACAACAGAATATGCTTCTTTCTCATTTAAAATACCTTGCATCAGCCATGAGTAAGTGTTTACAGTACAAACTTGCTATGGACAGACACTGGGAGATACCTTTTGCTGAATTTATTAAGAGATCCTTTATATATATATATAGAGAGAGAGGTCCTTTATATACATAGATCCTTTATATATATATATATGTATTTCAGTTGTATCCATTACAATTTTATGTTTTTATTATATTCATTTAAATGGAGCAAAAAATCTTTCTTCTTTCCAGATTACAATCTCCTTCACTTTAGAAAGAGAACAAGGTTATTCAGTTTAAAGTAACTATAGGATTGTAACAGTTCATTGTGTAGTTGCAGAACATATCATACAGCAATCATCTGACCCCTCTTTCAAAGAACTATTTGAAGCATCTTTCTCAGGAGGAAATAGAATTATTAAGTTGTCATTATCTCCTAGTGCCACTGAAAGGACATGAGTTCCAATGCCATATTGTCTGACATTTAAACTCATACCTTGGGATATTGAGAAAGAGGAGGGGGTAGGTGAAGGAGAGAACCAGTTTAAAATTGTTACTGTATAGCAAGATGTTAGGATTTTTGCACACACTAAAATTTAACTTTCATTTCATGTAGCAGAAGAAAACAGAGCACATAAAATAAACATTATCATTTTAAGTTTAATTCTTTACATCCCTGTAAAAGATAGCAATAGACATTTGCCCAAAGAATCCAGGATTGTGAATGACTTTTCTGAAAATGAGTAAGCTCTGCAGAAAAACCAAAGGAATATTCTCCTAATGACTAGTGCCTGGTCTGAGAATTACAAAATGATACTGGGGTTGAAAGATAATGTCCAAATCAAGAAAAATGGTGAGCTCAGTGCTAGGAGATCCAGATATGATACATGTTAAGTACTTTTATTCTCAAGTCAGGAAAACCTGGGTTTAAATGCTAGTTTTGCTATTTACTAGCCTCATGGCCTTGAGCAAGTTAACTGGTGCAAACCTTACTTTCTTTATCTATAAAATGAACATAACAATTGTTATCTGCAAGCTAATAGTGCATGCAATTAGTGTTTGACAATCATTACTGTATTATAAGAATGCAATAAATATGAGTTGTGGCTATTATAGTAAAAAAATGTAAAAAGTACTTCGAGACTAGAAATAACTTGTTTATGGCATATATGTGATGGATTCATTAGTGTATACTTATCTCCAAGCCCATCAAGTTGTACAAATTAAATGTGTAGATGTTTCCATGTTTCTGCATGTCAATAATACCTCAATAAAATAGTTTAAATTTTTCAATATAATAAATAAATATATAGACTCAGGAACTTAAAAAAATAAGAGAAAGATTAGTATTAGTATATAAAATGAATTATATTTAGTCCTAAAAGTTGGCTGCCTTTTTCTTCTGGAATCCCAGTAGACAGAGCAATGAAGGACTTAGGGATTCAGTATTCAGAGTGCCCATTAGAAGAAAAGACAAATTAGATAGTCAGAGATATTGCAACTGATTTTAAAAGGAGCATTGGAAGATGCTGTGGATGTTATCTTAACAAAATCCCTAGAATAAATTTAATAAGGGATGTCCAACAGTTGTTTCATAAAGGCTATGTCAATGTAATCCTGGAGCATAAAGGTAATTCAAGACAGCAATAACAATCCAAAGTGGGGCCACAGTAATACAGACTATTCATAGTTGTATTCTTTTACTTTCCAGTTTTATTGAGATATAATTCACAAGTAAAATTGTAATATATTTAAAGTGTGCAATGTGATTTATATATTTTATATATATATACACACATTATATATAACATATAGTGTATAATTTTATATATTAAATTAACATGCACATACATACATATGTATGTTCACACATATATACATACACACACAAACATTGTGATGGAATATTCCATAGTCAACCTACTTGACACATCTGTCCCTTAATAGTTAGCTTTTGTGTGCGTGTGTGTGTGTGTGTGTGTGCGCGCGTGTGTGTGTGTGAATGCTAAAGATCTACTCTTTTAGCAAATTTAAATTATTCAATACTGTATTATCAGCTATCCTCACCATGCTGTAAGTTAGAGCCTCAGAATTTATTTTATAACTGAAAATTTGTACCCTTTTACCAATCCCTCTTCATCTACTCCCATCTACTGTGCCTCCCTTCAATCCAGGGATGATTTCTTTTGCTTTGCAAAAGCTTTTTAATTAGATGTAGTCCTACCTGATTATTTTTGCTTTTGTTGTCTCTGCTTTTGGTGTCAAATCCAAAAAATCGTCGATGTCACTATCAAGGAGCTTACCACCTGTGTGTTCTTTTAGGAGTCCATTTGCTCTTACATTAAAGTCTTTAATCCATTTTGAATTGGTTTTTGTGTATGGTGTGAGATAGAGCTCAGTTTTATTAATTTGCATATGGCTGTCCAGTTTTTCCAGCACCATTTATTGAAAAGGCTGTATTTTCCCCATTGTGTATTCTTCGCACCTTTATCAAAAATTGCTTGATCATACAAACATTGGCTTATTTCTGGTTTCGCTGTTTTGTTCCATTAATCTATGTGTCTGTTTTTATGCCAGTGTTGTACTATTGCTTTGTAATATGGTTTGAAATCCAGAATTGTGATATCTCTGATGTTATTCTTCTTGTTCAAGGTTAATCCGGCTATTTGTGGTCTTTTATGTTTCCATGCAAATTTTTAGGGATTCAGTTTAAATTAAGGACAAAATTGGGGTGCCTGGGTGGGTCAGTCAGCTATGCATCCAACTCTTGATTTTGGTCCAGGTCATGATCTCATGGTTTGTGAAATTGAGCCCCACTTGGGGCTCTGTGGTGACAGCTTGGAGCTTTCTTGGGATTCTCTCTTTCTCCCTTTCTCTTTGTCCCTCCTCTGCACATGCTGTCTCTTCTCTGTCTCTTCTCTGTCTCTCTCTGTCTCTCTCTCTCTCTCAAAATAAATAAGCTTATTAAAAAACTTTATAAATCAAGGGCAAAATTTAGAATATCAAGATAATTCCAGGGGTAAACTGTTTGTAATAAAACCATTTGAGAAATACTTCATATTGTGTCCTTTATTTTTTTTAAAAGCACTAATGAGAAAAAAAGGATTCTAGAGGACAAGCCAATTTAATATTTTTTAATTTTCAATTTAGACTTCTCCACATGTATTGATTCTAGAAGTGTTTTACTTCCATGGTGCTTAATAACATTCATGAAGCTAGTATTGTCAGAGCACTAGGAAATACCCATAGAAAGCCTAAAGATAGTATTTAGTAGGTGTTTCATAAGTATAAATATGCTTGATGCAAGCCAAATTTTGATAAAGAACATCGAAGTTAAGGTTGTAAAGGCCTCTGGAGTGTATTGATTCACATGATTTAATTATTAACCCTATGGAAGGACTCTCAAGGATGAATATCTGTTCCTTCATCTATTTATAATAGTAGCAATATCATTAGTTAGCAAATTTACCCTTTGTGATATTGGAGCCCTGGGAGATTACTGCCTTTGACTCCTCATCTTTCTTTAAATCTTTGTAGAAATTTTTGTAGAATTTTCTTATTTAGATAAAAGAACTGAATATGCCCTTCACAACATATACAAGTTTTAAAAACATGACATAAACTTCTGTATATGAGTAATAAGATGTTAACCAATTTTAAAAGACTGTTATTTATTTTAACTTAGAATAATAGATGAATAGAGGGCAGAATTATAGTACAGTGTACTGATAGAAATGGTCTATTTTCAAACTTTTGGATGTAAAAAAAGGAATAGTTTTAGACACCAGGTTGTTGCTTGACCTGTTGGCAGCTACGGTAATGTGCTCTTTAGGGCACTTTGCTTCCTAGAATCTTATTCCAGTTATTTTCTGGTAGGTGATAATCACTGTTGAGCAAAAACCAGCACACTTTAACTTCTACAGGGGTAACCATCAAGAAATGAAAAACCAACTGCTTTAAGAGAGTGTTTTTACAGATATATCTGTTGAAGTTAGAGATAGATTCATGTCAAAATAGTTGGGTGCCAAAGATCTATTTTTTGCAGCATTGATTTGAAAATGTCAGTTATGGTAGAGTGATCTCTGAAAGTTGGTTGAGAAAATATGTTTCCTTTGTTAACATCAACCTAAAGGATTTTCCTATAATTTTATATTTATATTGCTATGAAAGGAACAAATATTAGTGCTAGGTACAAAATTATTGTCATTCTAGTGACTGTCATCAGTATTGCATTCATGAATATAGGAGGTTATATAAGGGTCTTGTTTAGGTTTTATGTTTCAAATGTTTTGCTTTGTTTTGTTTTGTGGGAGGATTTTTATTTAATTTCTCAGGTAAAGACATATTAAAGCCTGCTTTTTTTTTTTTACTGTAACCATTTTAAATGTTTCTATTTTCACTTGGTTTTATATTGATTTAGGTTTAAATATTGTTATCATTTGGCATTATAAAAATAGAGTATTGTGTATCAGTAATCTCCACATTCTGGCATAAAGATTAGTTCTTTTATGAGATGGAGAAATGAGGGAATGGGTAAAATTAATCATTTAATTAGGCAGTATATAAACATCTTTTACAAACCAACTACTGTATCACTGGGGATATGGTAATGAATAAAACAGACACAGTTTATACCCTCTACAAGCTTAGATTGCATGACAGAAGGGTGACATTAAGCATATGATTTCCAATAACTAATATATCATTTTAGATTATACAGAGGGCTTTAAAAAATGGACCAGAGATACATCAGATAATCCTTTTTTGTGTGCTTTCAGGACACCACATTTTATCTTAATTAGGCCTGCAATTCCTACTAAAGTCTGTGTGACCTTAGTGATGGAGATGGAAGAAAAACGTTGAGAGGGCATGGAAGGATGTGTGCAGAGTGTTCTGGGCGTGAGATATAATACAACCGAGCACTTGGAAATGCATCAAATAAAACTGCCTTGTCACTTTGCATTGGGGATATACAGTGAAACCACTTCTTTTCATTCAATCATCATTGGTTGAAAATCTACAGAGTACCAGAAACTCTGTAATACAACAAAGACTTAAACAATCCTCCCTTCTTAGATCTTGTTTTAATGGTAAGATAACTCTAGGGATCACATAATTATAATATACTAACATGAAAAGACAGTGCTTAATGACAAGTACAATGTTCTGTAAGGAAAAAGAAGAGTAGTTGAGAATAAAAAAGGAAATATGTATAGAAGAGATGGCTTAAAGGATATAATTTTACAAGTGAAGAAAGGGTTGAGGATAGAGAGTATCTTAAAGTATAAAAGCAAAGGTTGGACATTAAGAGATAATCTAAACTTTCCAAGGATGTACTAATAATTTTTGGAGGCTACATAAGAGAATAAAGACAGTGGGAAAATAAAGTAAGATGAACTAAAAATACATGGCAAAGGTAAAGAAGCCTGTAGGAAGCATTATAAACAGGGATGGCTGAAGAAGCCTAGAGATAGGCTTGGAGCTGCGTATGAATTTAGTACAGAGGGAATGCTTACTCAGGAGATTCTTCAGGTAATGCTTATAATGCTGTTTCTCATACATGACTGTACATTACTTTTACCCACTGCCTTCTGCATGGGATTGCATGAGATTCTATTGACAAGGCAGGTTTCATGGGATACCGTGGGACATAGAAAAATTTTCAGGTGGGAACCTTTGCCCCTTCCCCCACCCTACATGCTTCTGAAGCAAGTAAAATTTGAGAATAATTGCATAAAATGCTATGGCAAGTTTTTTTGCAGTACCTTTCCTACAATTTGCATACATAGATATATGCATACATATACATCCTAAGGAAGAAAACAATGGTTTTGAGTGTACATCTTTGTATTGAGGTATAAGTGAGATACAACATTATTTTAGTTTCAGATGTTCACCATAATGATTTATTTGTATACATTGTGAAATGATCATAGCATTATCTATACTGTCTGTTACCATACAAATTCATATTTGTCCATTTGAGAACTTTTAATATTTTCTTTCATAAAAATTCCAAATTTTAATAAAATTTTATTGACCATAGTCCTCGTAGTGTGCATTACTATGTATGCATACTATGCAGCACCATGACTGACTTATTTTATAACTGGAAGTTTGTACGTCTTGATCTCCTTCACCCATTTTGCTCCCTTCCCTCTGGCAGCCATCAATCTGTTCTCTGTATCTAGGAATTTTGTTTGGTTTGTTCATTTGTTCTGTTTTTTAGATTCCAGATATAAGTGAAATCACACATTATTTGTCTTTCTCTGAATTTTCACTTAGCATAATACTTCCGGGATCCATCCACATTGTCACAAATGGCAAAATTTCATTGTTTTTGTATAGCTGAGTACTATTTCATTGTGCAGATCTTGCTTGGCTTATGATAGAGTTACATCCCAACGAACCCATCTGAGTACAAAACATCATTAGTTGAAAATCCATTTAGTACACATAAACTACTGAACATCATAGGTTAGCCTAACCTACCTTAAATGCATTCAGAACACTTACATTATTCTATAGTTGGGCAAAAATATGTAACATAAAGCTTATTTTATACTGAAGTGCTGAATATCTCATGTAATTTATTGAATAATGAAATGGTTATATGGATACAGAATGGCTTAATGTATCAGTTGCTTATCCTCGTTATCATATGGCTGACAAGGAGCTGTGCCACAAGTCACTATTCCTGATAAAAATAAAAATGCAAAGTATGGTTTCTACTGAATGAGTATCATTTTGCTAACTCAAAAATTATTACATCAAGCTGTTGTAAGTTGGGGACTATCTGTGTGTATATGTGTGTGCGTATACACACTTACTGACATGTATATACATATATATGTATATATACACAGATATACACACACACACACATATAAACACACACACGTCACAGATATATATATATATATATATATATATATATATATACCGCATCTTCTCCATTCATCAGTGGACATTTGAGTTGTTTCCATATCTTAGTTTTGTAAATAATGCTGCAGTGAGCATACAGAGTACATATAGCTTTTCGAATTAGTGTTTCATTTTCTTCAGATAAATGCCCAAAAGTGGAATTGCTGGAGTATGGTAGTTCTATTTTTTAATTTTTTGAAGAACTTCAGTAATGATTTCCATACTGGCTGCACCAACCAACAGTGAACATGAGTTCCTTTTTCTCCATATCTTTCCTAACATGTTTTCTTCCTTTTCTTTATGATAATAGACATTCTGACAGGTATCAGGTAGTATCTCATTGTGGTTTTAATTTGTATTTTCTTGATGTTGAACATCATGTCATGTGCCTATTGGTTATCTGTATGTCTTTTTTGGAAGAAATATCTACTCAGATGATCTGCCCATTTTTAATTAGATTGTTTGGTTTTTTGTTGTTGTTGAGATTTATGAGTGTTTATAGGTTTTGTATATGAACCCCTTATCAGATACATGATTTGCAAATATTTTTCCCATTCCATAGGTTGCTTATTATTTTGTTGATGGTTTCCTTCATTGTGCAGTTTGATGTAGTGACACCTGTTTATTTTTGCTTTCTTTGTCATTGCTTCTGGAGTCAGATCCAGAAAGATATTGTTAAGACCAATGTGAGGGAGCTTATCTATGTTTTCTTTTTGGATTTTTATGGTTTCTGCTCTTATATTCAAGTTTTTAATCATTTTTGAGTAAATAAATACGTTCCACCTTTAGAATCTGTGACTATAAGATAGTAAATTTGGAGAACATAATAGAACTTTGATTGCAGTAACATATTACTTTCTTTAAAAATATCTTAGATAAGTGAAGATCTTAAACCACTTTATTCAAGATCCACAATATTTAAACAAATTTTTTGAAAGAGAGAATGAGGGGGGGGGAGAGGGAGGGATATCGAGAGCTGGGGAGAGAGGCAGAGAGAAAGAGAATCTTAAGTACGCTCCATGCTCAGTGTGGAGCTCGACATGGGACTTGATTCCAGAACCCTAGGATCATGACCTGAGCTAAAATTGAGTCAGATGCTCAACCCACTGAGCCACCCAGGCACCCCTCAAGAGCCATGATTTAAAAAAAAAATTAACAATTTGGGGCGCCTGGGTGACTCAGTCAGTTTAGCATCTCACTTTAGCTCAAGTCATGATCTTAGAGTTTGTGGCTTCGAGCCCCGCGTTAGGCTCTGTGCTAATAGCTCAGAGCCTGGAGCCTGGTTTGGATTCTGTGTCTCCCTCTCTCTCTGCCCCTCCCCCGCTTGTGCTCTGTCTCTCTGTCTCTCAAAAATGAATAAATGTGAAAACAAAATTAAAAAAAAAACAAAACATTAACAATTAAAAATAATACACAATTTAGCTGAAATAAATCAGGTTTGACAGATAAGTTAATTACCCTATTTTAGTTTAAAGCACATATATACAAAAGGTTTTCAAAGCATTGCCTTGTGACTTGATTTACGTGTAGCAAAGAAAAGAGAATTCTTCAACCCCAAATGGTTCTGCCTTGACTGTCAAATGGAAAATATAGGTGGTATTTCTTTATGATGTATTTTTTGGTATTTTTAGATCCTTCCTTTAAATGAGGTGGAGTAGTTTCTGCCCTTTCCACTTCATATCGTCTTTCACATATTGCTGATGTAAAAGCTATCCCAGTATAGTGTGTCTAGCTTTCCTGCTTGGGATTTTTTCTCTCTCTGTCTCTGTCTCTGTCTCTGTCTCCCTCTCTCTCTCACTCCTGCTTGCACTCTTGGTCTCTCTCTCAAAATAAATAAATAAACATTTTAAAAGAAATTAAAGCTTACAAAATTTTAAGATTGTGAAATACACAAGCACACTTTCCATTAGCCATCAGAGCTAAGTGTCATATAGCTTTTGGGAAACCATTGTATATTTATGAGAAAATGAGAAAGGCAAATAAACTCTTAGTGTTATTATGTAAATAGTTTTCATCTCCTGTGACACCTTGAATGTGTGTAAGGAACACTCCGGGTTCTCACACCATACTTTAAGGATTACTAGGATTTAAGTGAGGGGCACCTGGATGGCTCAGTTGGTTATGCATCTGACTCTGAAGTTCGGCTCAGGTCATGATCTCATGGGTTTGTGAGTTCAAGCCCCACATTGAGCTCTGAGCTGGCAGTGCAGAACCTGCTTGTGATTCTCTCTCTCTCTCTCTCTCTCTCTCTCTCTCTCTCTCTCTTTCTCTCGCTCTCTCTCTGCTCCTCTCCCCCTGTGCACTCTGTCTCTCAAAATAAATTTTAAAAAAGTAGTATGTCAAATAGTAACTGCTTAGCATCTCAATACATATTTGAATGAATAAGCAATAACAACAAAAGAAAACAAGTATTTCCATAATGCCTTACAGTTCACTAAGAACTTTTTATGTCCATTTCTATTTTAAGAAAGTTTAAGGGGCACCTGGGTGGCTCAGTCAGTTAAGCATCTGACTTCAGCTCAGGTCATGGTCTCGCGGTTGGTGAGTTCGAGCCCCACGTTGGGCTCTGTGCTGACAGTTCAGAGCCTGGAGCCTGCTTCGGTTTCTGTGTCTCCCTTCTCTCTCTGCCCCTCCCTTGCTCACACTCTGTCTCTCTCTATCAGAAATGAATAAACTTAATTTTTTTTAAATAATAAAATAAAAAAAGTTTAAGGAAGCAGAGGTATCAAGGAACAGAGTTGTTATTGGCAATATTATAGCATGTTGGAAAGTTGAGAAGAAAGATAGACCTATAACCTAATGACCATGATTAAGGAATATGTAACAGACAGAAAGGATTCATTTAAAATAGACACATATATAAAGACACTGAAATGACAAGGTTGAATTTTTGTTATACTGCAGAGAGTGGCATAATACAGTCCTGCAGTAAAGGAAATATGATGTAGTAGTACAATAAATGGGGGAATAGAGGAGGAATATTATGAATAGTGAAGAAGAAATCATTTTCAAAAGAAAATCTTCAAAGGAGGATTGCTTGAGGAAATTTTGCAGTGGAAAACATACTGCCTTCAAAAAAACTAGGTAAGATTTTAAATTTATTATCTGACCTTTATGTAAGAAACACTAAAAGTACAAAATTTTAAGAAGAAACTTACATTATGGGGTGCCTGATTGGCTCAATTGGTTAAGCGTCCAACTTCGGCTCAGGTCAGGATCTTGCAGTTCATGAGTTTGAGCCCCGGGTTGGGCTCTGTGCTGATAGCTCAGAGCCTGGAGCCTGGTTCGGATTGTGTGTCTCCCTTTCTCTCTGCCCCTCCCCTGCTAGCACTCTGTCTTCGTCTCTCAAAGATAAAAGAAACATTAAAAATTTTTTTTAAAAGAAATTTAAATTTGAGGGTGGGAGTTAGAAATGGCAAAAGAATATTTCAACAGTTCTTTTATAATCTGAAAGTAACTTAAGAAGATTTCTGGCACACTAATGTATCATGACTGTGACTTCACATGCATCATTCTATAAAAAGTTGTTGCATTTGGACTGGGATCTACTCTTATCACCTATGTAATTGCATTCAAATGTACTCTCCGCTATAAATTAACTGCAGTCAAGTTGTTGTGGTTAAACAATGTATGATTTATGTTTGAGTCACATAAATGAATTAGAGTCTTTTTTCAAAGTGTTGATGGGAAATGGCTTCTTTTATGTATGTTGCTTAACCATACCCATTATTCCTACAGAAAGTATCTAAGTGCTACATAGTATCCAATCATTTGACTGAGAGAATGTTTAAAAGAAAAATTGAGATCAGCCATTATGAGTCTAAACCCTAGATGCTTCTAGATGAAGCAGTTATCATGTTATTGAAAACAAACACAAATAAACTTTAGTAAGCCATAGTGTTTTACCTCTTTTGATATTATATTTACATTATTTGCACAGCAAGATGAATAAGTAATCCCTGTGGAGATATTAAGGAAATCATTTATTTTTCTGTTAGATACACAAATGTGTATAATATAATACATAATGGCTTTTAATTGGGATACATGAAAATTGAATATCACTACCATGTGTGACATGTGAATTATAATGTGATATTTATAAATATTTTAGTAGTTACCATTTACCAGATGGGAGTAATGTGTGTTTTCTCAAGTCTGAAACATCTTTTTTATGACAATGGTTTACACTTGAGGTAATTTATTCTGTCTTTGCAATGCAGATGCAAGTTCTCCACACTGTACATAGTATTCCAAGCTTTTAGGAAATCAAACAATCCTAAACATGAGTACACATCAAGACAAATGTTAACAATTCCTTTGACTAATGAATAGTAAATTGAAATTTACTATGAAATTGAAATGAATAGTAAATAGAAAATTGAAAATTTTTCTCAGTGTGTGCTATAATTTGAAATAAAAAGACTGAGCAAACTTCCCATGTTCATTTTTGCGAATCATACATAACTTTCTAAAAAATATCTCTAAAGCTGATATTCGAACATGGAGGAAATGGCATTGAAGCTCATCTTCTAGTAGACATAAAACTTGATCCTTAAACATTAAAATGTTATTGCCTGTTTTCAGGTGGTAAATTCATAGCATTATTCTTTATCTGTATTTTATAATGCAGAAGGAGTACCTCCTAGAGACTGCAACTCCTCCTGTGAAAGAAGCTTTCCTTCATTTTTCTCTCTCTGGGCTCCTTTCCTCTACTCTCAGACTCCTAGCACTTCCATCACCATCCTTCTAAAATGCTATCGATTTTCTTCAAGCCACCTGGACTAGGCTTGGTGTGAGTTCTGTAGTTACCAGTACCAACCACAGAAATAAAGCATTTATCTTGTCTCTATTTCCTTTTATACTCCTTGGCTTGGTGGCGTATCTTGGCTGGCACCCTACGTATCAGTTGGTGTGTCTGGGAACGTGGTGGCAGCCAAACTGTGAGCCTTTCCGTGAGCATGTGTAATTTTAGTATTTTGTGATGCATGGTTGAAGAGTGGCTCTTCTGTGCTTTCAGTCATTTTAATGAGGTATCTCTGATTTACAAATTTGGTAAACACAACTTGGCATTGTCATGTTTAGATTTTGGTTCTTATTTCATCATGTGTGTTTTGAGTCCTGCATGCTGTAGAAGAAGAAAAAACTTCATCTTTCTCCTCCTACTGTATCAGCAGACAACATAGGAAAGGAGATAAAGCAGAATTAGAAATGACTTTTTTAATCAAACAAGATTAAAAGGTTTCAAGTCTCTTAGGATAAAATACCAATTATAGCAAGGTACATACACACACACAACAAACAACACAACTCCGAAACAAAATAAATCCTTTTTTTTAACCAATTGTTAAGAGGATTATCATTAAATCTGAGACTCAAGAAAGTAATCTCCTAGCATTTAAAGCCCTAAGTGAAATTTGGCAGTTTTAAAATGTCCCAGGGAAACATACATCTTTGAGCAATGTGATGGAATTAAAGTGCTATGAGCATGTGCAAGAGAAGCTGAATTAAAGGCACAAAATTTAAAAGGATATATTATTTCATACATAAATCGTTGGCATCCACTTTATAAATGGGAATTAGATTTGTAGTCTATAAAAATCCTTAGGTAGCTGTGATTTACATTTTTCTATTCGTTGTTACAGTTTAATATTTCTCTTAATGCAGTGAAATTTGTTTATGCCACTTTTTGAGAGACTGAAATGAAAATGTTACAAACAGGAATACATTAATGAAAATGTTAGAAATAGGAATACCGCAATGACATAATCACATCAACATCTTTGCAAGGCTGCAATAGTAGGGAGCTTAAAATATTTGGAATTAATGGCTTTTTTTTCTAGGTGGCCATATGCCTAAAACTGTAGAATTGAAGAAATAGATTATTAACATTCAGTAACTATTAGATCCTGTTAGTTTTGGCATTAGATCCAGAGAAGCTCTATCTGGAGGAATGCTGTACAAATGCTGCATAGGGTGAGATATAATGAAATAATAAATGATTTAAAATCAGGACACTCAGTCTCTCATTTCACTTTAATCCTTGTTAGAGTCAATAATCTTTTACAAATCATTGCTTTTGTGGTATAGGTCTTCTCCTGTGAAAACATTTAATTCCTGATCTTCTATATTGATACAAATTATTTCTTGAAAAAAAAAATTTCAAATGCTTACTATCTAAATATCTAGGTGGCTTTGATAAATTCAGGTTCCCAGCTGCCATTCCAGAGATCTAAGTCTTTTTGATACAGTAAGTCTAAGTTCCAGGAATTTGGCTTTCTCATTTGTACCCCATAGCATTGTGATACGGGCGGACCACATTTTGGTGCTACATTAGAAGGGTTGGCTAAGTCCTCAATTATCCTCAGATTCCAGTTGGAACAGTTTTTATGAAAGCCAATGACTTACATTAATTCTTAGAAAGTACCAGAAACAAAAATATTACTTTGAGAGATACTATTTGGAATTGTATAATCCTTTTCCTTCAGAGGTGGTGTATACTAAAAGTCTTCAGTGAGCAATTGGGTGTGTATGCCTTTTCTTATTTTATTCTGCAAAGTAAAATAATTGATACCAAAGCCATATGCAGCCTCCCTGCTGGGAATGGCCAGCAAACCCTGCGCCACCCACGAAAAAGATTACTCCACACTTTGCTAAGAAAGAGGAGAAGGCATGGGGATCAGTGTTCACAGATGGAGACCCCACTCGCCTCACTAGTATTCTCATTTATTGCAGTGTCAGGCCAACCACAAATCTCAGTTGGCTTGTTGTGTACAGAGGGCATGTAACATTTCAGGCATGCAAAAACAAAGGGTGCATGACTTAAAGGTGAACAATCAGGAGACTACTCAAATCAGAGATATACAGCAAGGATCTTTGTGTCCTATTGTTTTGCTAAACTTTGTATACAATGTATAGATAAAGGAGTTCCCCAAGGATTGCAGAAATACCCTGGAGGGCTGCCCCTGGGTGTTCTGGAGTCTGGGCAGTTAAGCAGGCCTCAGGTATTCCAAGAGACCCACATCCCCTTCCAAACTTAACTGCAGCCCACCAGAAATCTCCGTGTTACATTTTAGCTAGCCCAGCATTGTGTATAATATCATCCTCAGTAATAACCCCAACATTTCCCAAGTGGTATCTTTTCAGTTAAAAATCAAAGAAATAGTTCAAAGAAATGTTTGAAAATCTCTTGCTCCACTGTAACATTTCTATATTTGAACAATGAATTTAATATTTTTGCTTCTCTTGGTACCCTGCTTCTATAAAGAAGTGACCTAAATGGGTTACTTGTATGTGCTATAGGGCCATAAATTCTGTCTTAATAACCAATCCAAACAGGAAATGAACACTGAAACCCCAAAACAACTGGCTTGCCAAGGAATTATGATCCCAAGATCTGCTCTTGTCTAATCAGTTCGAGTGTGAATGGTTTATCTGGGTTCACACATGGTCAGCTTGTAATCTTCCTAGCAATCCTTTTCCACATTAATCTAGGCTGTACTTAATAACTGCTTTTCCCACATAATGAACAAGTTAATTGCAAAATTCTGCTTCCATTGGAACTGTCAGGTAAACTTTGCTGAATTAAAACCAACTGAAATTTTCCTGTCAGAAATGTACTTACCTCTTTCTCAAATGTAAATTTGCACATTTTAAAATACTTCCAAATATATAGTTTTTTTCTTAGCAGGCACCATATATTACTTAGTAATAATGAGATAGCTGATGACCTGTGTTATCTTTCCACAGCTGTAATATCACATGTGCAGAAGTAAGGGTTACGAGCCAATTTGAGGAGCTTTTGATATCTTTCAAGATGCATCTGATATTACCAGATTGTTTTATTTCCAGATCAAAGGGCTCGTTACTATTACTCTACATTTAGATGAGGATTAGTTTATTAGCGCTTAAGTATTAACATAGTTTAGTTACAAAAAAGTGTAATGTTCCAAATGCATTCATTTCTCATATAAACAGGTGCAGTTTTATACATGAGCTGCATTTGGATGCCTGATTTGCCAAAGATATTTTCTCTAGGACAGTGTAGGCCAAGTGCAACCAGAAAGGTTATTGCCCAAGAGAAAACATTTGTAGTTCACAGTTCATTTTTGTACCTTATCACTTACATAATATGGTACTCAGACACATATATATGTGTGTGTGTGTGTGTGTGTGTGTGTGTGTGTGTGTGTGTGTGTGTGTATATATATATATATACAACTTAAAATCTTTCCCTTAGCAGTTCTGACAGCTGTAAGTTTCCCTCCTGAAGGAATGCATAGGCATGCCATTTTAATTTTATTTTCCTTTTATCTTCTTTGCTTTATGCAAACTAAGGACTATGAAGAAAAAGTCAAAGTACAGATGGGCAGGGCTGCAGTCAAATGAATGAAGCTCCTGAGCTGGCATTAGTGAGATGCTTCTGGAGAAGTTATTACCAAATTGCAATCTTGCAACTATACAAAATCATTTAGGGAAAACCTAGGGTTCATCTTTTTAAATACCATGGTTGGGTTCTTAAGAATGCTACATAATGTTATGCTTGTAAACACCTTATAGTGATGAAGCCCAGAGTCTCTTCATTGCTAACATGTTTTAGGTGTTTGGCCCTGCTGTATCAAAGTTCTAACCCTGGTTATTATTTGTTTTACTTAAAAGGGCTTGTGTTACTTGTGACCATAAAATATCTGAAGCATAGTGATCGCAAAGAAAAACAAGGCATACCTGAGGTACTCATAGTTGAATACAGGAGTCTAAATGCCCAGCAAGTAGCTTTTTACACAATACATATTTACATCATAATATTAAATTTTTTTTAATGTTTACTTATTTTTGAGAGAGAGAAAGAGAGCGTGGTGGGGGGCTATGGAGGGAAGAGGCAGAGAGAGACAGAGACCCAGAATCCGAAGCAGGCTCCAGGCTCCAGGCTCCAAGCTGTCAGCACAGAGCCCCACGTGGGGCTCGAACCCATGAACCATGAGATCATGACCTGAGCTGAAGTCAGACCCTCAACTGATTGAGCCAACCAGGCACCCGCCCCTATACCATCATATTAATCAATAATATTTGTTTTACTGGATGCTGATCTGATATCTTAGTTGTATATGAAGAGATTCCAGATGCTTAATAAGGGAGTTTAAATATTTATATTAGTCTATCATTTAGAAATGCTACAAAAATGTAAGAAGATAGTGTAATAACTACCACTCAATAATCTGCATCAAATTATACGCTATCTTACAGATACCAAACCCAAACGTAGACAGGGGCCAAGAAGTATTATCTTATGTGCTGGGTGGGTGGGGCCATCTAGATGCAGACGTGATCTGCAGGCAAAGGGCAAAATGACACCAATGCCTGGAGTCAAAAAACTACATGGAGCTGACATCAAGTATCAGGGGCAGTAAGAGACATTTAGGGCGTATGTGTTAGGAAAGGTGAGGCTATAGTTAAGAAATCAGAACCTGAAAGGATTGAAACAAGTCAAGCAGCTGTGTATGAAATCAGGTAACCAAAAGGCTCGTGAAGCAAGCCATCAACGGAGCAAGATCTAGTCACTAGTTCTTTTTATTTGGCAGGTACACGGATTTGAGAAATGGTTCTCAAACTTTTGGGAATCAGGTACTGTTTTCATTTATAAATTAGTGAAGGCCCCATAGAATTTTTGTCTGCATGAGTTATATATCTTTTAGTGTCTGCTAGATCAGAAATTTGAACTTAGAAAATGTTAATTTATTTTAAAACCATAGTATTAAATAATAAACACATTGCATGTTAATATAAATAACATTTTTACTGAAAATTATGTTTTGAAACAAAAACGATTTCATGAGAAAGCACTTTTTAAAGTTGTGCAAATCTATTTTATGTTTGTCTTAGTAGAAGATCCTACATTTACTGTATTTCAGTATTTTGTTTCTGTTAAAGTATATGAGGGAAATCCAGCTTCACACAGATCTAGTTGGAAAAGAAAGGAGTATTTCAGATAATTGTGGGTGATTTTCTTTGATACGACACAGAACTCAACAAGTAGAAGTTTCTACAGAAGTTGTAGTTGCAATGTAGAATCTTGAAGTCATGTCAGTAAGCTTTTTACTCTGCTAAATGATAATCCATAGGTCTAGGATGCTCTTTGAATGCATATTTACCCACGAATAACTTTGTAAAATGCATGGATTAGTTTGAAAATATTGTTTCACTCAGTTATGCAAGTCTCCATATTTTTGCATATTTCATTATATAATATCAAAACATTACAGTCAATGTCATCACTGATATCATCCAAAAACTATTTGGGTTTTGATAACCTGTCAAGTGCACTATGGCACATACAAGTTGTTTTAAAATTCTCATTCTGATTTAAAAATTTTCAATTTTGAGTTAACAAGTAATATGATTTGTTTTCCTTAAAGTGACAAACTCATTTCATTCATTTAAAAAAAGTTTTTTTTAATGTGTATTCATTTTTGAGAGATGGAGGGAGATAGCGTGAGTGGGGGAGGGGCAGAGATAGAGACACAGAATCTGAAGCAGGCTCCAGGCTGTGAACTGTCAACACAGAGCCTGATGCAGGGCTCGAACTCATGAACCATAAGATCATGACCCAAGCCAAAGTCAGATGCTTAACCAACTGAGCCACCCAGGCACCCCTTATTTCATTCATTTTTGAGACAAACTCATTTCACTCATTTTTGAGAAAACATCTATCAGATACTCAAGTCCAAGTTACCAGTTTTTCTGTCATTCATTATTCTGAGTAATGATGATGTTTGGGGTTCCTGGGTAGCTCAGTCAGTTAAACATCTGACTTGATTTTGGCTCAGTTCATGATCCTAATGGTTGGTGGGATTGATATTTTATGAAACAAATATTTCATATTTATTTTATATGAAAATGATATTTTATGAAAACACATGGCTAATTCAGCTTGTATCGTAAACATAACATAACTACTTTATAAGTACTTCTCTTTTTATCAGACTATTAAAAAGAGAGTTAAGATTCAGTAAAATTTTAACTTTTTACTGTTTTATCAAGGAGATTATTAAGCAAACTGATTTTATATATTTGTCTGTCTGTCTGTGTCTATCTACTTACTGATTAGAAGTGAGTATGTGGCTATTGACCACTAGTACATTCCAGTGACACTGCCTTAATTAGGACTAAGTACGAACAGTTTTACCCATCTTTGCTTTAGCAACATCAGTGCACGTGTCAGTGCAAAGAAAAAGGAAAATAATATCTCTAAAAACATTATAAAAATACTTTGACCTCAGGGATTCCCTGAAAAGGTCCTAAGGACTGCCAGGGACCTCACACCATACTTTAAAAACCACTATTTTATTTTATTTTATTTTATTTTATTTTATTTTATTTTATTTTATTTTTATTTTATTTTTAAAAAAATATTTTTTCAACGTTTATTTATTTTTGGGACAGAGAGAGACAGAGCATGAACGGGGGGGAGGAGCAGAGAGAGAGGGAGACACAGAATCGGAAACAGGCTACAGGCTCTGAGCCATCAGCCCAGAGCCTGATGCGGGGCTCGAACTCCCGGACCGCGAGATCGTGACCTGGCTGAAGTCGGGCGCTTAACCGACTGCGCCACCCAGGCACCCCATAAAAACCACTATTTTAGATAGAGGTACTTTAATTGGTTTTATAAAAATGTCATGCATTGATATTCTTTTGATTTTTTTTTTTTTTTTTTGCTCATGTCATGCAGAGAAAAAGAAGTAGCCTTGCAATATTTTTCTTATATAGCATAAATCAAGTTTTAAGAAGGTCAATCGTTCAAATACTCATTAAAGGTTTATTATTTTGGGGCATTGTTTTAGAAACTAGACAAATTCTCTTTGTAAACATGACATGAGGGCAGAAATTATTTTTTTTTCTTTCTGCCACTTTTGAACATATAGACAGAGTACCTACCAAAAATGGGTAAAATATTACCCTGCTCTCTGCCCACCACCTCCCTTTCCTGTCTCATCTCCCCTCCCTGCCTCTTCCCGTTACCTCATTTTTATAATTCTTATCCATGCCTTGAGTAACAGGTCCATACATGGCAATAACTATCCAAATGAAATGGAGTTGTGTTATTACAGGTGTTTGTTTGTTTGTTTGTTTGTTTGTTTAAAGCTGATACCTTTGACAATTATCCTAGGTCTCTTGGTATTTTTTCAAGAAACTTACTTTATCTTTGGGCTTCCAATATACATTTGGATTACATTCCCTTGCTCCAGTGCATAGGAATTTAAGGAATGTCTTATTTTTCTTTAATTTTTTAATTTTATTTTTAATTTAATTTCTTAATTAAATCATAGAATTTATATAAACTAAAAGAGTTCACCCATTTTTCCCAGTCCCAGATACTAGTGAGATCAAGTGTACTGTCGTTCTCTACCTGACCTATTTTACTTAGCACAATGCCCTTGAGGTTCATCTGTGTTTTGCAAATGGCAAGATTTCGCTTTTTTAGGGCTTAGTATATATTAAGCCATGGATATCACTATATACTATAAAATTTTGTTGATGGTTTCCTTTGCTATGCAGTAGCTTCTTTGATATATAGTCCCACTTGTTTATTTTTGCTTTTTGTTGCTTTTCCTTTTGGTATCAGAGTCAAAAATAGCATTGCTAAGATCTATGTCTACCTCTGTTTTCTTTAAGGACTTTTATTATTTCAGGTTTTACATTCAAGTTTTTAATCCATTTTTAGTTAATTTTGTGAATGGTATATGCTAGTGGTCTAGTTTCATTCTTTTGCATGTGACTAATTTTCCCAGCACCATTTATTGAAGAGACTGTCCTCTCTCCATTATATATTCTTGGCTCTGTAGTCCTAAATTAATCCTGCATATATGTGTGGGTTTATTTCTGAGGTCTCCATTCTATTCCACTCATCTAGGTGTCTGCCTTTACCTCAATATCTGTTTTGAGGTATGATAACCTCATACCTCATACCACAGCCTTAAGGCTGTTTTAATTATGATAACTTTGTAATATAGTTTGGAATCAGAGACTATTATGTCTCCAACTTTGTTCTTCTTTCTCAAAATTCTTTTGGCTATTTGGGGTCTTTTATGGTTCCATATAAATCTTTGTTCTATTTCTGTGAAAAACAACATTGAAATTTTGATAGGGATTGCATTGATTCTGTATATTGCTTTGGGTAGTATAGACATTTAAAAAAATTTAGTGTTTATTTATCTTTGAGAGAGAGGGAGAGACAGAGCATGAGTGGGGGAGGACCAGAGAGAGAGAGGGGGAGACACAGAATCTGAAGCAGGCTCCAGGCTCTGAGCTGTCAGCACAGAGCCCAAAGCAGGGCTCAGACTCACAGACCGTGAGATCATGACCTGAGCCAAAGTCAAACGCTTAACTGACTGAGCCACCCTGGTGACCCAGGGTCATATAGACATTTTAATAATATTAAATATTCTAATCCATAAGCATGGACTGTCTTTCCATTTGTTTCTGTCTTCTTTAATTTTTATCATTAATATCTTATGGTTTTCAATATACGGGTCTTTCATGTCCTTGATTAGATTCATTCCTGGATATTTTATTCTTTTTAATATAATTATGAGCGCAATTGTTTTCTTAAATTCCTTTCCTAAGAGTTTATTAGAAACAATAATTTTTTGCATATTGGTTTTATATCTTGCAACTTTACTGAATTTGTTTATTAGTTCTAACAGTTTATTGATTTAGTCTTTAGGGTTTTCTCTGTATAGAATCATGTCATCTGTAAAAAGTGACAATTTAAATGTTCCTTTCTAATTTGGATGCCTTTATTTTTTTCTGCCTACTTTCTCTGGCTAGGAATTCCAATACTATGCTGAATTAAAGTGGCAAGAGTGGGTATCCCTGTCTTGTTCCTCCTGATCCTAGAGGAAAAGCTTTCAGCTTTTCACCATTGAGTATAATGTTAGCAGTGGGCTTGTCATATATGGCCTTTATTTCGTTGAGGCACATTTCCTCTATATCCACTCTGTTGATAGTTTTTACCATAAATAGATTTTGAATTATGCCAAATTCTTTTTCTGCATCTTTGGAGATGATTATATGATTTTTATCCTTCATTTTGTTAATGTGTTATGTTGACTGATTTGCATGCTTGGAATAAATCCTACTTGATCATGGTATATGATCCTTTTAATGTATTGAATTTGGTTTGCTAACATTCTGTTGAAGACTTTTGCATCTGTGTTAATCAGGGATATTGGCCTATAATTTTTCTTTTCTTATGGCATCTTTGTCCATGGTTGTTTTCAGAGTATTGCTGACTTTATAAAATGAGTTTGGATGAATTTCCTTCTATTTTTTGGAAGAGTTTGAGATTGATTGGTATTATTTGATTGTATGGTAGAATTTATCAGTAATGTTGTTTGATCCTTCACCTTTGCCCGTTAGGAGGTTTTGGTTACTGATTCCATCTTATTACTAGTAACAATCTGTTCAGATTTTCTATCTCATCATGATTCAGTCCTGGTAGGATATATGTTTTTAGAAATTTATCCATTTCTTCTAGGTTTTCCAAATTGTTTGCATATAATGATTTAGAGTAGCCTGTACGATCTTCTGTATTTGTGTTATATCACTTGCAGCATCTCCTTGAAATAAAGATAACTACGTTTATTGCGTGTTTTACATGTATTCGATCATCACAATAACCCAAGATATAGGCACTATTACCAGTCCTATTAACAGATGAGGAAACTGAGTCATATAAAGTTTCTTATGTCCTCAGTGATAAGTCCTGAATCCCAAGCAGATAATTTGTCCTCAGTGATAGCCCTCTTTTGTACACAATGCCACTTCCCAGAAACCATCCTAAAGACTCTCCATGATCTCTTTTTCACTATTTAAAATATTAAAACACCTTTAAATTGTTCTCTTTGTTACCCTATCTTTTTTTTTGTCATCTGTCAATCCATGACCAGTTTAAAGAATGAAATATTTTGCTAAATATATGTATTATGCTCCTACTACTTGGCTCATAGCTGAGACTTTAGTTTTGTTAGGGTCTTGAATGGATAACCTTTTCCCTTTCTAATGATGCTGTTGCTGTCTCTTCCCTTGGGACTTTGCCTAATTTTTTGCTGAGCATGAGGTAGACACAACCAGGTCAAAGTGCAAAATTTCAGCCTCTAGCTCTTCTGCTCCTGGCATTTCTCCATGGCTCCTTCATTCACTCATGCTCATAGAATGGCAAATATCTGCCATGGTTTTGTCCTTGGTCAGACCTCCATGCCACACTTCAGCAACTTCTACATGAGTTGGGTCACATCTTCCTGTCTCTCTAATATTGTCCTTTTGTTTTTCTTTTCCTTTCTAATCCTTTGAAAAATAAAACCACATTACTTTAAAATGTTAAATGGCTTGTTTTCAATAACATAAAGATACGTCTTTTACTTAAGATCTCTGTGTTTTTAATATAACTATATTCTAAACATGGCTATACTGATAAGTTTATTCATATGAACTTTATAGTAGGATGTGTTCTATCCCATATTTAGCCCATTGTCATGAAGTGTGATTACCCAAAGAATGTTTATTTTATGGAATGGGATAGAATAAAATTCTCTGTATCTTACGAAAAAGGGCAGTCAAATGGTAAATGGAAGAATTGCGTTTCAAATATCTTTTTTTCCTAAATTAAAATGTACTAGTACAGGTATACCTCATTTTACTGAACTTAATTTTATTGCACTTAGTGGATATTGCATTTTTCATAAATTGAAAGTTTGTGGCAACCCTGCATCGAGTCTGTCCGTGCCATTTTCCCAACAGCATGTGCTCACTTTGTGTCTCTGTGTCACATTTTGGTAATTCTCCCAATATTTCAAATTTTTTTTATTATAATTATATTTGTTATGATCAGGGATCTTTGATTTACTATTGTAATTGTTTTGCAGCACCATGAACCACACCCATGTAAGATGGTGAACTTAATGGTACATGTTGTGTGTACCATTGGCTGCTCTACCAATTGGCTGTTCCCCCATCTCTCTCCCTCTCCTTGGGCCTCCCTATTGGCTGAGACACAACAATATTCAAATTAGGCCAGTTCATAACCCTACACTGGCCTCTAAGTGTTCAAGGGAAAGGAAGAGTCACATGTCTCTTCATTTTATATCAAAAGCTAGAAATTATTAATGTTAGTGAGGAAGAAATGTTGAAAGTGAGATAGGCAAGATATCACTTGCTTTTCCCAGTTAGCCAAGTTGTAAATGTAGAGGAAAAGATCTGAAAGGAAATTAAAAGCACTATTCCAGTAAGCACATGAATGATAAGCAAGTGAAACAGCCTTTATTGTGATATGGACAAGTTTTAGATCAAACCAGCCACAACATTCTCTTAAGGCAAAGTCTAATCCAGTGCAAGACCCTAAGTCTTTTTGATTCTGTGAAGGAGAAAATAAGTGAGGAAGCTGCAGAAGAAAAGTTTTATGCTAGCAGAATTTGGTTCACGAGGTTTAAAGAAAGAAGCTGTCTCCATAACATTAAAGCGCAAGGTGAATCAGAAGTGATGATGTAGAAGCTGCAGCAAGTTATCCAGAAGATCTAACTAAGGTCATTAATGAAGGTGGCAACACATTTTCAGTGAGGAGGAAAAAGCCTTCTATTGGGAGAAGATGCCATCTAAAACTTTAATAACTAGAGAGAAGTCAGTGCTTTGCTTTAAAGCTTCAAAAGACAGACTGACTCTCTTGTTAGGGGCTAATGTACTTATTGACTTTAAGTTGAAGCCAGTGCTCATTTACCATTCAGAAAATCCTAGGACCCTTAGGAATTATGCTAAGCCTACTTTGCCTGTACTGTATATATGAAATGGCAAGGTCTGGATGGATGACAGCACATCTCTTTACAGCATGGTATAATAAAAGTTTTAAGTCCACTATTGAGACCTACTATTCAGGAAAAAAAAAAAAAAAGATTCCTTTCAAAATATGCCTGATCATTGACGATGCATCTGGTCACTCAAGAGCTCTGATGGAGAGGTACAGTGAGATGAATGTAATTGTTATTGACTACTAACATAACATACATTCTGTAGCCAGTGGATCGAGGAATAATTTGACTATCAAGTCTTATTGTTTAAGAAATGTACTTCATAAGGCTATAGCTGCCATAGGTAATGATTCTTCTGATGGTCTGGGCAAAATACATTGAAAACATTCTGGAAAGGATTCAACATTCTAGATGCCATTAAGAACATTCATGATTTATGGAAAGAGGTCAAAATATCAACATAAACAGAAATTTGGGAGAAGGTGATTCAAACCCTCATGCATCCATGAGGAGTTCAGTACTTGAAGGGGGGAAGTAACCACAGGTGTGGTAGAAATAGCAAGAGAACTCGAGTCAGAATTAGAGCCTGAAGAGGTGACTGAACTGCTGTAATCTCATGATACAACTTCATCAGATGAAGATTTACTTCTTATGGATGAGCAAAGAAAGAAAAAAAGTGGTCTCTTAAGATGGAATCCATTCCTGGTGAAGATACTGTGAAGATTGTTGAAATGACAACAAAGAATTTAGAAGATTAATAAACTGAGTTGATAAAGTAGTGTCAGGGTTTGAGAGGATTTACTCCAATTTTGAAAGAAGTTCTACAGTGGGTGAAATGCTTTCAAACAGTATTACATTGTATAGAGAAATCATTTGTGTTAGGATGAGTCAATCAATGTGACCAACTTCATTATTGTCTTAATTTAAGAAGTTGCCGCCACGACCTCAACCTACAGCAGCTGCCACCATGATCAGACATAAGCCATCAACATCAAGGAAAGACCTCTACCAGCAAAAAGCTTACAACTCACTGATAGCTCAAATGATGGTTAGCGATTTTTATAATAAAGTATTATTTTTTTTAAGTTTACTTATTCTGAGAGAGGACACGAGTGGGAGAGGGGCAGAGAGAGAGAAAACAAGCAGGCTCCATGCTGTCAGCACAAAGGCCGAAGCAGGGCTCAGTCCATGAACTGTGAGATCATGACTTGAGCCAAGATGAAGAGCCAGATACTCAACCAAGTGAGCGACAGTAAAAAAATATTTTTTAATTAAGGTATGTAAAATTTTAAAGATTACGTTATGACTACACTTAAACAGACCATAGTATGGTGTAAAGATAACTTTTACATGTACTAGGAAGCCAAAAAATTTTATGATTTGCTTTATTTTGATATTTCTTTTATTCTTGTTGTCTAGAACTAAACCCACAGTATCTCCAAGGTATGTCACATTCATTTATAAAAAAACAATCTAGTAATTTCTACCTATTGGACATTGTTAGTTTCATGTGTGTTGGTACATTCAAGTATATGTAAGGCAAATACATGTTTTTAGGGAGGATTTTATTATCTTCATATCTGTTGTCAAAAGACAAGTTGATGAACCAAATCTCATCGCTTTCTGCTTATTGTACTAGATTTTACTATTATCTATCCTCTTTTGGTAATGTACACCTGGTGTTGTTTGTGAATGGTGGAAATGGTGATATACTAATCTTCATTTCCTCTCAATTGTGCATTCCTTGATGTAATATAAACAGCTTGAAATAAAACTTGGTGGAAGTATTAACACTACAGAAATAAACAAGTCTTCACATCAGACTTTTGTTTGTTTTGTTTTCTTTAAGGTCAGCTTATTGTTAAATACTTTTCATCATGCAAATGGTTTTAGGCCTGACAATCTAGAATACAAATCAGGCCTTCAGTTCTCTCCTTTTCTTTCCCTTACTCTTTCATTGTCCTGCTACTCTTTCCTTCTTAGCTTCCTCTATATAGCTCTCTCTCCATCCCTTCTTCTCTGTCTTACCTCATTTATTGCTTCTATGCCACATGTGTATGGACCTTATTTGCTCCTGCTGGAGACAGGCTTTCTCCGTGTGACATGAGAAATGGAAACAGTGGATGAGCATATTTAGAATTGCATAGTAAAACTATGTAAAGTCCAACTACTTCTTCAACGCCATTTTGGAAAATACATATCAGAGGACTTGGAATGGCTTGGGTTGAGTCATATGTCCACATCTGGAAAAATTCCTGGGTCGTAATTAATGGGTAACCAGCGTGGTGGGTCTGTGTCATTACACTTAAGAATTTAATTTAATGAAGAGTGCTACTGGGATTTGGAATTACACCAGAATCATTTGATTTGAGTTTGTAGTAGAGTTCCACAAAAGAATAGAACAAAAAGGTTTGATTTTTATAGATTCCCAATATGTTAGAAATAGAATAAATATTGCTTGAAATGAGTAATTATGGATTCTTGATTAGGAGTTCTCATAATGTTTATCTTTTTCATATACTTTCTTATTAAAATAATAAACAGATAAATCAAATTAGCCATTATTATCATCATTTAATTTGTTTTATTCATGATTAACCCAAAATATATATAGGAAGAAAAATGGGATTTAATTTATAATAGTGTTTTAAATATTAAAAGATTTAATGTATATAAAGAATATAGTTCAGTACCTGGTGATAATTGTTAATAATTGTAGGTCACTGCCATTATTTTCACAGTTGTGAAAGGCATACTCACACGCACATACACACACATATGTGTATATAATATGCATACATTCATGTATACATGTGTAATTATATATTTCTGCATGAATATGTTTTTATATTTATGTGCACATTGTATATATTTTATATAAATATGCACAAATATAGATTTGTAAACATGTATACATGTGTAGCTATGTATTTCTGCATACATATGTTTTTATAATCATTGAAGAAATCTGAATGGCTTTACTATAAACTTAACCATCATTATCTTTAGGAATTTTAGATTTTGCCAAACTTTTAGTTTTTGCATTGCAATGTTTTCAATATTGTTTAAGTATTATAATGAGTTTACTTTTATTTAGTGTCAGAAATACGTATACTTTTTAGAGATAATATTGTTTCATACACTTAAATTAATTTGTTTAAAAATACCTTCAATTTATAATGCTTCCTTTAATATATTTAAGATATATAAAAACATTAATTAGTTATATCATAAAAATACTAATTGTACACACACTTCTACTCTTGTAGGAAATTAGTTGTTATTTACTAGAGAATCCCCAATGCTTTACTTTAGGGAAAGAACAGAGTCACAGGAATAGTATACAGGCAACTGAGGAACCAGTAGGCAAGTATTTTCTCTATTGTTCTATGAGGCGATGTAATCTCTTCACTGAGATTTGACTAAACAGTTGTCTCCTGTAGTTTCCACTTCTACCAGTTTTTCATGATGATAAAGTAATATTAGATTACAATTAAAATGGCTGCCACCATTTAACCATACCATGTCTTTGATCAGCAGATGGATTGACATGTTTAGATTTAGGTCAAGGTATGTGTTTATAACAGTAACTACTAGTATATACCTTAAAAAGTGAGTATAGGGGCGCCTGGGTGGTGCAGTCGGTTAAGCGTCCGACTTCAACCAGGTCACGATCTCACGGTCCGTGAGTTCGAGCCCCGCGTCGGGCTCTGGGCTGATGGCTCAGAGCCTGGAGCCTGTTTCCGATTCTGTGTCTCCCTCTCTCTCTGCCCCTCGTCCGTTCATGCTCTGTCTCTCTCTGTACCAAAAATAAATAAATGTTGAAAAAAAAAATTTAAAAAAAAGTGAGTATAAGCACAGCAGGTGAAAGGACTACAATAAAATATAAACATAGAGTAGAAGTTAGGCTCTACCAAAAATAGAACCAAAAGCACCAGGGAAAGGGGGGAAAAAGTCATCCTAACACCATCTGGTATCAAGGCATCTAGGTGTTGAGTTAAATTGTGCCTCCCCTCATTTATATGTTAAAGTCTTAACTCCCAGTATCTCAGACTGTGACTGTCTTTATAAATAGAGACTTTAAAGAGGTAATTAAGTTTAAATGATGCTGTTAGGGTAGGCCCTTAATGGAATCTGACTAGTGGTCCTTATAAGAAAATTTGGACACCTAGAAAAACATCAAGAATGTGCCAACTCAGGGGGCGCCTGGGTGGCTCAGTTGGTTAAGCTTCCGACTTCGGCTCAAGTCATGATCTCGCGGTCTGTGGGTTCGAGCCCCACGTCAGGCTCTGTGCTGACAGCTCAGAGCCTGGAGCCTGTTTCAGATTCTATGTCTCCCTCTTCCTCTGACCCTCCCCTGTTCATGCTCTCTCTCTCTCTCTCTCTGTCTCAAAAAATAAATAAATGTAAAAAAAAAAATTAAAAAAAAAAAGAATGTGCCAACTCAGAATAAAGACCATGTGAGGAAGCATTTAAAGGTGGCTTTGGGAGACACCCAAACACGTTGACATTTTGATCTTGGTTTTCTGCCCACCAGAACTGTGAGACAATATATTTTTGTTGGTTAAGCCACCCAGTGTGGTATGGCAGCCCCAAAAAAGTAATGCACTAGATTTTACTTCTCAAGGTAGAGAGAGTTATAATAACCTCCTCTATCACCTCCATGCCACCTGTGCCAAACGTTGAGTTCAAAGTGGTTGATACAGAAATCAAGGAAGGGGGAAAACAAGTGTTTCTGACTTTGTGTTGGGATGACACAAGGATGGGATGACAAGTTAGACAGTATCTTAAGTACTGTAGTCTACCTGTCAAATGGGAGACATCGGCAGATACATCTTTCCTTAACACTTACATTTTCATAGACTAGTTCCTCTTCTGGCAGGTGTGGAGTCCACTCTGACTTGGGAGGTTAGAACAGTTGGAACAGCATTCTTTCTGGACCACACTGTTTCAAAAAAAGGAAGTTTGAGACCATGTGGTGAGGGAGTTGGGGGGAAGCAATTGTCGAGCAAGTAAAGGGTTGGCTTGGCTAAAATATAGCAAAAGCAGTTCCTGTTAAAAAAAAAAGTACTTTCAATTATTTAATTTTTTTTTGTCTTTTCTTGTTTCTGATATCCTCCTGTGTATTCCACATTTCCAGCTTCTAGCTACTTACATCATTCTCATTTGCCTTTCTGCTCAAATCCATTCTCCATTCTCCACCTTTTCCCATGGTTTAATAAGCAACTTTTATTTCAGTCTAAGAAGGACTTCTGTTTTCTTTGATATTACCAAGCCATTATAGTCTCCACCCTACTTAACACTATTCTACTGTATATGATTGGCTTCTAAAAAGAAGCAAGATGATCTTTTCTATGTAGCGAAAATCCAAGACTTTGAGACAGGTATATAATTCATTATTTAAGTTTTACAGTAATTTATACTTTTCTTCTTGATTCATGGTTATTTTTTATTATGAGTATTAAGACATCATTTATTTTTATAGCAATCTGTATATATTTGACATGTTTTCTTAGACACATTACAAAATTACTTGAGTAAATCTATATAATATACATTGGTGCTATTTATATATATATTGAAAAAAATTTTACTAACCTATGTTGTATTCCAAAATGATTATACATCTGTATAATATTCATATAGTAATATGTTTTATTTCAGATACTTTGTTACTTATAAAACTTCATATTTGTAACATTTACATTTTGGTGATACTTGCACATTTTTCATAAATACTAACAGCTAATTTTGGTAGTAAACACAGACAAGATTCAGTGATATAAATATGGTTTTATTTGCAATGTTTGTACATAAGCTTCCAAGCTTCTAGACATTAATTATCAGTATTTTAAAAACGCAGATTGTATCTTACAATATCTTGTTCATCTCCTACCCACATATTTCAGTATGTTCCTCTGAGTGAACTAGCTACTTTTGGGAAATTTTTAAAAAAGTAAATCTGAATTCTCAAGTGATCCAAACAGGTCACTTATTTTATTACAATATAGCAAACCGCTGGTAGGTGACAGTTACCAGTTGAAAAGGTTGAAATGTGGAGCTGTTGAATTGAGACCCACAATAACTGAAGAGCAGATTACTTCCTTCAACTGATGATATTTGTTCAAAATACCCCTTGAGCTATTAATTTCTGGAGCTCCAGAGACTTGCGGGACTAAGTTTTCTTTTGAAAATTCATGCAGTGGCTTTGTCGAAGGCATTACAAATATTTCATCTACAGATGAATATCTGTAGCAAATATTTATTCGCTACTGATGTGTGCACTTATGCACAGGAAAGTCAAAAGGTGGGAGAGGAGAGGCAGATGACTGGATAATTTAATAGTCAAGTTAGTTTTTAATTTCTGTTGACATATTTTAAATTTGCAGAAAATTCTGTTGCTGAAGTAATAGATATCTTTAATGATATCAGATCACACTTTGTGATCTTTTTATGTGATGTCATAGTTAAACGCAGGGTATATTTGTGGATTACTGGAAGACCTAAAATATAGTAAACCAGCTAGAATAGTTTACATGAAAAATCAGCAGTTCAAAACACTTGCTTTTGAGAATGTATGATGTTTTGTCTCTCGATGGTTGCAGGAATAAAGATAACCTAGTAACCTATCCACTACTATTTCACCAAGAAAATGTTTCCATTAAACAAATCGAAGGAATGAGATAAAGATAAATACAATTCATCCAAAAATACATAGTAAACTGGTGAGAGGGTTCAGTTTATATTTCATCATAGTTATATATTTCTTATTTAGTGTTAGAAAATTATTTACAATTGTATGTATAGTCTGCAGTTTAATTAGCTTTTCCTTCTATATAATCAGGTATTATTTAAGTATCGAAAAATATGATTAAGCGATAATTCTTTAGGTATTATTTAATATGCAATAGGTGCACATCAAACATTAATATATCTGTATTTCAGTCAATGACATTAAAGTTTTGTTGAATAGCACTTACAACATTTGTCCAAACTTTCTAGTGAATCAGTAGAATAACTAGAATCAGTAGAATACTAGGGCCAAGTTCGTAATTTAAGCTTTCTCTCATAGGTCACAGGAGCACATAAAATTGCCAGATAAATAGCTATTAAGGTGAGACCTGAAGTTCCCACCTACAGAGAAAAGTGTGTGCAAAAATGCAGACTTTGTAATGGTCATTTACAAAAGAAGAATGGATCACAAAATTAGTACTGTCTATGGAAAATAATTCAGAAAGGCTCCTGGGGTCACCTAAAATTTTTTGCAAGGAATCGATTCCTGAAGATATGGAGTCCTTTTGTGTAAGGATTTATAAAGAGTGATAATTATTTAGATCAATGGGATCTGTGTAGTTGGGGAAGAACCAGGCATTTGAAATTTTTTTTTTTCAACGTTTATTTTTTTGGGACAGTGACAGAGCATGAACGGGGGAGGGGCAAAGAGAGAGGGAGACACAGAATCGGAAACAAGCTCCAGGCTCCGAGCCATCAGCCCAGAGCCTGACGCGGGGCTCGAACTCACGGACCGTGAGATCGTGACCTGGCTGAAGTCGGACGCTTAACCAACTGTGCCACCCAGGCGCCCCAGAGCCAGGCATTTGTTCACATGTTTAAGTTGCATGAAAAATACTATTAAAATATTTAGTGCAGGTACAATAATAGGCAAATTTCATTCATTGATTTCATAATGAATGAATCTTATGTAAAAGGGAACTTGTGTGTGTGTGTGTATTTATGGTGCTTAAGACAGTATAGAAAAGTATAAGAAAGATTTATCTACAAAAAAATATCCCATTGAACAAAATTACTTGTCTGTATCAACAAGAGTATGAATTTGGTTTATAACACCATTTGGGAACAAGAAATACTCTATTTTATTTTTCATTAAATAAAGTTAAATCTAGCTCTACTTCTACTGGCCACAGGTTGTTGGAAATTCCATCTCATAAATACTTTATGGGTTCTTTCCCTCTGTCTAGGTATGTAAGATTCTCAGTGGGGCTTTATATGGTACCTGGAGAATGGAGGAGTTTTTAATTCACCATGACTGTTGCTGAGATATGTCTTGTCCACACTCTGTTGGCCTTTCTGGGGTGTTAAACTTCTTTCATTGTGCTAAATATGGTCTTAGGGATTTTTCCTGAAGTCACACCATTAGTGTTTTCCTACCACTTTTTTTGCGCACGCACGCACACATACACACACACACACACACACACACACACACACACACACACACTCCTGTTACCCATAAACCAAGAGGTCCTTTTCCTCTACTACTTTCTGCTTCCACTGGTGCAAGTTCTAGTCTCCAGCCAAAGTGCCCACTGCTGTTCATCTCCATGCAGCTCTCCTCAGTATTGGAAAAGCATCTTTCTGTTCTTGGGTGGGTTCAGTTCTGCCTAGTCTACTTATAGCAACAGGCTCCCATAATCACCGTATACTACCCTCAAAAACCCTATGGTACTTTGTAGTACTTTTCTATACCATAGATCACATAGAATATGATTATCTTTGCCATGAAGAGGAAACAAACTTTCTCTCTGTCTGCCCATCCCAAGGCTGAAAGGGTCCACGTTATTATACTCCTATACACCATTCAGAACATACATTTATCATGTTTCTCTCAGATTCCAGCTGCTGTCTGTGGCACAACAACACTGGAGCTGTAAATGAAGAAGTCTAGACTTGATACAAAACTTTCCTGGATTAATGTCAGAAGAAAAGAAAATCATTTAACTCATTATGTCAACATTGAAAATGAACTCCACATTCCAATGATTTTTATTCCAATCATTTAACATTCTATATTAGCAATATTTGCACAACAGAGTTTTGTACAATATATATGTTTTTTATAGTCTTAGCTGAACCCTCAATACTGTGAGAGATTTTTTTTTCATATTTTTCAAAACCTTGCATTTCTGTCAGCAATTGCAGCATAACTTTTATTATTTCTCAAGTTTCAAGAAACTCTAACAACAATAAATGCTTGATAAATTCCTGTTGAATAAGTAGATAAATGAATAAGAGCTATTTCCTTTCATGAAAATTATTTACCTCTGTCTTCTACATATACCTTTCCCAATCCATAAGAGGTTTAAATCCCTCTTTTCACTCTGTTAAAACAATATTTAGTTTTCATTTATTTGTTTATATTATTACTTTCTAACATGTCTATTTGCATTTTTTTCTCACCAAATTCTAATGCCATGAAATAAATAATATGGCATGAAAATTATTTATATGGTTAAACCTAGGTCAACAGAATGTCAAGGATGTTGACTTTGAGTGGCCATACACCAAAACATGCAAGAAAATAGATTTAAGGGTAGAAAACTGGTAGTAATTGACACCATTTAAATAACAACAAAATAATTCTATTAATATGCTGCATTTCCTCATTACCCACAGGGCATTTAGCCCAATGGAAAAGTTGTTAGAGCAAAAGCAGAGATACCTGTTGAGAGAACCATTAAAACTTTTGTTTACCTATACCTGAGAAACATGGAGTGATATTCTCATACCCTAGTGAAAACAGCTAATGTAATGATACATGTTGAGAGCATGTCAGTTTCTGGACATGTGTGTGTGTGTGTGTGTGTGTGTGTGTGTGTGTGTGTGTGTGTGTATTTTAAGATTAAATTCCTTTTTATCAAGTAAGTAAAACTGATCACACAATAGCACATAGTTACAAATAAGAACATGGGAGGAAAATAGGCTTTAATGTATTTCCTAAATAAAGTATATTTTCAAAATTAATACCAATAATTATGTAAATAAAAAAAAATAAGACCAAGGATTGAAAGTTTATGGAATAATGTCTTTTTTTACCCCAACTCTTTTGCATTAAGAAAAACTCCGTTTTCTCAGTTTTTTTAATGTTCATTTATTTTTGAGAGAGAGAGAGAGACAGAGCATGAGCAGGGGACGGGCAGAGAGAAAGGGAGGCACAGAATCTGAAGCAGGCTCCAGGCTCCAAGCTGTCAGCACAGAGCTGAACGCAGGACTGGAACTCGAGAATGGCGAGATCTTAACCGACTGAGCTACCCAGGCACCCGGAGAAACTGTGTTTTCAGATTAGCACTTGCTTGGACTGCCCATTTTGACAAAAAACAAAAAAAAAATTTTTGGTGTATGCTACATCTGGCTTAAAAGATAACAATTTCAAACATGAATTATACTCATCAAGCTAGGTTCATTCAATAAAAGTTTTGGCATGTCCATTATTTCCACTTTTAAGCTATTCTTTGTAAGTAGCCATTTTGAAACTCTAACCATACAGAATTAACTCTAAGATTTTTTTTTTATGTCCCAAATCCAACATTGTGAAACTACGTCTTATAGCTACACAGTGACAGAATGACAAATGAATATCCTATTCATTGTAGTGAAAGATGACTGACTTAATGAACCATGTTCCACTTGTCAAATAAGTTTCTTCCTCTGTATGTCTCTTTACATATAAAACTATTCTTTAAAAGCACAGTATGGGAGAGAGAAAGAAGTATGTGACTCCTATCTTTGCCTTCTAGAATAGCTATCTACATCAGATAAAAATATTGATTATCCAATTTATTATTTTTATTGCTAAAGTTATAAGTATTTATATGCCCTGTAAGAGTATATACATTATACTAATAGGTTCAGTAACTTCTCATTGTTTTCTGTTGTTCCCTTTGTTGTTTTATGAATCAGCATGTGACATGTTTTACTAATTCCAGCTGTTCAAAAATCTATTATTAATATTGTACTTCTCTTTTCTACAATAAAACAAAACCCATGTTACAAATATCTAAACTTTAGATTAACATAATGGCCTTGGGAATATAAACCAAAGAAAAGTGGTCAGTTAATGGAAGTTGAGAAATAACTGTTCTTATTGTTACGATTTTATTATAGAGTTTAAGACTTTTTTTTTTTTTTTTTTTTTTTTTTAAAATTGATTGATATCTTCACAAGCAGAATACACCTTTTTTTATACTGGAAGGAATTTTTTTTATTGGAAATTTTTATAATCCTAGAGATGAATATAGTGCAAGAAATTACATTAAGTTAATTGCTTTTTTTGCTTTAAATGCAGAAAAGGTAAAATGATTATGTTTACTCATTATATACTGATAGTATACATTTTGTAAGGTCAAATCTTGTCTCACATTGTTTCTCATTTACTCAAAAAAAAAAAACCACATAGCTTTAAATATCACTAGGGAAAACCTCAACTAAAAATTATACTTTAAAACTATTACTGGAAAGATGTAGAAGTCTTTCCCCAAGTTACATTTTCCTCCACAGATCCTTCCTTGGTAATCTCCACCTCCATTCCATGTTGCTGATTTCTTCTGATGGCAGTTAGATCCTCAAAGAGATCCAGGCTCAGAACTAAGCAACATATTTGATTCTTCCTTCTTCCTTGCTTTTTTCATCACATATTAACATGCAGTATTTTCTGGGATCCTATTTTCATTCCTATCCTTGTCATCTTGTTGACTTCTGAGTTCTTATATCTTCAGTTTTATGTAAGGCCACTGTTTTCCACAGCTCCCTACCTTCCTTCCCAGACCCCCTTCTCACCATTAGGTTTGATCTTGCAATTTTTAATAAGCAATATGTCCAAAGTTAAATTCTTTGCTCAGAGCATGAAGTGTAAATATCTATTTGCTTGAAGCAATACATACTAATAATAAATGCACCTTATGGAAGAATTAAAGGAACAAAAACATGAATAAAGCTGTGTTACTCTTGCATTTCTGAATACTTTTTTTTTTTACTGGAAGAATCAGTTCAAAAATAATAGTTATAAAGAGTCTCAGTAACAATCATACTGCTAATGTACTTAAATAATGTTATACCATTGGACTGAAGGTTTTTCTACTAAATTTTAAATTAAAGGACATCATTATTAAGAAACAAAATTTTTCATCTCATGAACATCTTACCAGATAAATTGGAGAAGTCATCTAAAAAGATAAGCTTTCTTCAACAGTTTGTAGAGTGCAGAGTTAGGTTTATGTATAGAGATGATTAACTTCTCATATGTATTCTGTTATTGTTTTGTTTTTTTTAAGTTTAGTGATTTTGAGAGAGAGTTGGCGGCGGGGGGGGGGGCATACACACAAGTTGGGGAGGGTCAGAGAGAGAGGAAGAGATAGAATTCCGAGCAGGCCACGCACTGTCAGTGTGGAGCCAGACGTGGGGCTCAACCCCAGGAGCCATGAGATCATGACCTGAGATGAAACCGAAGGTCAGAAGCTCAACTGACTGAGTAAGCCAGGCATCCCTGTATTCTCTTATTTTAAGGAATTAATCCAAAGTTCCAATCTGGGGGCATCTGGTTGGTTCAGTTATTAAGCCTCTGACTCTTGATCAGGTGAGGGTTCCTGAGGCCCAGGAGCAGCCTGTTCTCAGCCCAGGGCAGGTGCCCAGACATGTGGGAGAGGGACAGTGGCCTCTCCCCAGAGCAGAGACCATATACTTGGACAGACTGGACCTGATTTTCAGGCTGGGTAGAGAGTTAGCAAGTAGCAGACCTCAGAAGTCAACCTTAAAATTTACATTCAAAGCTGATGTAGAGTTGGATGGAAGGAAAAAAGACAATAAATAGACATTGTGCCTACCTAACAATTTTGCTAAGGGCCATTTTCTCCTTGTTAATATCAATTTATTTTCTACAATACAGTGCTTTACCAAGATATTGGTCCATGTATAGAATTTTAAATGTGGTTTAATTTTATTTCCTATTTTGTACTTAGAGCTTGGATTAAAGTTTTAGATTATGATTTGTGAAAGTACTTAGAAGCCAGAAATAAAGCAGTTTTACTGTTGCAATGATAGATTTGATGGCATTTCAAAGTAAATGTTGCCTATAAAGACAGTGAGAGTGGGCAAAATCTGGGAGATCAGCTATAAACTATCAGCAATTTTTCACCTTTTCTCCCCAAATTCGTCGATGAACTGATAAATTCTAAAAATTCCAATTAAAGACTTGAACGTGTGTGGAAATTGATTAGTTCACTTACCCATGTGTTATTCATTCATCTGTCAATAATTATGTAATTTCCAAGAGGGTAGGGACATCATTTTGTCCCTATTTCTTCCTATTTTGACTGCTATTTCCTTTTAGCCTTATATAGTACCTAGGAATTAGTTGATAATATTAAATATTTAACAAATGAAAAACAATAACCATGAATAAAATTTTTTCTTATGTTCAATATATCAGAAAATGTGCAAAGTATAATGACTTCATTGTACATGTACAAATTACATGACTTCATTTTTTTACTCTTCATATTTATTTAATTTTTAAATTTTATTAATTTTTCAATTTTAATTCCAGTATAGTTAACATACAGTGTTATATTGGTTTCAGGTATACAATGGAGTGATTCAACAATTCTATACATTGCTCAGTGCTCATCATGATTAATTTCTACAGTGACTTCTTTAAAAAGCTACTGGTCTAGGAAAATGTGTGAGGCAAGGAGTAGATGAGGAATGCAGGCATTTAAAGAAATAAATTGTTGTTTACTGTAGAGTTAATTAATTTATGAGAGTAGCGAGCATTTTAAGTCTAAGTAAATATATGTTTTCTTACTTATCACTCCTATTTCAAGCCAAAAAAAAAAAAAGCCTAGATTATGAAAAATAGACCCTACCCAATTTTAATTGAGCAGGGTTTATCATTACTATCCACCACCGTATTCATTTTCTGTTTCTGATAACAAATTCTGGTTACAAATATAACAGCTTAAAACAACACCCATGTATTAGTTCATAGTTCTGTATTTCAACCTCATACAGAGAGTAACTGGGTTCTCTGTTCAGGGTATCAAAAGGCCAAAATCGAAGTGTCAGTCAGGCTGAGTTCTTGTCTGCAGAACTTCTATAGACTTCTAAGTTCATTCTTGTTATTGAGAAAATTCAGTTCCTTGTGGTTATAGAACTGGGGTCACTGCTTGCTCACTGTCTGCTGGAAGCCACTCAGCTCATAGAGCCCATCCACATTCCTTGAATTGTGGTCCTTCCATTTTGAAACAAACAACAGTGTGTCACAGAATCCTAGACTTCTTTTGTGACAAACTGGAAATAAACAAACAAAAAGCAAAAACAACACTCTGCTCTTTAAAGGTTTTTATCATTGCATCAGGCCCATCCAGATAATCTTTTTATTCATTTTAAGTCAGTTTTGTCATATAACCTAACCCAAGCACAGGAGTAAAATCTGCCAAGTACACAGTCCCGTGGATTGATTAAGCAGGTCATGTGCACTAGGAGGAAGGAAACTTGGGGAGCCATTTTGGAATTCTATCTACCAAACCGGTCTTCCTTTTTTTCTAACATTTTTTCTCATTTGTGCTCATTGATCAATATACTGGTGAAAAAATTTTTTTTAATTTTTTTTTTTTTAATTTTTGAAACACAGAGAGAAATAGACAGAGGGCAGGGGTAGGGCAGAGAGAGAAGGAGTCCAAAGCAGGCCCCAGGCTCTGAGCTGTCAGCACAGAGCCCGATGCAAGGCTCCAACCCACGAGACATGAGATCATGACCTGAGCCAAAGTCAGATGCTTAACTGACTAAGCCACCTAGGTGCCCCGACCACTAGCTTAGGTTAGTCATAGTTGTCATAGTACCTAGTAAGGTCTTAATCTAAATAATGGCTATCTTTATTGTCATTGCTTTAAGTTTTTGTCTTCCTTTTTAAACTGTAAGCATCTCCTGGCTTCATTACAACTCCATGTTGACAATATTCCTGGCACTTAATCCTTCCCTAACTACACAAAATATATGCTCAACAAATAATGTATTATAGGAGGAAATGAAAGCAAACACTAGGGAAATCATATTATATAAGAAGCTTCTAATCAGCCTACTCTCATCCTTGTTCTGATTCTTCATGTATCAAGCCAAATGTTACCTTTCCAGCTTATTGCAACATTGCAGATGGCCTCCCCAATTACTTCCAGCGTCATCAAGCTCTTTATTTACTTCCCATCTCATCATTTTCTGTAGTGATGTTTTTTTGCATATTTATTTACTTATGTGCTGTCTGACTCCTACTAGGATATAAGGTCCTACCAGATGGGTACTTTTTATATTTTTCTTATTGTGTCTCTAGAGTTAAACTAATCCCTGGTCCATAATAAGTATTCAATAAATACTAAAAGAATGACTTATAGACTGGCAGAACTGTCCTACAGGGCTTGGGTGCAATTTTTCTTTGCCCAATTGGTAACCTGAGCATTTAAATCTTTCAAAATGCATTGCAGAAGTTTTCCAACATTTTTGACAATAATTTCAATCATAGCAAAACTATAATCTGCAATCTCCACTCTAATTACACAGTACATTTACCTCATACTTTGTTCCCCCCCAAAATCAGGAGTGTATTGTGCAAATTAATTAACAAATATAAGACATCTATGGGGAAAATTAATTAAGGATTTAAAAAAGTATTCTAGTAACAGCTGTGCTCAAAAAGTTGGGGCGGAGGTAATTTTTACACCAAATTTCATATAAAAATTCTATTATTATTCCATTTTTTATTAGCTTAAATGCTAATTCATGACATCAGTATCCTTCTGTACAATTCTTTTGGACGTAATCAGTTACACAAAGTGCACTGGTCCTTGTGTTTGACCTTTAATACTTGTGTTGTGACATGAAACATATTAGTCAGCATCTCCCTCTGTTCTTCCTTATGATGTGCTAGAAATCCACTGTAAAAGCAGTATGACATGAATTACTATTTGTAAAGCATTTTGAGCTTCCCAGAGCTTCCTGTGCCATCACCAATTATAACTCCAGGCATGTTCTCCTATTTCCATTGTCAGATGGAAAGTGACAGTTTCTGCTACGTTGCAGCTTGATAAACTGTCTCCTAGAAAACACCTTAATCAGCATAAATTCAGGTTGTTGTGGGTTCATTTTTTATAAGCTAAATGTCCTGATGTAATTTTAGGTATCCTAAAATGTAATTATTTAGATAGAAACTTCAAGTAAATAAATCCTTGACTCATTTTCTTTTAAATCCTGAAAACTCAGTGCCCTAAATGCTGCTTTGGTAGAAAAATCATTGACAGCTGCAGACTCCTGCCACTTGAGACAGATTGAGAAGTGCACAACAATTTTTTTAAAATCTCCATTCGTTATTTACCAGTAATTACCTTCTACTGGCTCTTCTGTCAATACTTACCCATTTTGTCTCTCAAATTAACTGATTAATGCTAAGTAACTTTTTAAGGGTTTTGCTTAAAATAGTAAATCTTAGATACTCTCTTGGAAATATGTGTTATTCAGTATCTTAGAGTTTTCCTGTCTTATGAAAAATAGCTGAAATTTCATTTATCTCTTGATGTGGACCTTTATTTTCTGCCAACATGTGCATTTCTACAGTTTTCCTCCACCCTCATCATTTACTCATGCTGAGATCATTGTCTTTTAAACTTCACTCTTTCAAGAATGTTCTTGCACTGTCCCTTTTGAGCCTTCTCTCTACACTCAACTATATTCTACTACAGTCCCTGTGAATTTTAAGAATAATCACTTTTCACACATCTGCCTAATCCAGCAGCCTGTGAAAATCCCTGTCCTTCTCCTCCAGTTTATCAATTAACGCACTTAGAATGACCAAACTAGACCTCAATAAGTGATAACAGAAATTGTGCCAACCAAGATTAAATCACAACAGCCTTCTCTGCTAAACCTCACTCTTTAGCCCTTATTCTGAATTCCACATTAGCTTTTAACCAATAGAGTGGGCACTTGGTTGAGAGCCTATCTTTATATGGAGTATATAGTGGATATTTTCACTTTCACCATTGTAACTTTGCTAGGAAAAACATGTCTTCATTTGATGGCTTTGATGATGTGCTGAGAAGTGTAGGTGGAAATTCAATGTTAAAGGACTTTAGAGTGGATGTTTCTAATGGATTTGCTATTGTTAGGTCAGCATGGAAGGAAGACTTTTGAAGTCAGTCAGCATAGCTAGGATACTCTGAAATCATTACACTCTGGACATAATGTAACAAAGATCTTTGACCTTCATTGTAGTAGAAAGGATTCCTCTTCTCTCAGCTCCATAAGCTTATTAGTAAAGTCTCTGTCAGTTCAAATGATAAGAGAACATATATAAGATGGTTAGTATAAGGCTAGTATATACTTGTTTCTGAGATCTTAGCCATTAATAAGACAAATAATGTTGACCAGTTGTTTCACATTTCTATTCACAAATTATTTAAATTCAAAAATAAAATATCAGACTACCAGTATTTTACAGTAACAGTCATAACTGCCTTTTGACATAAACCTAGTTTGACTCTGAGCCAAGCAAAAGAACAACACATTTAAGATATTTTTTTAAAAGTCTGGTAAAAGAAATTTGTGTTGTTGACCAAAACTTCTTGGTAACTTCCCATGGGAAAATAAGTTCTTTTGGAGGACAGTGCTGAATAGCTTGGCATATGCTGACACTTTGTTACAGTCTTTTCAATAGCAGAATCATTTCCAGGCCACCAGACACAGTGAATAATTCCTGAATGTGCTACATGTGGTGTGGCCAAGATGACAGTACTGCCATCTGGAACAATAACAAAATTTCCTCAAAACAGACATCCTTTATGGACAGATAACTCATGCAGATCATGTGTCAAGGGCTTGATTTCTTCAGACATTTCCCCACTGGACTTTGCAGTCACAAGCAGAAGCATATTCATAGCAATGACATATTATTACAAATAAGAAATACATAAACCATACTTGATTGATTTAAAAAAAAATATTTATAGCTATTAGACAGGGTATAGTATCCACTGGTATTTAAGAACAGGTACTCCATCAAATGTAAAGAGATCACACTGTTATTTGGCACGGAAAAAGAGAAAGTTCACCAGTGACGAGGGCACCACAGGACACTGAGAAGATAATAGTAATAACCTGAAGCAACTAAGAAATCTTACCTCAACCTATACCACCAAACATGAATGCAGCGGCTCATCACAATATCTCAGTTTAATTCCACTTCAACAGCATTGTTTTATTGTCTAACTGGTTTAGCTCCCTTCCGGGAACCCCCATGTTTATTTGATATCCCCCAATTGATTTTTCTTTCATGTTCTCTTTATTAATCAATTCATTATTCAGTGGTTTTCAACCATTTTACTAACTTAACAACATTTTCTTTGTATTAAATCAATGTAGAAGGATTAAACTATATAAAATATCTGATTGATTAAATCAAGAATGAGATGCATGCTTTCCTGACAGGTTGGATGGTTCTGTAGTCCCTGAAATTATATCCATAGCATCCTATGGCTCCATCTGGTTCTTTTTAAGAAGTTCTGCCCTTGCTGTGATATTTATGTAGTCACTTCTTTTTCTCCAGTGTGAAAGAAACCCTGTCACAATCTTTAATTTCCCAGATAATGTTCTGATGGTCCGACATATGGATGTTTTGGACTAGGCTATTGACGTAATAGAACACAAAGTTTGTTTACCATTCGTAAGTAAAATAAACAAAAATTCAGATTAAAGAAAATATACGGAAGATTACAGGAAGGAAGAGTGTGAAATTTAATTATACTCTTCCAGTTGTCAATAAGTATCTTTGGCTGTGTAACTTGCCCAGTTCATAAATATATGTGTGAAATATTGCCTTTAGACATACATGTCTGATTCTTGTATCAGATTCCCTTTTACAAAAGTGACCTGTAAAATTTTGTCTAGATAGAATATGTTGTGTCTCTGTTGAGTCTACAGTTGTATTCTTTGGCCTACTTGATATACAGAACAAAAATAGGATGCCGTATGTTTTTCTGGCTATTGGAAACTTACCTTGAGAGCGTTTTTGTGGTTCAGTGATTGTGCTGCACATTCAACCCACAATTCCCTGTTCCCAGAGGCCAATAGCACACTGACAATGAAGAATTGGATATAAAGAAAATTATGAAAAAGTTCTAAACAGAATTCCATTTATACTAAACACATTATATATTAGCATAAAAATGATATATAATGAAAGTAATGATATTAAGATAAATTTTCACTTACTAAAAATTTATAATATACTATTTGCTCTTTACTTCAATAACAAGTTATATTATACAACATCAACTTAAACATATGATAATGTATTATAGTCATAAAATAATAATTATTTTATTATATTTGCTTTGATAATGTGCAATAAATATTTACTTAATAAGCCCAGTTTTTTAGTAATGCAGATTGATAGAAAACACATGACAAATAAATTGCCACTGAGTTTAACAAATTCTTTAGGAGTTAAGTTTATATCTGCTTTGGTATTAAAGAAATGACACATTATTCATTGAATTTATTATAAAATCCATGCTCATTACCGTGGACCATAAGCCCAGTGTGATCTGGCTTCTTCCCAGATTCTAATTTCACCTCATAATTTTCTCACTTATTTGTCAGGCTCTAGCCATCCTAGCTATCTTTATATTTCTCCAAAAAGTAAAGCTGGCTCTTTTCCTCTTTTTAGATATAACCTCCTGCCTCAGATCTCCATATGGTAGGTCTCAAATTAAATTATTCCTTTGCCATTTCACCTTCACTGAAAAAACAGTAATATAGTCTCCCAGAACTCATTTTTATTTCACTCTTATCTTTTATTATTTTTAAAATGATTTTAGTTATTTATATATTTTCTTGTTTGTTGTCTTTTTCCTTCCTACTAGTACTATTGTGTAATTTGCACAAAGTTAAGGACCTTAAAATGTCACATGTAACTCTCTATTCCATATGCCAAGAACGGTATTTGGCAAAGAACAGACATTCAGTGTATATCTGTTGAATAAACTGAGTGAATAAACACATATTTGAGCCATAAACCATATGCCTTTTAAAGTCTAATTGTCAAAAAATAACAGTCCCAAAATATTCTTGCTTGAAAACATGCAATACGCGCTGTGAGACTAACAAGACAATCTGCAAATATAAAAGGAAACAAACATCATTATCAAATACTAATGTTAATTTGTTACTTAAAAAGAAAAGGAACGTGAAAAATCGCAAGTTTCAAACAATGCTAATGGTAAATTGATAAAAATTGATAATAAATGTAAGTTTTTATCCATCCACAGAATCAAAGACAAGACCAAAATTTGAGTAATACTGCACTTGTGATGAGGGGGTTGGGAGTAGGGGTGAAATATTGTGAGGAAATGTTGTCAGAGCTTCAGTAGGGTTTCATTCATCATCATCAATTGAGTTGCTTGATACGAACTTGATGATACGTCACTTGATAGATGTACTTGTTTGATACGTCCCTCGATACAGACATGGATGGCCTTACTTGTTGCCTGCCTGACACAGTCTTACCCACCAACCGGTTGCTTCTTTCTTGATTATCCTTACATTACTTCATACAACCTTTAGCTATCTGCATATTACATTTAGTATATTTGTTTACATATCATCCTCTCCCCTTCCATTGGAATCTGTAGAAAGGTAAACATTTATTTTGCATATTCAATGTCTTGCTTCAAGCCTAGGAAATAAGTGTGCACTGGGTGTCAGTGGACTGAGTACTTAATGTTTTTGTGAAAGACATTTTAAGAACCAAACGGCGTAGGAAATCCTTGATGTTTTCCTTTCTTTGACAATTAAGTCACATAACTGTCTTCCATATTTTATGTTACCATATCATGTCTACATGTAGAGATTGTTTTCAAAAATCTATAATTAACGGCTTATTCAAGTGACCTTTACTTCATGGTATCATGTGTTCCCTCATTGTTTGTGTAGATATTTCTTGATGTCAGAGAAGCAGCACAAATGACTTTTGATTATATTTTAAGAAATTTTAGATTATTATATTTCTTTCCTTAAATAGAAAATGTGTCATGAGTAGTTAAATTTTTGATAAATAAAGGACTGAACTCAAATGGTTTAGCCCTCTGTGTCTTGTAACCAATTCTTCAGAGAAATAACTGTTCTAAGTGGTAGAATGGTTTATCAGTGCAACGTCACTGATGAAAAATGCTGTTGATTATCCTTGTCTGCAATTAATTAAATGCTTTCTTCACAAGAGTCAGAGAAGAAAGCTCAAGTGAAACACATCATATGTCAGCAAGAACAGTGTGCTTTGTTGCCACGTCCACAGACGTATTATAATTATCAGCAGTGAAGGTTGTGGAGTCCCGCACATTGAAAAATAATAAAAAGAGGTCTGATACTAATTCCTGTTGGTCAGAAATGGGAATCATGGACATACATTTGAACAAGTGATTCTGGAACTCCTGAATGTGGAGAGGATAATTTTAATTGAATTAGTTTTTGAATTTCACACCTTTAGAGAAGAACAATAGTTAATATCTTGGTAAAAGGCTAAATGAAGTTCTTAATGCTCTACCATTCAATAGAACTTCCAAATTTTCCATCATCTAGAATCTTGGGTTTCTGTCCTACTTGATTTTTTTATTGTCCTGCTTGTTGAAGTTCCATTTGTACAAAATCAATTACATTTTTTGCTAGATATGTGCAGGAAGTCCAGAAAAGTGTTTAGAGTATCATACAAAATATACAGGCCATAAAATGTTAATCATGAGAATGATTTAACAGATAAGGAAATTGCAACTCAAAGTGATTCTCAAAATTCACTGCACATCAGAGTTCTGAGCCCCATTCCTGCAGTTGGTTGAGAAGCCTGGGGTTTGTACCAGACGATTCTGATATAGATGATGGGTAGGTGATAGTGAGAGTTGTTTTTGTTTGTTTGTTTTTGTTATTTTTTAATGCACAGAATACAGCTGTTTCCTAAACCAGTGTATTTATATTACTGCATAAATTTTTAATACATTAAGACAATTTATAATTTGAGAGCGCCACAATTTCTTTCAGTAGAGGTATTGTAAAACAATGTTAATTTTGAATCATGGGGTTTAGATATATGGAACTTTTATAAGGCAAATTATTTGAAAAAAAAAATGCTCCTGTCCACCCTTACACACCATTGCCACAACAAACCTACGGATTATTAAGCCAGTTAGGAATTGGTTTCCTGCCAGCTGCAGTCATTAAAGAATTTGGTTATTTTGCTCCTACAATTATAAATTTATTTATTACAAAACACTTATTCTCTAAGGATTTCATTCTTCTGCCAGTTTAAAATTCCAGTAAAATAGATGAGTAGAAGACTAAAATAGAAACAACTAGGCTATTCTTTCTCCTCTAAAACATCAAGGGCAATCACTTTGTTGATATAATTTGTGACTAGTTTCTAAAATGTGTCATCTTTGCAGTAGTTTGTATTTTATCTTTTGATAAATTATGTTTGACAAGTAGGTGAAAAACAGAGAATGTAGCAGAGAAACGCTACATTATATGGTGTGTGTGCTTGTGTGTGTGTGTGTGTGTGTGTGTGTGTGTAATGTATTTTAGAAAAGTATTTTACAGTGAAGACTGCTGAAGCATTCTATTAATTTTATGAACTAACTTCTAAATAATATGTCAAAAATAGATTGTCAGGTACATCTTAGCATTTGTGAAGAGTAATGTTGCTAGAATATCTTTCTTTTTATATTCTTAAAAGATATGTCAAAAATGTCTTTTTCAAATATGGAAATGTAAATCATGGATTCCAAAGTATTTTACTTTTCTCTGGGACTCTATATGACATCCAGACTAAATGTTAGGATGATAGGTATGCACAGTTTTTGGTGGCCTCTGAAGAAAATGAAATTATTTTTAAATTTTATGTAAGTACAAGAGCAATAAGTGTGGGTTTTGTTCTCTCTCTCTCTTCCTGTGTATATGTGTGTATGTGTGTGTTTATGTGTGTGCAGGGGAGAGTTTTTCGTCTGACATATTAAAAACATTAGATTACATCATACTTACAGTAATTACAGTTTACTGGTGACACTGTCATTAGCAGAGCAATCCTTATGTCTAATTTATAGCAAGGTCACAAATGATTAAATCAAGACAAATTTGATCATTGAGTGTAATCATGATGAAATGTATTGGTACTCAAGACAACCTCTTGGCAGCCATTATACACAAGGCTGTATCTAATACATATATACTTTAGGTGAAAAAAATATCATGAGATTTTGGCTTAAACGGGTGCTCAATAGGGGCATCTAGATGGCTTAGTCAGTTAAGCGTCTGACACTTGGTTTTGGCTCAGGTCATGATTTCACGCTTTGTGGGATTGAGCCCCTGAGCTGACAGCATGGAGCCTGCTTGGAATTCTATTTCTTTGTCTGCCCCTCCCCCGCCCCGTCTGTCTGTCTTTCTGTCTGTCTCTCTCTCTCTCAGAATAAATAAGTAAACAATAAAAAAAATAAACAGATGCAAAAACTAGTTGAAGTTCTCTGTTAGAAATGCCCAACTGGTAGTTTGAGTGACTCATGTATGCCTTCAGTATGAAAAGGCAGAGACCCAGCCCATCTTTGTGTGTTTATTGTACAAAACATGACGGGCCTAAAATATTTACTTGTAAATGAATAGAGGGAGGAATGAATGCATGAAAACTGAGATACCCCGATTTAAAGGCTTGATATTCTCTCTGACAGTTTGTGACTTCCTCTTGTGTCACTGCCCATATCAACCACACTCCAGTCATACTGGTAGCTTTTCTTTTCTTGTATATTATAAGCTCCTGCCCACCTTTTATATGTCCCTTTTTCTCTCCCTCTAATCCTATTCCCCTGGATACTCAAAACATCATTGTTTGTCATTAAGTGTCTCCTGTCCAAAGAGGCCTTCCAGGCCACTCTGATTTCAACTATCATCTGAAATGTGTGTGCATTATATATGTATGTGTATGATATTGTTTACTATTAAGTATATATACCTATGATAGCGAGTTGATTATCTTCCATTTGACTTGTGCCCAAACTCCTTGAGAGCAGAAACCTTGTATCTCACTCACTCTGCATGTAGAATAGCTTTGGCTTATGGTATGTTGGTGCTTTATGAGAATGTAGTGAATGAATGAATGCTATGAAAGTATTTCATAATTTCCTCCTTTAGTGCATCCAATAAATTACTCCTACAGAGGAAAATTAAACATTATAATGTGAATTAGATATATATTGTAGTTTATTATTTTTAATAAAGAAGAAACAGTTAACAGATGGTTTTAAAAAGCATTAACAGAGAGCGTTCACTTTTAAAATTATATTTCATCTTTAATAGCAGGGAAATAATTGAAGTCTTTTAAGGCTTGGAAACTGTTGTATATATTATATATTATGAAAAGGAAAAAAAAATAGCATCACCGTGGAGCAGCAGAAGGTAATCTGTGGATTTTACAGCTTAAAATAGGGTGCCTAAATATATGTGGCAAAAGGTGTTTGTGTGTAATTGTGCTCAGTTTATCACTTTAAATTGTGACCGAAAATAATAAAATGAGAGGACAAACTTGTGATAACATCAACCTCTAATAATTCTAGGACCTTTTGTCCTACTTAAAAGTACTAAATAAAAAAAAATTTAAACAATTTTTTCCCAGTAAGAAGTAGATATGGATTTTCTCCCCCCTCCACCCCACTACTTCTCTCTCTCCCCCACCCCTCTCTCTCTCTCCCCCACCCTCTCTCTTTCCCCCACCCCCTCTCTCTCCTTTAAACTTTCCTGCAGCATTAGGTGAACAGACCTTGGTAAATAAATAGAAATAAAAACTTTATGCCCTGGAGTGTTGACGTTCAATTTCTCATCATGTCTTAATGATTAACTTGTTACTTAACCTTCAGACCTCAGGGTGTTTTTTTTGTTCGTTTTGTTTTGTTGTTGTTTTTTTTTTTTTTTTAATGTGTAAAATAAGAGGCTTGACCTAGCTGATTTCTAATAGGATAAGATCTTATGATTCTATTAAATAGATTGCTCTTACTCATTAAAATTCATTTTAAGTTGGTTTTTAGAAATTTCAAAACCCGTTCTAGTACTTAATTTCTGTCAACTGTACCCCTGGGCTTTTTGGTTTTTATGTGAATGTAGAGTGTGCCCCCCCCCCCCAATGAATCAAAGGAGCAAGCTGTATAGCCTGGAGAACTGATATAAGAAGCCAACATTTAGAGATTTTGATGATTTATGCTGCACTTTGCATACTGGAAAATATGGAAGTTTTTTTTTTTTTTTTTTAATTAAACTTTGTAAGAAAGTAAGTTTAAGGTTTCATAGTCTGATGGCTTAGAGAAACACTGCAACAAAACCTACAAAAGTGGTCCTGGTTTCATACAGTAAAAGACTTGGGAATAATATTGCTTCTTTTCTTTGGATAAAATGGTGGCTTATTCTACATGCAAAATTCATTTGACCTCCATGAAGGACTCTTTAGGATTTCTCTATTGTTTCAGAGAAAGAGGATAAGTTCTATTAATTTAATTTGTAGTGCAATTTGTATACAAAAAAATCCACAAAACTGCAAAATATCCAATGTCAGTTATGTGTGTGTGTGTGTGTGTGTGTGTGTGTTAAATTTTGCACTTCGTGAGAAAGCAAGATACTGAAAATTGAGCCCAAAGGAAGTTTTACTTGTATTAACTTACTTTTCAATAGAGAAATTACATATGAGCCTTTACCATAATTATGTTGAATGAATACTTTTTAGTATGAAATAAAAGTGTATGTCAAACTCCAATATTACTTTCTCTTATTGGTATTAATTTATGAATATATTTTTTAATTTATGAATATATTTAGGAACAAAAATATGTATACAAGTCTTTTTGTTTGTTTAAATATAATAACCAAGAAGACCTAAAAATGGAATTTTAGCAAATTAATGAAAATTTAGATCTCGTCTTAAAAAAAAAACTAACAATATGAATGAAACAAAAAGTAGATTTTTATATGGGATTCTGCACAAATGAGGAAATGAAACCATAATTTCAGGGTTTGTTTTTCTGTGGTAAAGAGAATCATTTTCTTAAATTCTGTAAAAATTAGAATTGTGGAATTTCATGATAGAAACAGAGTTTGAAAATCTATTCATACTCCATCAAAACAGTGAATATAGTATTATAAAAGTATTGGATATACACAAAAATAAAGAAAAGAAGTTGGGATATGATAGAGCTCAAATTTCATACAGTGAAATTTTGTTTGGATTTGTCTGATTTTGCTCCTTTCAGTCATGTATTCTGGATTGTTTTTATTATTTTGTTTATTTATAATAATAATAATAATAATAATAATAATAAATACAAAACCATTTAGATTTTCAGTTTATTAAACTCTTCAATACTAATACAGTTTTCACAGACTCAATGAGGAAGGCAGAACAGACTTTATTTATTTTAAGGATGAAGGAACTGAAATTTAGCAAAACCAGCTATCTTAGGGAAGCTAGTAAATTGAAATGCCAGGATTCAGCCCACCTGTTTCATTCCCAGTCCATTCTTTTACATAATCAGAATTCTATACATTAAAAAAAATAATAAATTTTATATTAAGTATTAAAACTGAATTTGAATTCTAATTTTATTTTAGGTTATGCTCTGCATTCAATTCTTAATTTTTATCTCTAGGGTTATGTTAGATAAATAAAAGGTAGGGATATGGATGTTTCCATTGCCATATACCTTATTTCTATAGGTAGAATTACTTCTGATTTCCTACCAATGCAAGAGAGGTATAGAGAAAATTATTGTGAATTAGATACTGATTTAACTGGTAATTCTTTTTCTTAAATTCACCTGCCCCCAAACTTCTACTGCCCACTATTTCTCTTACATTCAAGAATTGGAAAGAACAGGGATTGATGAAATGGAGGGATCATTCTCAACCGCGAATCTTCAATCTTCCAGTGTCCAGATTTCCTGCCTCATCTGTCAGTTACAAAATTTGGCACTTTGGTGGCATCTGTGATTTAGTTGCCTTATTTGTTATGGCTTCCGATGTTGCAGTGTCTCCCAGTTAGACTGTAACCTCTTCATGAACATAATTAGGTTGAGGGAATTTCCTTAGTATTAAGCAGAAGATAAGTATTCAAAAGAAACTTGTAGGTTAAATTAACTAGACTAAAATGAAATGGTTAAGATACTTTCTGGCTTATTAGTCTGCAGTTCATTTGAAAGCGAATATAACATCCTTTATGTTTTTAAATGTGTATCATACCTCCATTTCATTGATAGTAAAAAATAGTAAAAATAAAATAGTACAAATCAGGTTCGGTATAAATTTTATGACACCATTTTAAATATCTAAAATTTATTGTTCCTGTTATACTTTGCATTAATTTTGAAGCAGATTTGAATACCAGAAAACATATAACAATCATGGCAGCATCTGTATGCGTGAATAAAGGGTAGAATTTAAACATAGCGGCTACAGATAAGGTGTCCCTTTTATCCCATATGGAAACATACGAGATCCTCTCCTGTACACCAAGAGGATTTGGGGGACTTGCCTGAGAAGCTGACTTGTATATGTAGAAAAATGTAATTAGAGTTATTTTCAGTTTTTTTTTTTTTTTAATTTTTTAACCTTTATTTTTGAGACAGAGAGAGACAGAGCATGAACGGGGGAGGGTCAGAGAGAGGGAGACACAGAATCTGAAGCAGGCTCCAGGCTCTGAGCTGTCAGCACAGAGCCTGACGCGGGGCTTGAACTCACGGACTGCGAGATCATGACCTGAGCCGAAGTCCGACACTCAACCGATTGAGCCACCCAGGCGCCCCAGAGTTATTTTCAGTTTAATTACAGTGATAGAGAATTCTATAGCCTTTCAAATATTTTTCTTCTGAACATTAATTTATATATTTCAAACCTTTTTACTTTCTTTATTCAAAAACTTTCTGGTGGGGGCTTGAGTTTGTTTTGTTTTCGTTTTTAATTGATGTTTATGGACATTCAAATTATTTTTAAAATATTTGATTTTCAGCAGAATTCAAATGTGTGTCCATAAAATCAGTAACATTTCAATTAGGTAATAATTGAACTTCGTTGGATGTAAATTTTTGTTCAAAATAATGGTAAATCTTATATGTATCAAGAAACTATTCTAAGAAAAGGACAATTCATGAAACAAAATATTCATTCTAAATTTTTCATATACAAGGTCATAATGCTCAGATTGAATACAATATGATATTTGGTAGTGCAAGAATAAGGATTTGAAAAACTTTAATAAATATATGTTAATTTTACTGCTTTTTAGAAAAACATAGCTAGAACTTTGAAACGTTATTGTGAAGAAAAATGCTAATAGTAAATAACGTAAGTGGCATACAGATATGACACAATATATGTAGGTGGTCTGAATTTTGGAAAACACTGATTTAGTACAACATATTTATCATATAGATGAGGAAATTGAGATCCAGAGAAGTTAAATCATTTACCCCAAATCAGATAATTTTAGGATAGAAATTTAAATAATGCTAAACACAAAGACCATATTTGTCTAGAGTAAATGAAAATGACATTTTATAACAGTAATCATTAACCATTTACTGAGGACTTACATCACAGGGTGTTACGATAAATGCCGTATACCAATACCAATTTTAAAAATTGCTTTCCAACTCTTCTGGTCCTCTAGGGAAAGTTCCTGCCTTTAAGGCCTTTGAAATAACAAGAATAATACCTAGGGCAGGGGACCATGTGGTACACTGAAATTGCACTCATAGATACGTAGTGTTGTCCTAACCAGTATACCCTTTTTTACTGTAACTGTCATGCATTTTTAGCATGCAATATTATAAAACTAAAATTCTAACAATTTTAGCTTGTTGTTTTCAAGTAATTTAAGCCTCAACCTCCAGAAGGATTCCTTTGGAATGTTTAGGACTTATCACCTCACGTTAAAATTACGTGGTTTGGCAGGATATGGATTATCTGTTTTGGACACTTTACAGACTATCAAAACCAGTATTTTTAAATTGTCTTCCTTCCTCCC
>NW_024412376.1:90706728-90827955 GCF_014898765.1 Herpailurus yagouaroundi | reverse complement strand
TGTTAGAGACCAACCATATCAATGAGTATCCTATCTGCCCTAGGAAAATCTGGTAAAACACATATTCCAGGATCTTTGTCACCAGAGATTCTAACTTATTCATTATTATTTTTTCAAGTGGGAGGAAGGAATTTATAATAACAATGTTGGTGCACTACCCTAAGAAATGCTCATAAGTTTTTAATTATGAAGGTAAACGTGGACATTATTGGGGTACCTGGGTGGTTCAATTGGTTAAGTGTTCAACTTTGGCTCAGGTCGTGATCTCCAGGTTTTTGAGTTTGAGCCCCTCATCGGGCTCTCTGCTGTCAGCACAGAGCCTGCTTTGGATCCTTTGTCCCCCTCTCTCTCTGCCCCTCCCCTACTTGTGTTCCCTCTTTCTCTCTCTCTCTCAAAAATAAACATTAAAAAATGTGGACATTGTTGAATTAATCCCTTAAAAACATGTTTTTGAACTTTATTCAGTGCTATTTTTATTGCATTTTTCCAGATAAAAGAGAGCATGTTATTTCAACATCCATCAACAGTGAATTTGTTTTGTATTTGAAATAACTTGGGTGTTCACACTTATAAGAAAGAAGGAAAAGAAATTAAAAATATATATATTTCTCCACAGAAAGACCTCCATACTAAATTCCGGCAGCTCAATCTATGTGTAAAGTATTAACAGGAAGCTTAAATGACAAGGAAATGAGAAACAATTTTGTCTTCTTATTCCTTGTTCAATAGCATTACACAGTCTCAGGTTAGTACACTGTATCTGAGGTAGGGACTTGAATATGTAGTTTTCAAAGGTTCATTCTGCTCCAAGGTGATGCTTTTCTATTTGAAAGGAATACATTTAGCCTAGAGCAAAAATATTCATCATTATGTTTTCCTCTAAAAATAAGAAATTGTCAGGATTTTCTATTTCCTTTATTATATGTGGGGAACAATATGCAGCAGTGAAGTAACTTTGCAGTGTGTTGAATTGATGAAGGAATGAGGGCTAGCAAAGCATCTTTTATCAAAAAGAAAATCTTCAACATTCTGTCTTCACACACATTCTTCTGCAGAACAAAGAAGATGAAGTTCTTCAGCTCTGCATCAGCCCAGATACACAGTTTATTCTTCGACTGTCAGCACAACCAGGCTCCCTTCCAGTCGTTTCAGAATTTCACCCAGAAATCCACTAGTGTGTCCTGTCACTCTAAAAACCACTTAGTCCTGCACAGTGACTCTAAATCCATGTTGATAGATTTACACCATACCTTTGGGGACAAGGATCAGGCATCCTCAGACACCTCGTAATTTGAAGAATGACTGAAGATTTCAAGATTGGAAAGGCTTTTTTATATTTCACTCCCCTTACACATTTAATATTTTGTTCAATGTATTCACTTCTTTTCAGATGAAATTTCATAGACTTGGTAACCAGAAAGCAAACCATTTGGTGCTTTGTGTTCCCCAGATATTTCTAAACAGTTCAATAGTTTGGGTCCAAATACTTTATTTGTTTGATTCAAAATAAAGACTTAACATTCAGAAGTCAAAGGAGAAAGGTAGAGTCAGAATGGCAGTCCTGATTGACGTAACTGGGTTAGATTCTTCCACAGAGAAGAATTCTCCCAAGAAGCCCCTAGATTACCTACTGGCACAAGTTGATTTTAACTAGTAGTATATCACTCAAACAAAGAATATTCCTTCCTACCTTGTCTGCAAGACATGAATTTTCCATTAAAAATGTTTATTAACTCAGCATTAGGTTATTTACTCCTAATGTCTACATCACACATCTCTCCCAAGGGATGCTGGTGGTAGGTTAGAACAGTCCATTAACCCAGGTATTTTTTAAAAATTTAAATATAGCCTAGTAGCACATTTAATTTATTTCAGTAAATTTAGTCTCATCATTAATTTAGAGTAAGATTGGTGCCCATTACTTGTTGAGAGTATATGGCTTAGGGATAGGGGAAAAGAGGAATACATGGACACTGCTTCGAACTTTGATAATCTTTATTAATAAGAATTTCAAGGATGTTTTTACTTTTGTAGGATGTGGCTTGTTTAATATTTCCCGGGTATTTTATTTAATCAAAGTACATCAACAAAATTCCTTATACTGAATTGCACCTGTTTCCTACTTTTAATATTCATGTATTCATTCTTTTAGCAAATATTTATTGAATTCTTAATTTGTAAACGATACAGTGATAAAGGAATACTCCCTAAACTCAAAGTTATAATCTAGTTAGAAAGGTGACGTGCATACAAATAATAACAGAAAAAGATAACATGTATTAAATGTCATAGAGGATTATAAAAAAAAAATCCAGTAAGAGGTCAAATGAAGCTCAACTCACTTCAGGCAAAATCCCATTATTATAAGCCTATCGGGCTATCCAAATTCTGTTGGTACACTAAATGTTATTTGATGCTTTGCTCTTCACCAAGCTCTGGGGGAAATTGCATTATATTAAATTAATTACCCTTAATTAGTATAATGATTCTCTAGCTTTCTAGGGCTTTATCTTATTTTGACATCAGATTATTAAAAGGATACAGAATTGCATGTGTGTTTGTTCCACTTGCAGTGTGTTTAATGTAAATGAAAATGGATAAGGACTGGTAGGAAAGATATAAAATGTGTTGTGATGATTTTATTTTCAAAATTGTTAATGATATCTTTATATTATTATATATTTATTAATTTTATATATGTTATATATTTACATATAAATATATATCTTTAAGTAGAAAATGTAAGGGTATTGATATCTTGACTCATTCAGGGAAGACAGTGATTAATTACTTTTGTGATCCATGCTGTGGTTACTTGATGCAAGTAAAATGATATCCATCACAATACCTTTTCATAGTATTAATAATTGAAGGAAACAACATAGTAAGGAAAATAGCATCACACCTGGCACACTATAAAAGGCTAATATTAGCCCTAATATTTAATACTGATATTATTTGGTTTATAACACCCTGTTGTTTTATTTGATCTGTAATATCCTACAGACTAAATGGAAGGGCAAACAAAGTACAATTTGTTCTCCCTTTTATTTTCTGCCATTAAAAATAGTGGAAGAAATCCTAGATAGTTATGTATGCATATTAAAATTGACCACATCATTGTACTGTAGGGAAATGTAACAATCATCAGTGAGCCTTGATTGTAAGGGAAATCCTAGCCTTTCTTACTATTCTTTCTAGTACATACACAGATAAATCCAAAGAGTTTATCAGCCCACACTATGACTCTTTCTGGAGAGCCTAATATATTTGCCCTATTAATATTACTCTGGAAACTAAGCTGGATCATTTTGTTAAAACTAACTGTTGGGGAGCCTGGGTGGCTCGTCAGTTAGGCTTCCAACTCTTAATTTTGGCTCAGGTCATAATCTCATGGTTTGGGAGTTCGAGCCCTGGGTCAGGCTCAGAGCTGACAGTGCAGAGCCTGCCTGGGATTCTGCCCCCCCCCCCCCGCCTCTCTCTGTCCCTCCTCCATGTGCATTCACTCTGTTTCTCAAAACAAAACAAAACAAAACAACTTAAAAAGAATTTTAAAAATGTGTCCTTACACCTACCTTATAGCTTGATCGGATTTCTCTACCTGTATGGCACAGCTTAATAGCCACTTGGTCTTCAAGGTACCAAGGCATCCTTTTCAGTGTACAGACAATTAGTGCTGTATAGCCATACAGTTGACATTGGAGACTTTCAAAGCTCCTTTGTGCTAGAATGGTTATCTCCTGCTAGAAGTCCCTCATACACTAGCTGGTAAGCACGAAGGACAATGTTAGTCTTATTATTCATAATTGTATTCACAGGGTCTAACTCACAGAGACCTTCAATATTTATTTGTCAAACCAACCAATTAATTATTAACTTAGATACCTTAGTCATGATATGTAAAAAGAAGCTTTAGTTGTATATGAATTCAATATGAAGGAAAAATTAAGTAAACATTATGCAGTGTTTCTTGGTGTTGATCTGTTCTGCTTGGGTCAGTACTAAAATTCCCCCTTGTAGAGAGTCAAGCATGCACCTGACTTTCAGCCATAGTTTCTGAATCTCACAATACAATGGAGGAATCCAGTAGAATTCCAATGGGTAACATAGCTTAAATATAAAAATAAAATTATATATTCTTTATCTCTTAAAATAATTTTTAAAAATTAAAATGGTTTTGCCTGTAGGAAAATGAAAAGGTTCATTTAAATAAATAAATATATACACATATGCATATATTATTATATTAAATTAATACATTAAAATATATTAATATATTAAAATATATTCAATAGTGGTCCAGGATTTGCATAGAAAACTTATGATTCCAGGCCATAGTGAGGGAATCAGGATCTCATGTCTGGCCAGCTCTCCTAGCTGTGATGATCCGCATTGTCTGACATTGCTGACTTCCCAAAGCAACTCAAGGTTAAGTGGGCAGACAAGATGAAAGTAAATGATCTGCTGGAACACTTGCAATAATATTAAGACCTTCTTGGGGCGCCTGGGTGGCGCAGTCGGTTGGGCGTCCGACTTCAGCCAGGTCACGATCTCGCGGTCCGTGGGTTCGAGCCCCGCGTCGGGCTCTGGGCTGATGGCTCAGAGCCTGGAGCCTGTGTCCGATTCTGTGTCTCCCTCTCTCTCTGCCCCTCGCCCGTTCATGCTCTGTCTCTCTCTGTCCCAGAAGTGCATAAACGTTGAAAAAAAAATTAAAAAAAAAATATTAAGACCTTCTTGCACTACTTGGTTACCTATTATCTGCTCTTGGAAGAACTCAAGTTTGGCTTCTAGTAAAGTCAATGCAAATGTTTAGTCTCTGTCATTTTAAAGTATCTTCAAGAGACAATTTATAAATATTCCAGATTGTAATTTTTTTCTCAAAACAATAACTAACTTTAACCTCCTGACTAGTTTAGATTTCAAATACTACCTCTTAATTTCCACTTTTATTTTCACAAAGGCAAGTAATGAGTGATGATAATTATCTGATTTTATCTACTGCTGCAGCATAAGGCAGCTGAATTTTGGAAGTTTGTCATTTAACTATATCTTATGGAAGGTGCTTTTTCCATTTCAATATATTCTAAATGTGTCTTTAAGTATAACAATTAGGGCAAATATATCTAAACAATTAGGACAAATATAGATATATCTAAATATATCTATATCTAGGACAAATATGTCTGTTTGGACCATTTTAGCTATGGAGGTCTTCATCTCCTTCCCTCTTCCTTCCTTCTTTTTTTTTTTTTTTTTTTTTTTTTACAGTAAAACTCACTCACTCATGATCATAATGTTATAATCCTCAGAACTCTCCACTGGTATACTACTCGACCATATGCAAATGATATTTTCCTGGCTCCTTTTCTTTCATGAAGCCATGGTCTCCTCTTGATTATGCCTATATCACTTTTACCTTTCACTTTTAAATATAGAAGCTATGTATTTGGACAATCACATCATAGACTGAACTACCAAAGGGCTGAACAGTACCCATGTGATAGGGAGAATTATTGCAATATATAAAACTGAGTGGAAATTTGGTCTGCTTATTTTTTGGACCCTATAATTGATTTGCTTTACAACATAGGTTAAAGTAGAAATTCTAGATTTCTGGTTCTTCTCCTCCCCCCCATTTTATTGAGAGATAGTTGACTATACTATAGGATAACATTATATTAATTTAATGTATGATACAATGAATTAATATGTACATATTGCAAAATAGTCACAACAATGAGTTTAGTCAACATCCATCACTTCCCATAGTTATAAATTTATTTTTCCTGTGGTAAGAACTTTGAAGATCTAGCAACTTCCTCTTGTAACTTAATCTTAGCAACTTTCAAATGTACAATACAGTGTTGCTAACTATAGTGACTCTACTGTGTGTTACACCCCCCAGAATTTATTTATCTTACAATTTAAAGTTTGTACCTTTTGACCCCATTCACCCATTTTACTAACATTTACCCCCTGCCTCTGGTGACAACCAATCTGTTCTCACATAAAAGTGAGATCATACAGGGGCATCTGGGTGGCTCAGTCAGTTAAGCATCTGACTCTTGATTTTGGCTCAGGTCATGATTTCACAGCTTTGTGAGATCAAGCCCCACATCGGTCTCTGTGCTGACATTGTGGAGTTTGCTTGGGAATCTCGCTTGCCTTCTCTCTTTGCCACTTCCTCTCTCTCTCTCTCTCAAAAATGAATAAACTTTTTTTTTGAAGTGAAGTCATGCAGTATTTGTCTTTTTGTTTCTGGCTTATTTCACTTAGCATAACACTCTCAAGTTCTATCCATGTTATCACAAATGGCATGCTTTCCTTATTTTTTTATGGCTGAAAAATATTCGTGTGTGTGTGTGTGTGTGTGTGTGTGTGTGTGTGTGTGTGTGTGACATTTTATGTGTTCATTTGTCAGTGAACACTTAGTTGTTTCCATGTCTCAACTACTGTAAGTAATGTTGCAACTAACATGGGGTGCATATATCTTTTTGAGGCACTGGTTTCCTTTCCTTCACGTATACCTATATCCACAGAGAGAGCATGAAGATTGCACCAGCTTCCCTTCAGCTCTCTGAAAAGGATTGCAGTCAGCCCCTAGATGTGTGTTAAATTAGAACCTTGACCCTGTGCCCCCTTCCTTAAGTTGCTTCTTTCAGTTGAAAACTGGGTAGTTTAGTCTGCTGCATCTTTGCTGAGCCTGAGGGTGACAGCCACAGGGAGTCCCATAAGTTCATTAAGAACTTGTTTTTGTTTAGTATTGTGGGTCTCAGAGACACAAGACCTGCCGGGCCATGCCTCAGGTGGAAGACTTAAAAGATGGGACGAACCCTTCATTCCTGAAGGAGAAGCTGGGATTTATGGGTTCCCTCTTGATGATATGTCACCCTGCTCCAGGTCGGGGTTTATGGTGAGAAGCTACCTCAGCCTCTCCCCCTTTCAGTGTGTGTGTGTGTGTGTGTGTGTGTGTGTGTGTGTGTGTGCATGTGTGTGTGTGTGTGTGTGTGTGTGTGTGTTTTCTTTCTTTCACTTGATGTGTAGGAGTCACACAGCTAATTTCTGGATTTCTTTCAGAGGGAATTATTCTGTAGGTAGCTGTGGATTTGGTATATCTGTGAGAGGAGATAAGTTCAGGAGTCTCTTGTGTTACCATCTTTAACCAGAACCCTTTCTATATTTCTCATTCTGTCCTCATAAATAGAGAATGAGATAAGATTATAGGAATATACATTTGCAGTGCTTAGGCAGTCTGAAATACCTGCTAAATTTTTGTTCTAGTTATTATGCAAATAACATTATTTTTAGATGTTTTGTTGGGGAACAACCCTGCCTCTCAAATAATAAGTTGGAGTGATGGAATTGATGTGTTGTTGAAATGTATTATGAAATAAAATTTTTGGTGTGATGTATTACCATGTATAGGATCATAAGCAATATCTTTTAATAAGTACTTTAAACATTTTTTTGTTTATATATTTTTGAGAGAGTGAGAGAGAGAGCAGGAACGGGGAAGGGGTAGAAAGAGAGGGAGACACAGAATCTGAAGCAGGCTCCAGGCTCCGAGCTGTCAGCACAGAGCCTGATGTGGGGCTCAAACTCATGAAATGCGAGATCATGACCTGAGCTGCAGTCAGACACTTAACTGACTGAGCCATCCAGATGCCCCAAGTACTTTAAAAATATCGTTTCAAAGATAAAATTGAAGAGATGATTTAAATAATGTGACTGGATAGGTGTGCAAGGAATTAGTTTCCATACATTTCTTGAAAATAGGCATTAGTATTATTTATATAGTTGTCTTTTTAAAAAGTCCATTTGCCTATTGTGTTTTCAGTTTCCTTTATGTCCTGGTAATATTCTTAGGGCACATATCATTTACTAAGGATTACTGCCAGCTGGGGCAGGTGATGGCTCAGGGATAATCCTTAAGAAGTACCCAGATTCAATTATTCTCACTTAAATGATTTAGTTTGGACATATTTGATGGGGTAGAGTTTTATTTTAGAAGCAAGGTGAAATTTTTCATCTTTAGTTCTACTCTTGAAATAGTCTGCCAGATTGATGGAGCCTCATTTAGGGCTCATCAGAAACTGTGAACACTGCAATATGGTTTGATTATAGTGCTAAATATCAAGCAACACAGACAAGAATACCATTTAGCCAGGTGTGATTTATGCATACTTTAAATAAAAAAACATTTTTTAAAAATTTAAGATCATTTGTTTTGCATAGAAAAATATTATATGGGTCTTAGAAAGCAAAAACAAAATTAAGCAGTGTATGATTGCAAATGATTTTAGTAAACTGTCTTTTATTAAAGAGACATTGGTAACAATGCTCTTAAAGATGAGGCAACATTGGATGGTTGGTCAGTGGCTCTTTTGTTTTTCTTATTTGAAATACCCAGAGCAATATTAGGAGTTTTAAGTTAGAAAAATGCTGTGCTAAATAAAAATAAACCATTTTATTTGTGGGGAGGCTTCTGAGAGCCTTTGCCACGCTAATATACCTGTATGCCAGAAGGAAAGCAGATCTGCATTTGACTAGAAAACCTTTGAATTTGAAATATCTCACCCCATTATTACTTCTGGGAAAAATACGTTGGAATCACTAATACATGGATTATTAGTCCCATTTTATAATCATCTCATGTCTTCACTCCTATGCTATGTTTAAAATAGATAATTGCATATGTGATAATTGTCAGGAACAATATAAACCTATCGTACTATTATGATCATAGTTTTTGACCTGTTATCATCATTATTGCTGTTTCCTTGTGCTATTTCCCATCCTAGAGGTCTAAGCTCTCCTGTGTGATGGTAAAGAGAGAAAGCCCAGTAGCACAATGTCTGGATGGCTCTGAATCCTCACATAGACCTGCAGAGCAAGTTTCTTTATTTTCCCAACTGAAGGTAGCTGATAGATATCTGGATGACCTATATATTTTCAAATTTTCTAACTTAAGGTTTTTATTTCTTTCTGTCATCCATAGACTATATTCTCCTAAAGACCGTTATTTCCCATTTGATGCACACACTACATCTGTCTACCTATTTCTCAATACTACCACAAAGAATAGTGCATAGTAGACTCTTATACATGTTGGTTGAATAAATATACAAATCGTGAGTAAATGAATAAATATGATAGCATCCATAAACCTAAAGTTTCATGGAATATGATGCAGCCTATACAGGATATGATGAACCATCCATGATAACTTTTCAAAAGAAGCCGTTATATGAAAAGAATTAGTTATTTTCTCTTCAGTTTTGATTATAATCAGAATTTGATCAATTATTTTTAATTGATATAATGATACATTTGAGTGCATTTTACTAATGATAACAACCCTTAAGTTTTCATAGGCTTATGTGATTTCATAAGCTTTGTCTATTAAATTTGTAAATCTGATAATAGGACAATCATCTGTAGGTTATGTAATGTGTCACATGCATTGTATACCTATGTTGTGGAGATTGCTTATGAGTAGATTCTGGACATGGAAAATTCATATTAACTTGTGGGCTGTATAAAAGTTCCTGAGAAAACTTTTCTATGTGAGTCAGTCCACATTGTATAAATGTGACTGTATTAGAGTAGTGTAATCATTGATTAATGAGTTTTCAAGCATAATCCAGCTAACCCATTTAAGTTGAGTTTATAGTTTGAGGGAACCCCAATTTCTGATGCTCAATGTTTAAAGATCTGAAATGCAATTTGAAAATAGAACAAAGTGAAAGCCATATTGGACTTTAAAAGTTAACATTGTAGAAAGAAATCATGCCTAGTTCTCATTTTTATGTTATCTATAAAATTCTGTGTGTTCATAAATGTTAAATAGGTGAGTCTTTCAAATTCTACTTTTTTCTTTAAATTTTTTTAATGTTTGTTTATTTTTGAGGGAGGGAGAGAGAGAGAGAGAGAGAGCAGGGGAGGGGCAGAGAGAGAGGGAGACATAGAATCTGAAGCAGGCTCCAAGCTCCCAGCTGTCAGCACAGAGCCCAATGCAGCAATCAAACCCATGAACCATGAGATCATGACCTGAGCCAAGGACGCTGAACCAATTGAGCCACCCAGGTACCCCTTTCAAATTTTACTTTTTTTTTTTTTTTACTTCCCTTGTATCTAAAGGCAGAGAGAGGAGTACTCATGTAGAATCTTAGCATAAGATGCTGTAGTGATGCTCTGTGCATTTATAGCCTTTGCATTTCAGGTCTCCATTATATGCTCTAGATAGGTTGTAGCACCTCTAATATCTCTGCCTTTTCTAAAACACTCTTACAATGGCAACGGAGAGAAACGAGAAATGCAGGGGCTTTATGAAATGATTTGTTAGCTTGAAAACTTATATATCAGTCCAATGCTAATAAAGTGAGTTGGGTGTGAGAATGCTGTCTACAAAACCGGTTTTTCTTATTTCAAAAAATAGTTTGTATAATATATTTGTATTTGCGGATTTATGACATTTTTGGGATTTGAGCTTAAACTTAAAAACATCCCTACTCTTTACGACCCACAAAAATGATTTACTTTTGTTTTTTTTTCTTCAAACTAATTCAATGTATTTATTATCTTTTAGCTATCACATTGAGAAATGTGCTGTGAACTTAGAAGTTATTTTTTTTTCTTTTTTTTTTTAATTTAAATTCAAGTCAATATATGGTGTCGTCTTGGCTTTAGGAGTAGAATTCACTGATTCATCTCTTACATATGACACCTAGTGCTCATCCCAAAATGTGCCCTCCTTAATGTCCATCACCCATTTGACCCATCTCCCCACTCCCCTCCCCTCCAGCAACCCTCAGTTTGTTCTCTGAATTTAAAAGTCTCTCATGATTTGCCTCTCTCTCTCTTTTTATCTTATTTTTCCCTTCCCTTCCCCTATGTCATCTGTTGAGTATCTCAAATTTTACACATGAGTGAAATTATATCTGTCTTTTTCTGACTTATTTTGCTTAGCATAGTACCCTCTAGTTCCATCCATTGTTGCAAATGGCAAGATTTCATTCTTTTTCATCACCGAGTAATATTCCAGTGTGTGTGTGTGTGTGTGTGTGTGTGTGTGTGTGTGTGTGTGTGCGCATTACACCACATCTTCTTTATCTGTTCATCAGTTGATGGAAATTTGGGCTCTTTCATGATTTACTTTTCCTAACATGTATTTTTATCTAACTTTTTAGTTAGTCTCTGCTTTGTATGTCAACAATTAGGAAATAGGAAAATCCTACTGGAAATAATAACTTTTAAATACACAGAATATATTAATTTATATCTTAATTGAGGATAGTTTGAAATGAAAGTGTTCTTTTATAAAAAAAATATGTTTCTAGAAAAATATTGGGAAAGTTTTTGAATGTTAAATATATAACTCAGCTTTCTGGTACTCAAGCAATCTATGTGATATTTATAGTTTAAAACTGCCATTTTTCTTTCAGATTATTGACTCAAGAACGGATATTGAATGTACTTACTAGAGATGCAATATCTTAGGGTAGAATGAGGAGTTGAGATTTTTGGGGAAGATTACTGAATTAGGGGTCTTATAAGAAAACATTTTTTCATTAAATTATTTGGCTATTCTTCAAGCTCATGGTCTTTTGGGTTTAGCTAGCCCAAACATATTTCTGTTGATAGTCACAGTGATAAACATTGGTTTGCTTAGAAAGTGTAATTAAGGATTAGCGTTTGATACTGCCCCTGGTGTATGGTAATATTCCCAGGAGGGAAACTACCAAACCTCTTCTTAGTAAATAAATGTTGATTTTACTTACCATTTAATCATCTGTATTATTCCACGTGCATGGACATTATGTAGAAAAACAGAAAGCATATATTTAATGTATTAGAACTAATTTTAGAATAGAGTATTCTTATTGATGATGGTTTAATGAACATTTTTAGTTGAATTTTTATGCTTCAAACATTTTTATATTTCTCTTGTATTTTTTATAAAGCTTATGCCAGCCATATATCTGTTCTTTTTAATGTAAATAAATCAACATTTTTTTATCTAACAGGTTGCCTGGAAAGAAAAGAATGAAAATTCTATGGTATATGTAATTTGTAAATATGCCATGAAATGCATTTTTTTGTATTTTGAAAATACTGAATTTTTCTTCTCTGTTTTTCTACCATAACCTTTTGTTTGTTACCAGTTCAGAATCAAACCTAGATTGCTTTATTCAACGTTAATGTAATGCAAGCAAATCACTATGTTCATAGATGGCTTGAACAGATTCTTCCTCAGTCCCTTGGGGAAATGATATTGTTTAACTCATTGAAATAAACTTTCAGATATTGAAAAGGGCTTAAGAGAAAGTCATTGTGACCATTTAAGTAATAAACTTTACTGCCTCTGTTTATGTGAATCTCAACAAATACTTTTACCATCATAAAGAAGCAGAATTTATTTTATTGCACATTCATTTTCAATTAAAAAACTGAGTACCTGTTATGTGCCAGGCACTGCATTAGACATTAAAGATATAGAATGAGAAAGAAGTTAGACATGATCTCCAGACTCAAATAGCAGACTACACAAAAGGAGAGAGAGAAGTCGTGGATAAACCACAAAACTATTTGATCCATTCTCTGAATAAGAAAAGGGGACTCTTAATTATAGAGAACAAACTAAGGGTTGATGGAGGAAGGTGAGTGGGGGATGGGCTCAGTGGGGGATGGGCTAAATTGGTGATGGGCATTCAGGAGGGCACTTGTAATGAGCACTGGGTGTTACATGTAAGTGATGAATCACTAAATTCTACACCTGAAACCAGTTTTATCATATACGTTAACCAGAATTTAAATGGAAACTTGAAAAAGAAAAAAAAGATGAGATGTTGCCATCTTATTTACTAAGCTGGTTGTCATCTGGAGCTGGACAGCAAAAAGAAACCTTATGTTAGTACATGCACTAGGTGAAAACAACCTATTTTCTATTTCACTACTCTAGGTACATAGAAAAGAAGAATGTAAATTTGCAGAAATGATTTTTTTGTTTTTTGGTATATGTAATACAAAACTGGCCATTAAACTCAGATTTTCAAGGGCAGTTCTGTCCTGTTTTTTATTAAAATAACTGAGAATTGCCATTATTTTGCCATCCAAAGGATGCCTCTTATATTTTACTTTGCACTGAAAGTAGCAGTACACATACACACACATCTATACACATTTTGATTATATTTGAATAATAAAACAATAATACCAGTGCTGATGTTGGTTCTAAATTCTTGTGTTAAAAGACATGGGGAATCTGTTCAAAAAGGTAACTGGTGTTGTTTGAGATAGAGTCTTCTGTTTAAAACAATTGTTCTTAAAGATATGTTTTCCTTATGGTATTAGAAATTAATTATGCAAACCATACGATTATGTTGTGGTAATAAGGAATGTATTTTCTCTAAAAAGGTGGCCGATTATTATTCATTCCCAGTGCTGGTTAGAGATGGTAGGCCACAAATATTAGCTATCATATCTATTAATATACTCAAAGTGCCAACTCATAACTCTTATTAAACTGAAGAAATTAAAAGAAAGACACAAACTAATTTTAAAAATCATTAATAAGAAGGCTAATTTTTGACTAGTGACCATGGTTTAAATCCTAGTATCACTAACCTGTGAAATTCAGTGTAAGGACTTGCCAAATGATCTGCTTTTTTACAGTAAAAACAATGGATTATTACAGATTTGTAAGGATGAATTGATTCTTTGAAAGTAATTTCATTTGTTAATGAAAATAATTTACTAACTGATATAACTGTTTAGCATAAGGTAATACAGCAGCTACGGTATTTCATTTACAACAGATATGAAATATGAATTCCAAAGGAAGAAAATGAGAGAAACACATTCCTTTAACTTCCTGAAAAAGCATATTACTTAAAAGTATCAATATGAAATAATGAAAGAGATATGATACTTGGATATAGATGCATTTTTTCTTAGACTGTAAACTACTTTTATTAAAATAAAATAAAATTACCATGTGAATCCTATGCCACAGTAAAAGTTTGAATGTAGATATCTTTCTGAGTATGGTCCCTATCTTACCCATCTTTGTATTCCGTAGAGCTTCAGGCAGTGACTAGCAGAAGTGAATACTCAGTGATTGGAAATAAAACAAATCATGGTTGGATAGATAAATAAAGTTAAGTATCCCCTCCTTCTTGCCCACTTCCTCAGAATTCTTTATTGTATATTCATTGAAGTATAACATTTCAATCAAGGAGCGCTGTGGAAAGATAGAAAGGGATCTGAATTCACAGAAATGCTGAGACCTTGTACTAGCCCTGATTCTCTCTAGCTGTTGCACACTAGACAAGTCACTGAATGTCCCTGAGCCTATTTCTTCAGCTGCAACATTAAGGATTTGGAAAAGAATGATTCCCCAACTTATGCTTTGATATTATAACACAGTATACTGGCCCGTGTGGAACTTATCTTTCTCTTGATCTTTAAAATTTGACAAATTTCTGCTTTATGTTTTTCTTGGGTTTAGAGAGATAATTCATTATTACTGTTTAAAAGATTCCCTGTTGTGCTGCAGCTGGCACAGGTGAAAGAAATTAAGTGAGAGAGCAGTAGCACTATAAGACTTCATCACGTACTCTGCTTAATTAGAGAAGTCAGAACTTGGAAATGAGGTTTATGAAGATAAGTTGAAATGCAGGTAATATGTTTCAGGATAATGTAGGGTTGATGATGTGTTATTTTGGAATCTCAAGTTTTCAACTTCTGCATAAGTAAAGAAGGATGGTGTTTTTTTTTTTTTATTTTTTTTTAACGTTTATTTATTTTTGAGACAGAGACAGAGCATGAACGGGGGAGGGGCAGAGAGAGAGGGAGACACAGAATCGGAAGCAGGCTCCAGGCTCTGAGCCATCAGCCCAGAGCCCGACGCGGGGCTCGACTCACGGACCGTGAGATCGTGACCTGAGCTGAAGTCGGACGCGCAACCGACTGAGCCACCTAGGCGCCCCAAAGGATGGTTTTATAAAATAACAGGATCAATGGATTCTCCAGTATCTAGGCCAATGAGTTTGATGTTGGTCCTACTAACATTCTAAATTTGATGATTAATTGCCTAGAGTGTGAGCACTGAGAAACAACTAGAAGCTAACATGAGCTTTTTGATTATAGTGAGTATCAGCTCAAGGGACTATGTAAAAATAATGGGCTTTAATTTATATCAGATATTTAGCGAAAATACCCATTATATTCTTTTTCATATAGTGGAGAAATATGGACTGAAGTGCATTCATAGCTGGTTGATCAAATTTACCCAAACAGTGTTAATTACTACATCCATATAGGTCTAAAAGGGAGGGTCTCCTTTACTATGTATTGTCTCTTTTTTAAAGAATTAATTTTTCAATGATTGGATGGTTGTTTATTAATTTTCAGTGGCTGGATATGATATTTTCCATTTTCTAGGTGATGACTTAGTGCTTGAATTTATATGAACTGTTTAGTATTATCTTGAATGACCAGAAGAATAGACTAAACCAAGCAAGATTAAATTTTATAAGGCAGAGAGTTGTACGTTTGGCATTTAACTTTCAAAAATAAACTATACAAGTACAGAATGCTAAGTAATCCAGTTTGACAATATTTCAAGTGTAGAATATTTAATTGGTTAGGGAAGTCTTGGGTTTTATTAATAAAAGTATAGATATTAGACAAAAACTGGCAATGTCCCTGCTCTATACTATACTGGTCAGACTTCATGCCAACTTTTTTATTACAGGAAGCATGTAGAAAGGAACAATTATTTAACTGAAATTAATTCAGCAAAGTAATTAGGTTGTTAGAAATTCTCAAAACCGTGTGTATTAGACCATGGTTGGTTTTACTATCTACTGTTATTCAACCATTCATCTTTCTTCTGGTAATCATAATTCTATTTTCCTCCTCGGAATTGAGACTCCTTCCACTTTCAGTTCTTACTTTTATTTTTTTTTCAAAGTTTATTTATTTATTTTTGAGAGAGAGAGACAGAGCATGCACGAGAGGGTGAGGGACAGAGAGAGAATCCTAAGCAGGCTCTGCACTGTCAGCACAGAGCCCAATGTGGGATTCGATCTCATGACACATGAGATCATGCCCTGAGCTGAAACCAAGAGTCAGATGTTTAACCGACTGAGCCACCCAGGCACTTTCTCAGTCCTTGCTTTTAGAGTGAAGCAGTATTTACAGTCTGCTCTGGGAATAGGTCAGGAGAAATAGAATTACGGTCAGCACAGATGGACTCTGTAGTCATAATTGTTGTTTAAGACCAGTGTCTGTTCTGATTGATTGGTGGCAGTGTCCATTCTGATTGGCTTATAACCAGTAAATGTCCACATAACCCCATAACTTAAGTTGAATTGGCCTTTTGTGTTGTTTTTTTTTTTTCCCTGCCCTCAGCAATTAATTTCCTGATTAATGTGAATTAGGCTGAGGACATTTTCTCGTATTTGCTAGACTCAGAGTTATGAAGACATAGATTATAACTGTCTTAATATTAAAATGGGAAAATCTGTGAAGCCAGTGTGGGGTAGATGAATCAAGTTTTGGAGATGTAAAAACAATGTTCCAATGACATAATTTAAGCCCCTGAATCATACTAAACCTGAAGCTGGTAGATTTACTTCAGTACTTGGTTCAAAAAATAGTTAAGTTTTGCTTAAGCCAGAACCAAAAGAATCCTAACTGATGTATTACATAGGAAACAAACAAGCAAATATGTAAAACACAACTAGAGGATATTTACTTTATATGACAAAGAGGGAAACAGGTTCTTTATATGTAATTGATCTGTTCTCAGATCTCGATTATTTAGAGACTATCAAATGGTGCACATGGATAGAAGGTCTAAGTAGACAGATTTGGGATCAATGAAAGGCTGAAGATCTTTGCAATTTAAGTTATCCAATAATGAAATAACCATTTTCTGTGGTATTAAGTGCTAAAGTAAAATCTGGATCATAAAGAATATTGTCTTGGGTTGAAGTGTCTACTAGCTGTTACTAAAATTCTTAAAATTTATTGAATAATTACTGTGCTGGACACTGTAGCAAGCGTTGTATATATATATATATATGTGTAGCCTGCAAAGTCAGTACTATATCTAAATGAAGAAACAAGGGAGAAATGAAATTGAATCATTCACCCAAGGAGAGAAAACTAGAAAGCAGCAATGATGGGCATGAAACCCAATGTATCTGATTGACTTTAAAACTTTGCTATTTCTCCATTAACATTCTAACAGTGCCCGGATTTTTATGGATTCAATGCAATTATAAAACCCTGTATTTTGCCAATATTTTAGTAATGATTTACATAAAAAGAAAAATGAACTGATGTAGTCCAAAATGAATTATCTTTGATTTATGGACAGTAAGGTTTTACGGAAGTTCTAAAAATACACTAAAAGCACTCTAGTATGTAAATTTCATGATGATTAAAAGGTGTCATACCTATGTAAATGTAATGGAACTGAGGGGCTTACATAAATCCATAAATTCTAAAAGAAAAAAATCTAAACACAATTAGTCATAAAATGTCAAACAAATATGTTGTGATTTCTGAGAAAGCCTAACAGAACTTCTAAGCAATAGGTACTCAAGAGCTAAACAGTCACATAGTGTCCTAAGAGTTGTATCCAACATGAATTTTTTGAGAATTGATACAGTGAGGATACATAGAAGAAAAGCCTTGTGCTGTAGATGGGGTCCTGATAGCAAATATACAAAAAAGCTTGGTTGATAATTACATTGCTGGTTTATTGCTTCTCAATGACATATTTGAAAATAAATAAACTATCACTGTGGGCTCATTCAAAAGGTTGTACTAGTGCAGGTAATCTGGTAGAATGTTTATATAAGCATCATCCTAAGACCTCTATTGTTTGAAGTCACTGTACTTTCTAATATGAGAAATATTATATACTATGGATTGTAGGACTGGTGCAGTCAAGAAAACACGTGGCCTTATAGAACTGCTAACTAGAATTCATTTTCATCATAAAAATTTCCCAGTTCTTTAAAGGCAGAGATTTAAAGCAGATTCATTATGTGATTTATTAGGTCGAATATTGTGGTCAAACAAACCCAAGTTTTAATTATGATCCTGTTATGTGCTGAGTGGATTCCTTAACCTTTGCAAGTCTCTGTTTTCTCTTCTGGTAATGGAGATGCTAATGTTTACCTGCTTCAAAGATTATTACTGGAATTAAATCACGTAATCTTAAACTTCTTTACCTGCCTCAAATGGTGCTGAACGGACAGTAGCCGCCTTCCCTGTTCTTTCCCGCCAAACCCTCCCCTTACTTTTCTGTAATAACCTAAAAATTAATGAAAAACAACTATCTTCTTAACATAAGTCAGACTTTAGGCCTATGTTTTGTGTATAAGCTATTCTAAATCCTATAAGGAATGTATTTCAGGGGGAAAAGGCTAAGGTTGCATGATAAAGAAATTCAGAATAAATAGGAGTCCATTTTTAAATCAAACTGTATTTCCTCTTTTTACCATCCCACCTTATTTCAGAATATTTCTATGGTCCTTCCAGAAAGAGTCCTATTACCTGGATGCTATAGCTTTTCTTAGTCATGTTGAAGAGTAGTAATTTTACACACAAAATCTTTCATTTCAAATTTGGGCTTGGAGCATTGGTCTTCCCTAATTTGGGAAAGTCACTTGAGTGCATAACTGCAGAGGAAACATATTACCTCTTAGGTAAAGGCAACCTTGGAGCTGTTGCTGGAACACAATGAAAAAAGGAAGTTAAATCAAACCTCATTAGCTAGGGCCCTAAATATTGTACAAGCAGATAGCAGTTCACTTGAAATGGGAAACTGGGAAAAAGGCCATAAAGAAATTAAATGATTATTCTCCTAAGATCACATAGTGATAGAGTGCAACAGTCATGAGCAGAGCCTAAGAAGATTTAAGAGGCCAACAAATTTGGCTAAGCAAGCTTATATATTTTTCCAGCTCAGGAAGAGTTTACAAGTACAGAGTTACATTTTCTCTTGGTTTTGGTATTCACTGTTTCGAAAATCTTTGTAGATTAGAACAATAAAATTTATATGTCATATATATATCAAAGCACAATAATTCAAGTCCACACATGTATCACATTTATTTTTCATATATTTTAATTATTACTCCTTGATTGTATAGTTTAGTACACATAGATGAATCAGTGCCCTGGCAACATTAAAAAAAATCAAATTACAGTAAATAAAAAGATGAATATCCATCCTTTCTTCCTCATAGCCCCCCGCTCCCCAATGAGAACATAAAAATTTAATCTCTGAAAGTTTTAAATTATCAAAACAATGGGATAAAGTTATGCATCCTTTTTTTAAACCACATATGAGATCTAGCTATGTGACAGACTTGAAACAGAAAGCATTATTTTTTCCCAGCATTTTTTAAAAGCAGCAAACCATGAAGTACAATTTTATTTTGTCTTAATGATAATGAAAGATACTACATGTCACCACTGAACATGTACTAGTGTATGTGCTTGTGTTTTCGAAGGCTACTTTTTATTAGCTTAAACCCCTGAGCTGTTAAATGTAGCATAAAGCTGAATTTCCACTGTTCTACAGCAGGGGAAAAATTCTTTTAATTGGATGATTGCAAAGGGGGAGAGAAAAAAGGAAGAGCTTTTAAAAGTTTGGGTAGTTCAGATAAGAAAAATTCTGGATGCTTCAGCAAAATTACCAACCCTCTGAGATTCAATTTTGACTATTATTACTAATGTACTGCTTTCAGTGTACAGTAAATTAGATCTTGAACACATTATGGGCCAAATATTATCCTTTTATGCTCACGTGTAACCCCTAACAGGTTTCAATGGGAGATGGGCATGGTTACTTGAAAGCTGTTTTCCCAGTATTTTTCTACCCTAAATCTGATACAATGAAGGTGATTAGAAGAAATGTATGTAAAAAAATTAATAATAATAATCTCTTCAGGGGCGCCTGGGTGGCGCAGTCGGTTAGGCGTCGGACTTCAGCCAGGTCACGGTCTCGCGGTCCGGGAGTTCGAGCCCCGCATCGGGCTCTGGGCTGATGGCTCAGAGCCTGGAGCCTGTTTCCGATTCTGTGTCTCCCTCTCTCTCTGCCCCTCCCCCGTTCATGCTCTGTCTCTCTCTGTCCCAAAAATAAATAAAATACGTTGAAAAAAAATTAAAAAAAAATAATAATCTCTTCATACAACATTTTTCCAATTACAGAGTTTTACACCACATATCATTTCATTGTATCTTTATAAAGCAGGGAATTTAATTGTATAAATAGAAATGTATTAAAGAGCCTCCAGAATCAAAATTTAATATTGGAGTTTCATAGAAAAGATGACTGTTTCTGTTTCTGTTTAACACAGCACTGTGTTGAAAAGAAGAAAATTGTGAATTCAATTATGCCAAATGGTCAAACATGCTAATATTAATAACAAGAATAATCTATTCTGTATAAATCTATAGACACTTTTATAATTACAAATTACTTTTAATTCACATTTTTTCATGTTTATAAACCTTCTTTCCCTTTCTTCCTTTCCTCTTTCTTTCTTTCTTCCTTTCTTCTTTCTTTCTTCCTTTCTTCTTTCTTTCTTTCTTTCTTTCTTTCTTTCTTTCTTTCTTTCTTTTTCTTTTGTCTTCTCTCCAGGTTTATTTTGTTTGTTTTATTTAGTTCAATGTCTTTTTGTTTTAATTTGCTGTTCATTATCTTAGGAGGTATTCACTGATACACAGGTTTCCAACAAGGGATAGTCTGAGGCAGCGTCCTGAATCATTGTCACAGGTCGTTGAATTTCTGATAACTAAAATCAGTCTTGAGCTGTACTTTGATGCAAGTGAGGCTCAATCCCATGCTTTCTGCTACTAAGTAGGAATCCACATTTCCTAAGCCACTGTAAGGATGCATCTACTGATTTAATCATCAACATTTATTTTACGAAGTTTGCTATGTTGGTTGATTGATTGATTTTTACCAAAGGGCATATTACTGTGATCTTCAGACCGAAAACCAAACAACAAGGGGAAAAAGAAGAGTTGGACACTACTGGGCAAAATGTAAGCAAGCCATCAATAGAGTTTTTGTAAAAGGCATTTCATTCATTCACTTATTCAGCAAAACATTCATTGCACATTCATATTGTGTCTGAGATAGTGCTAGGTGCTGGGAGTATATAAGTAATCAACAACAACAATAAAACAAAAATAAGAACTATCCCTACCTTAGTGAAGGAGGATGAGAAAGAAAGTGATAAAGCGATGAATAATTGAATTTTATAAACTGCTGGAAGATGCTAAATGCCATGAAGAAACAACAGGGTCAGACACATTGGAACATGTGGGAGAGGGTGTTGCAGTTAGTTCTAGTGAGGTAGGTGTGCTTGAATAGACTTGAAGGAGGTGAGGGAATTAGGCAAGAAGCTGTGGAGGAGAGGAGTGTTTTAGGGATGGGGTACAGGGAACCTAAATTTGGGAATGTGCTAATGACTTAGGACCAGCTGAAGCTAATGTGTTTGGAGACGAATAAACCAGGAAGAAAGTAGCGGGAGGTTAAGGACAGGAGCAGGAGGGCATTACAAGTCATTGCCAACTTTAATTCTGCTTTAGATGGGAACCTCTAACAGGTTTGGAGTAGAGACACAAAATGGCTTATTTTAACAGGTTTGCTCTAGTTGCCCTGCTGAGAATGGACTGCAGGAAGTTAAGGGCAGGAAAGGTTACTTAGCTTTTAATTATTTATTTTTTAATGTTCATTTATTTTTGAGAGAGACAGAGTGTGAGTGGAGGAGGGGCAGAGAGAGAGACAGGGAGACGCAGAATCTGAAACAGGCTCCAGGCTCTGAGCTGTCAGCACAGAGCCCAACCTGGACCAGGGGCTACAATTCAGGAATGGCGAGATCATGACCTAGGCCGAAGTCAGAGGCTTAACCAACAGAGCCACCCAGGTGCCCCAAGGTTGCTTAGCATTAAAAAAAAAAAAAAAAAAAAATTGGAAGATTGAATTAACAGCATGGTCTCAGGAAGATGTTTTGGGGAATCTTAGCTTTATATAAAACTGTGGGGGGCACCTGGGTGGCTCAGTCGGTTAAGCGTCCGACTTTGGCTCGGGTCGTGATCTCACGGTCCGTGAGTTCGAGCCCTGCGTTGGGCTCTGTGCTGACAGCTCACAGCCTGGAGCCTGTTTCAGATTCTGTGTCTCCCTCTCTCTGACCCTCCCCCGTTCATGCTGTCTCTCTCTGTCTCAAAAATAAATAAACGTTAAAAAAAATTTTTTTTAACTGTGAAGTAGGTAAATTAATCTGCAATATTCCTAGATTTTTCTTTTTATCACCTTTTTTTCTTACCTCCCTTCTATACCTTTCTCTTTGTCAAACTTGATCTCACACATAAAGACAAGGATGTCTGTTTGCCTCTTCAATGACGTACCTACATTTTTCACCAGGAGTAACCCATGGGAGCAAATTTCAAAATAAATTTCAAGCCTTTAAAAACAAGAAGATTTATTTTAGGGGAAGAAATTTAGACCTGTGTTTAACCTCTGTCAATTCTGATTCTCGATTTACTATAAAAGTTTCTCTCCATCAACCAGAAAACTAAATATAAAAATTTTTAATATGGCACACTATTTTTATTTGAGGCAGATTGTGCCTCAAATGTTCATTGAATTGTTAAAGGGAAACGATTAAGTGCCAGGCAAGAATCGAAACACTAGAAATAAAATTTGTATGAGATGCTGCATCGCCATCCCTCAAAGTGCTCAGAGGATGGAGCAAGGACATTTAATGCTTAAAACAAATGCAGGGTGGTGGGGAAAGATCTGTTGAAGAGGAAAGTGCCTGTAGCTTTGCCAGGACAGCCTCTTCACAACTTTTTCCCCTCTTCTACTTCTCTTCAGCCGTCCTCCCCATTCACCTCAATCCAATTTCTTCTCTTATTTCTGTGAACAGCACTATCTTCCCTTAGTTACATAGGCTCTGAAACCCAGAGGTGTCACTAACCTCTCCCTTTTCTTCACCTTTAACATTCTTTCACATAGGACCCACGCACTAGATAAGAGTCTGCAATGTCTCTAACATCCTTTCAAACTCCCATGCACATAGTTCTATCCCTGATTGCCCCCCACAATCCCGCAGAAACATTCTTTTTTTTTGTTTTATTTTTATTAAGTAATCGCTACACCCAACATGGGACTCAGACTCATGAACCCCAGATCAAGGGTTCCATGTCTTAGCACAGAGTCAGCTGGGTACTCCTCACAGACAAAGACTTAAAATTATCGATTCCATCTCTTCAGTCTCTACCTGCTCTGATGTGCTTACATAAAACTTACAGCATATCTGGCATCATTCCAACTACACATTAAACTAATAATAAAAAAGAAAACAAGTAAAGTTTTCTATTTTCTATAGCATTAAGTACACATTGCTTTGCCTGACATTCATGATCTTCTGTGACCTGACCCTAACCTACACTTTTAGTTCCATCACTTATTATTTTCTCACACACCCTACGAGCTATCTAAATCTGCCTATTTCCTATTCCCCCCAAATGCTCTGCCTTTTATACTCTCTGTGCCTTATATTTATTTTCTCTCTCAAAATGAATTCATTCTCCCCTTAGAATCTCCTACCATCATTCAAGGCTCTAAAATCATCTTCCTCATAAAATCTTTCTTCAAGCACATATCTTTTTCTCTTAACCTACGTGATGGCAGCAACTGTGGCTTCATTATTTTTAGTTCTTAGCATTATTCCTTGAACTGGAATAAATACATATTCAATTAAATTAAATATAACAGTAATATATAAAGTAAAGCTTTAACTTCGTTCAAAAAAATCACATACTATTTTACTTCCCATGTACTCATTTTAAGTTTCAATATATTACTTTGTAATTATGTATATTATACTAGAGATGGAAATAACCCTAATGTCTTTTTTCACTAAATTTAAATACTGCCTTGACATTTTTTCACCCTAACAGTTATTATTGATTTAATAACTTAATGTGGAACATCCTGGTTTTAGTAGAACACTGTGAGATTGGACGTTAGTATTTATTTTTGCCACAAAATTATACACGTGCATTTACCAACCAGAGCATAAAGCACATGGATATAGTAGTATAGTTTCTAATACAAAGTAATCATGAAAGTACGTAGGAAAGAAGGAGAAAGCAATTCAAGGAAAATTATAATTAGGCAAAATCTCAAAAATCATGCTGTTTATATAATTAGTCACGACAAAGTAACAGGTTATAAAACTTCAAGAGATAAACAGATTAGGAAATGAAAGTCAAACCCAAGAGTACCAGTGTCAGTGAACAGAGTGAAAGAAAGTGGGTTTTTATGAATTATACTAAAGGAATTTTAGATTAATGAAGGTGTAGAGAGGCTTCATCTTGTAAACATATCAATTGAGGTGAGTGGTCCATAAAGCTTTATGACTCTAGCATGAATTCTGGTGGAAAGAAATACTACAGTAGATCATGTTAATTTAGTTTTACTGTGTAAAAATGTGACAGCTTTTAAAATTGTTGCTTGAAAAATTTAAGGTGGTGCTTTGCTACATCAACATAAACACACAGGTGTTATTCTTTTTTTAATACTGAGCTAAGTGCCCATGGCATTTATTCAGAATCTATGTCATATAGAGCTTTTCCTAATATTCCAACTTAATTAAAGAATTTTATTTATTTTGTCTAAAGACACAAAATTTCCATGGTACAGCAAATCATATTAGATGATAAAGTAGACTATTGAAAGCTAATACTGTTCAAATTCAAAACTTGATCACCCAACACAAAGATAGAAATGAATTTTGAATCCCACTGAATAAATTAGTTACACAAGTTACACAGATTTGAGCTTCCCAGATCTTTAACTACAGCTTGGCTTTAAAAAAAAAAAAAAAAAAAGCATGGCTAACCTTATATAATATTGTAATAGTAAGTCTTGTATTTTTAATATGATGGTTGTGAGAATAAAGTTAGGTAATATAGTAAATGGTTTGAAAATTAACAAATGCATAAGAGATCTGTCAATATTAAAATAGGATTGATTTTTCCAACAGGATTTTCTGTAATGTTGGAAACGTGCATGTGGAATAGTATGCTGTTTGATATGGTAGCCACAAGCCACATATTGCTACTAAATACTTGAAATGTGGCTCGCTTGATTAAAGAAGTTAATTTTTCTTACATTTAATTTTAATTAATATAAATTTAAGGAGGCACACAGGGTTAGTGGCTACAATGTAGAACAGTACAGATCTAAAACTAATCTCTGAAATTTGACTAGATCATTTAATAACTCAAGGAATTCATATAGCTGCTACAAGTTTTCATTGCTTAGACAATCAGAATTTTCCCCCAGGGCTTGCAATGGGGATTTCAGATAAACTGTGAACCAGTCTCTTTTAATGTTAAATTATTATCAGACTAATTTGGCTATAAGCCAACTAAGTTTTTGTGCTACTTTAATCAAGTCATAAATACTAATTCTTAGTTTTCTCCATTGACAAATAGGTAGAAAAAGTGGATGAAGGATTTAAAAAGTCAATTCAGGGGTGGTGGATGGCTCAGTTGATGAAGCATCAGTCTTGGATTTCAGCTCAGGGCATGATCTCAGGGTTCATGAGATGGAGCCCTGAATTGGCTCTGTGCTGACAGCATGGAGCCTACTTTAGATTCTCTCTCTCTCTCTCTCTCTCTCTCTCTCTGCCCTTCCCCCACTCATGCTCATTCTCTCTCACTCTCAAATAAAGTTAAAAAATAAAAGAACTAAAAAGTTAATTCGTGTACAGGACTTACAGGGACAGATTATGGTGTGTTTTCAAATACATATCAGCTATCTTTAATCAAAGTAAATATGACAAAAAAATAAACAGTCCTAACTAAGAAATTTTTTTTTTCTAAATAAAGAACTATTTTTTTAATGGCAAATTGATTATTCTTTTGGTTTGGGCAAAAATAAACATGGGGCTCCCCTTGCACTGGGCTTTTAATTAAAGACAAAGGCTTTGCTAGTGTTCTTGCTACACTTGGATGTTTGTGCCTGTGGGGAGCACACTTCACTCAGTCCTAAGATAATTTTTAAACTTTTCTAAGAATTCTGCCATTTCTGAGTTGAACTCAAAGCCAGTTGAGAAGCTGGGTCTTAGGAACCTTGCTTGAAACACTTTTTCCTGCTTCTCACATGCACACTTTAATCTTCCTCAACTAAGGTGGCTTGATAAAGCTCTCTTGGTCCGTGTGTCCTTTTAATTTCTAAACTGCATAGATACCTACCCACCCCCCAAAAAGAAATGTGTGGGACATTGAATCTTATCCCAGAACAAAGTTCCCTGGTATTTTTGTGTTCTTTATGACTTAGATTAACTTTAACTGTACAATTTTACTACTCAGAGTGTTGGCCTTGAACTAGTAGCCTGGCTTCCCCATGGAGTTTGTTAGAAACGCAGAATGTCAGGCCCCACACCAGATCTACTCAATGAGAATTTGCATGCTATGATTCTTACGTGTTTCATCAATAGATACATAAAAGTTTATGAATTACTACTCTATAACATACCATCTTGTTTGCTCTGAAGGAACAGGAAGGTGTTTTTTTTTTTAATTGATCTTGTTTATACCACTTCCTTAAATGAGCCAAACTTCATTATCCTCGGCCAATCTGTGTCCCATTTGTTTGTTCCAAATCATTTTATCCAATTCATTTCCTTCAGAATATTATTTTAAAAAATCAGATAAAGGGGCACCTGGGTGGCTTTGTTGGTTAAGCATCCAATTCCTTATTTCAGCTCCCTTGTTTGTCAGTTTGAGCCCAGGACCGGACTCTATGCTGACACCGCGGAACATGCTTGGGATTCTCTCTCCCTCTCTCTCTGCCCCTGCCCCCCTGCTTCTTCTGTCTTTCTCTCTCTTTTTCTCAAAAATAAATAAATGAACATTTAAAATATAAATAAAAAATAAAACATCAGATAAAAAATCAGTTAAGTACAAGAAAGTCGAGGTCTTCATTCTTCCCTTATTATAAGGAGTAAAAGTGCATATTTATTGTCCCAACCTTTCTGCACACCACTCACTGAGGACAACTTGACCACTGGTTTCTGTAAACGGTGTCTGCTATCTCTTGGAATACCATCAAACTGTCCTAGTGATCTTTTATCCATTTTTAGTTAAATCCTCCTTTATAAAGTCTTCTTGATTTTTCTCTCTCAAAATATTTTAAGTATCCTATGACACATTCATTCCTTCATCTTTAAGTTGACCTTTCTCCTTTTGTTTACTTCTTTGTTATTTGGGATCTAGCTGTAGGATAAGAAAAGACATATGGGTGCCTCAACAATTGCTGTTGGTTGGTTTTGCTTACTCTTCACAATCCAAGAGGAAAGGAGAGAAAGCATCATCATCTTACCCATTTTTATCTTGATATATTTGTGACATGTCATAGGATACAGTGCTTGTTGTATAAAATGACAGAAATAAATGAATTTTGTTATATTAAAAAAATGTTTTTAATGTTTATTTATTTTTGACAGAGAGAGAGACAGAGCATGAACTGGGGAGGGGCAGAGAGAGAGGGATACACAGAATCAGAAGCAGGCTCCAGGCTCTCAGCTATCAGCACAGAGCCCAACTTGGGGCTTGAACTCACAGACCTCGAGATCATGACCTGAGCCGAAGTTGGTCGCTCAACCGACCGAGCCACCCAGGCGCCCCATATTCTTGTTGTTGTTGTTATTTGATGTGGACTATCCTTGCAGGTTGTCTTGAATTATTATTGTACAAATAATAAGAGAAAAACAAAATCCTCTTAAATATGTCATACAGTGTATGTCCTATAGTTACCTTAAATATCCTGAACATAAAAGCATAGGAGAAATTTTGATAGTTTATTTTTTTTCTATTATTGGAATCCTAACCCTCTTACATATAAAATAATAAAAATTTTTAAAAGTTAAAGGCAAAGACTCCTGGGTGGCACAGTTGTTTAGACATCGGGGCTTTTGATTTTGGCTCAGGTCATGATCTCATGGTTTGTGGGTTCGAGCCCTGTTTTCAAGTACGCTGACAGTGCAGAGCCTGCTTGGAATTCTCTCTCTCCCTCCCTGTCTTTCTGCCCCTCCCCTATTTGCTCACTAACGCGCGCGCGCGCTCTCTCTCTCTCTCTCTCTCAAAATAAACTTGAAAAAAATTTAAAAAGGTAAACAGAGAAGACTCTTACCTCCTATTAGATCAATATTCTTTTCTGCTGTTCAGCCATATTCACTGATACAAATCTTGTATTATACAACTAAATATCTCCTGTTATAGTTTAGGTCTATTTTGTTTAATGCAACTCTTTTGTAAACCAATGTGAGCAACTGAACAACAAAAAATTTTAGTCAACATTTGGCTTAAAAAAAGAAATGTATTTTTTCTGGTATTTCTCATTTTGACTTACCTACTTCACAAACAATTGCTCCAGGGCATCTGCGAGGCTTGGTAGGTTGAGTCTGACTTTGGCCAATGTTGTGACCTCACGGTTTGTTAGTTTGAACCCCACATCAAGCTCTGTGCTGACAGCTGAGAGCCTGGAGCCTGCTTCAGATTCTGTGTCTCCCTCTTTCTCTGCTCCTCCCATGCTTGGACTCTGTCTCTCTCTGTCTGTCTCAAAAGTGAAGGAACATTAAAAAAAAAAATTGCTCCCATATTAAAGTATTTTCCAACTTGGATAAGTGTTCTTATGCCTACATAATATCATTTATGCCTTGATTTATAATTGCTTTGTAGCATTGCTTATTGATTTTCTTGTATTTTCAAAATCTTTTCTAATATGTATGAAATACATCTCTCAAAATGCAGCCTGTAGCAAGATATATTTTATAATTCAATTTATTAATAATGATAGGTTTTATTTCTTTAATTGACATTTCTGATAAACATGTTTTTGGTTTGGTTTTGTTCAGAAAACAGTTTGCTGAATAAATTTAGTAGCTTCAGCCTGATGTTGCATTAATTTTTATTATTTTATCTAGAACTATATATTTAATGCTAAAGAAGAGTAAGGAGAATGAGTAAATAAAGAATAGAGGAACAAAACTCTTATTATTGTTTTCTTTCTTATTGTGATAACCATTAAAGAAACATCCTAGTACGATTTAATTTTGTTTAAATAAGTTTCTAATAAGCTTAATGTGTGTTATAGTCTAACAAACCAAATATATTTGGCAATTGACCTTTGGTTAATGCTGATTGCTTTGGTATAATTCATGAAATAACAGAAATGTGTCCTACGTGATGGACTTAGGGAAAATAGAATGTCAAAATTATGATGTTAATTATGGGAAATCGTATAGGTAACACTGGTTATATGAAGGAGACTGCATTGATCACACTGTGTTATCCTAATTAAAACCCACAGAGAAGCTATACCTTAGCCCATTCCATGTGACTTTGTGGAATTGGTCCTGAGTTCTGGGACCCAACAGGTGATCAATCACTGGATAGGATCCGTCATGCCCAACAGCAGGAAATATCATGGGATTCATGGAATATTACCAGGTTGCTGATGATGTGGCGACTAAAGTCCCAGTCACCTGGGTGGCTCAGTAAGTTAAACGTCTGATTCTTGGTTTCAGCCCAGGTCATGATCTGAGGGTTCATGGGTTTGAGCTCCACTTTGGGTTCTGCACTGACAGCTATGGGGCCTGCTTGGGATTCTGTCTCTCTCTCTCTCTCTCTCTCTCTCTCTCTCTCTCTCTGCCCCTCCCCTGCTGTCTCTCTATTGCTCTCAAAAATAAATACGTAAACATTTTTTAAAAATATTCATTATGGATAACAGCTAGTGTCTTTTCTCATGTAAAATTACTCAGTATAATTATATTGAGTGAATTATATCACCAAATATTTTAATAAAAATTTGTGTATTCATAATGTAAACATCCACTGAGTGCATGCTATGAGAACACTGTGCTAACTGCTGAAAAACAGGTAGAAATTAAGGTTAAAGGTTAAACTTAAAGTAAACAAATTAAAATTAAAGCTCATATTATTTCATGAGCTACTAAAGCAATGAACATTGTTAACAAACGACCAATTTCTAAAACATATTTTAGTATTACAAAAGATACTCAGGCAAGATAGAATTTTATTTGAAAAAAATATTAGCATCAAAACTGTGTCTATTAAAAAAAAAAAAAAGAAAATAAAGCTAGCATAATTGGTTATAATATCTTATTCAAAACAATATGATATAGGCTAATTCTTCAAGACAGTAATGAAATACAACTATAAAATATCTAATTTAACTTGTGATTTAAATCAATCTCTGCCCAAAACAATAGTTTATAAATAGATATTTCTCTTAGTGTATTGACAGAATTCTGGTGTTGTCTTAATTCTGCAGTGGCTACATGTGCTTCATCTTTAATTTGTTAGGCATTTTTGAGGCCATCTTTATCCTCATTAAGTATTTTTTCAATATAATTGAGAATATGGGTAGAAATAGTCATTAAATTGATAAATGTAATAAACAGATTCATTTTAAGTAATTAAAAGATTGTAAATTCACAGGAATTGATTATTAGGATTATCTCCAAAATAGGAGATAGCCTCTATCTCCTATTCCCATATGTACCCTGTCTTCTTAATTCATTCTTAATTCTTAATTCTTCTTAATGTATCCATCTATTGATGGACACTTATGTTGCTTCCATAACTTGGCTATTGTAAATAGTACTGCAATAAATATAGAGGTGCATATATATTTTCAAATTAGTTTTTTTTTTGTTTTCTTTGGGAAAATAACGACTAGTGAAGTTACTGGGTCATTATTTAATTTCCTTCAAAATTATTCTGATTTTAGTATATCTGGGAGACTTTTAAGTATATGTTCATTCTCAAAATACAGCTTGAAAAGATTGACCTGACCTAAATTATCCTTAAAATAATTGTTTATTTTTAAGTAAAGATTATTCTAATCTAGTAATTTATAGAAACCTTAGATTTAAACAAATCCCGGAGTAAATTAAATCTATATTATAATAAAACCAAAGAACAATCATATAATGAAATCTAGTCACTTTTTGTTTTCTTTAGACAATGCTTTAACAGACCCAATTTTATCCAAGTATTTTAGCATAGGAGGAGCTTACTCTAATATATAACTGAAATAAAATACCACTTTTTTTTACATTTAGATTATAGCTATTCCATTATAATCACTTCCATCAGATGTGACATCAATTTTTTAATAATTGGAAGAAAAACAACTCAACCTAAATATATGTGTGTGTATATATACACATATATATATAGTAAAAAAAAGCTCTTACAGGTAATACAACCCCTGATTAATATGGCTTTAATTTTAAAATGTTAAATTAAATTTGATTTTAAAAGTATGATTAACTTTCCCAGTTTTGCCTGATACTGTCTCAATTTTAGGACTGAAATTTTTGCACTCTGGGAAGCTCTTTAGTGTCAGGAAAACCTGGATGGTTGGTCATTGAAATGTGACATTAGCTTTATTACTTACATTTTTTTTAATGTTTTTATTTTTGAGAGAGAGAGAGACAGACAGAACATGAGTGGGGAGGGGCAGAGAGAGAGGGAGACATAGAGTCTGAAGCAGGCTCCAGGCTCTGAGCTGTCAACACAGAGCCTGATGCAGGGCTTGAACTCACAAACCGTGAGATCATGACCTGAGTCGAAGACACTCAATTGACTGAGCAACCCAGGCGCCCCTATATTAAAGGCGCCCCTTTAATATTTTAAAGGTGAAAATATGTCCTATATGGAAATCCAGAGCATATTGAGGTTTATATTGACAACTTTAATATTAATCACAAATACCTCCATTTTTTAGCATTCATTAATTGAGCATTTGTGTTTTAAAGCATTATTTCCAATATTTAAAACATCAATAGATCATACACTCTGTATTTAAGTAACTTATAGCCTAATCAAAGAGCCAAACATATGAGATAATACAGTATAATTACCTGCTAAGATTTTTTTTAAGCACCTAGAAGCCCTCAGTACTTTGCTTTTTTCCCTTTTTGTTATACTTTCTAAGTATAAAGTAAATACTGTGTATATTTCCAAAGAGTTCTGAAATAGTTGTGTAGAACCTTTTGACATGTTTTAAGGTTTAAAATAAATCTGAATTCACTTAGACTGGTATTGGTGCCTTTAAACAGTCACGTTGATGGAAATATTTCTACACTATTTGATTTAATTTTTGTCATTTGGCATTCATGCATGCCTCTCTATACATCCCCAGACTGAATGGTCTATACTCAATAGTAGCCAGGCATGTACTAGTCTTAAATATTTTTTTTTAATTTCTTTTAATGTTTCTTTATTTTTGAGAGAGAGAGAGAGGGAGACAGAGAGAGAGCGTGCTTGAGTGGAGCAGAGAGAGGGAGACACAGAATCTGAGCAGGCTCCAGGCCCTGAACTGTCAGCACAGAGCCCCATGCAGAGCTCGAACTCATAAACCATGAGATCATGACCTGAGCCAAAGTGAACACTTAACCAACTGAGCCACCCACGTGTCCCAGATATTTTACACTTTCATTTTCCAGTTTATACTCAAAGTAAACTTTTTTTTTTCTTAAGTGCTTATTTATTTATGAAAGAGAGAGAGTGTGTGAGTGGATGAGGGGCAGAGAGAAAGAGACAGAGAGAGAGACAGAGAGAGACAAAGAGAGAGAGAGAATCCCAAGCAGGCTTTGCGCTGCAAGCACAGAGCCTGACACAGGGCTCCAACCCATGAACTATGAGATCAGGACCTGAGCCAAAGTTGGAGGCTTAATTCACTGAAGCCATCCAGGTGCCCCTCAATATAAACTCTTAAGAATATACATGAACACATATGCACACACACACATATATGTATCATAGAAAGTATCAACCTATTGTCAACATCAACTATAATATTAAAATCCTAATGAAAAAAAGAAGTCTTCGTATATACTCAGATTATCTAAACTTTACACTAAACATTGTAATTTTGGAAATTAGGATTTTAATCCTACGCTACATAGAAGAAACAGTAATTTGAAAAAAAAATGTATCTTCACTTTTTGAATTTATTTTTCAATAAAATGTCACTTTCAAAAAATAAAGTATGATTATACAAGTTGATAATTGTCAAATTAAAAGAAACAACAAAAGCTTGGAACACATATGAGCCTTAGATACTCACTCCATCTGGGAGGAATTAAAGAAGACCCTCACAGAGAAGATGTGATAACTTAGGAAAGCCAGAAATTGCTAAGGAAGAGGAAATAAGGAGGGATTTCTAGGTTTAGGAGTGTAGAAGGATAAGCCATACTCAGGCTGTAGTGAAAAAGTTAGTGCTATTGTAATATAGGATAGATAATATGGAAATACTCATTTGGCTTTTTCAGAAAGACCTTTGATGGCAATGCTTGAGCAGATAGAATTCATTGTATGTCCAGTGATTTAGGATGAAGAGTATATGCTCATGGATTTATCAGAATCACTTGGGAAGATCTTTAAATTACAGAACCCTGCACCCTCAGAGAACCTACTAAACAGGTTTGAGGTGCCAGCAGTTTGTATTCATGCTTTTGTAATGATTTTTAGATGATTATGATGTCCATGGAGATTGAGAGCCACTAAATTTGAGCCAATGATGGTAATTAAGTATTTGAATTACATAATTTCATTTAACTTAAAAAAAATATCTCTGAAAGTTTTGAGCAGAATCAATAGGCAAAAAAGATTTCATTGAACGATGCAGCTGAGAGGTAAGAGACTATTAAGATTTTGTCAAGGTAGCAGGGAGTGGTGTTCTGGGAGAAATTTTAAAAATGGAGGATGGTCTACAATGCCTTATGCTTAAGAGTACACGTTTTGTGAAGACTTGTTTAACTTATTCATTTTATGCCACTTTCTGATAGAGTTGATATGGCACAAATAGAGTACAAACATTGTCTCATGAATATTAATCCATAATATGCCAAAAAATGTAGATACTCTTTCTTATGCTTTCCTTTAGATGTTTCTTTTTTGTTTCATTATTGTATTTATTCAACCACCTAGCATATAATTTTTGATTGTCTATAATATGCCAAATAGTACTAACTAGATGCAGTTTCCATTTGTAACACAATAATGGTATGTTTTTGAAAGAACCATGTTTTTCATACAGGTATTTTCATTAAATTGCTCTCCCTAATCCACTTTGCTAAAGATTTAGAAAGGCCTTTATAAAATGATACCACCATTCTGGAGAACAACTTAACTGTAGCTATCAAAAACATTTGAAATGTGCAACACATAATAGTTATTTATTTCTGCAAGTAGTTAGGTATTGCTATGGTTACTGAAGTAGTATCCTTACCACATATATTTTGTATTGTTGGGTGACTATAAAGCAAATGCTATGGCAACATTGAGTGTATATCTCTTTTCCAGTACAACAAATGTATACAGATATTCTTGGACTGAAAAATAATTGCTGGTGTGTCATGAGGGAAATATATCGTGTAAATAACATGCTCCATCTAAGGTTCCTTTTGCCAACTTACCACCTTAATGCGCAACTATCTCTAAATCAAATAACCTTGGGCAGTAAATAGAGGCCTGCTTTTAGAAGTATTGGCAAAGAAATACCTTTTTTTATTTTTGACAAAAAAAAATGTTCTTTCTGGTTTATGTACATTTAGTACAAAAAAGCACGGCAACAGTAAATCACTAGTGGTACTAATTCTTAGGGATTATAGCACATAGTGTTAGAAATAACCAAATATAGCCCACATAGGATTCTAATTATTCCCATTTATGGATATATAATAATTAAGAAGTAAAGATGCCTACTTTTATCAGCATGTTTTTGGTTCATATTTTATATTAGTGAAATGGCAATAACAAACTTTTATCATAAATGATGGCAGACAGTATTTTTGTTTTCATGCTTTCTGTGTACTTTACCATATTACTGTGTTCTTTACCATAACACTTCTTTTATCATAACACTTTCTTGAAGAAGTTCATTTAGTAGATACAAGATGTTCTAGGGGAGCCTGGGTGGCTCAGTAGGTTGAACGTCAGACTTAGGCGTAGGTCGTGATTTCATAGTTGGTGAGTTGGAGCTCGGTGTCAGGGTCTGTGATGACAGCTCAGAGCCTGGAGCATGTTTCAGATTCTGTGTGTGTCTCTCTCTGCATCTCCCCTGCTCGGGCTCTGTCTCTTCGTTTCTCTCAAAAATAAATAACATTAAAAAAATTAAATAAATAAAGATGTTCTATTGCAGTCTTCCTAACTTTTTCACATAAAATCTGAAATTAATTTACATTTTTACAAAGATATATAAGTTTTAAGTTCATAGAAGGGAAAAATATGCTACGCCAGGCATGCGTCTGTTTGGCAGCAAAATGGTCAAGAAGCTAAATGAATATACACTCAAGTCTACAAGTACAAACTAAATCTGGTCAGCAGGAGAGACACTTAGATATTAAATTTGAGACAGGTAACATTTTGGAACTTCAGGTGCAACACAGGATTGGTAAAATGCATTTTCTGTATGGTCTGTTAGTAATTGTTACATATTTTCATTACATAGGTAATGAATTGATATGTACAGAACAGGTGTATATAATTTAAAATGGACATTATTCTAGAAAATAAACAAAATAAGTTGTTATAGTCATTACTGAGTACAGAGAACAACAAAAAAGTTTGTATCAATGAAGAAATCAAACAATCCTTGAATATAAAATGTCCCAGTATTATTTCTGACTTTTGTGGGGACCTGGGTGGCTCACTCGATTAAGCTCCTGACTTTGGCTCAGGTCACCATCTCGTGGTTCGTGAAGTCCAGCCCCACATGGGCCTCTGTGCTGACAGCTCAGAGTCTGGAGCCGGCTTCAGATTTTGTGTCTCCCTCTCTGTGCCCCTCCCCTGCTCACACTGTCTCTCAAAAATAAACAAACATTAAAAACAATTAAAATAAAAGAATATAGCACCATTTTTGTACTGTGTATCACCTAAGCCTAATATTTATGCAATGCAATAGTGATATATTATCATTATGTATGAATTTTAATGTATATACTGAATTAAATTGACGTATTTTACCTATTTTTAATTTCTTCAGTGAAACATTTTTTTTTGTCTTATGACTGTCTTCGCCCTTTCGAAACAATGAGCAAAAATATTAATTAGGAATTAGTTGTATTCAACATACCATGACATTACAAAATAGCTTACCAGTGATATTAATAAGTTCTTGGTCTATTTTTGTTGGTGAAGAACTAACAGATTAATTTTGATAGTTGAATATACTTTTTAGTATCAAATCTATTTTTATGAATTCTGTGAGTGGATGTTTCATCCAAAATTTCTAAAATACTTCTTTTTTTGTTGCTTTCTTTCAAGTTGTAAAACAATCAATATGGATTTTTTTTAAGTTTATTATTTATTTTGAGAGAGAGAGAGAGAGAGAGAGCACAAGAGTGAGGGAGCCAGGGAGGGGCAGAGAGAGAGAGAGAGAGAGAGAGAGAGAGAGAGAGAGAATCCTAAGGAGGTTCCGCATTGTCAGCATGGAGCGCAATTTGGGGCTCGAACCCATGAACCAGGAGATCATGACCTGCACTGAAATCAAGAGTCAGATGCTTAATTGACTGAGCCAACCAGGCATTCTGAACATGGGATTTTTTTAAGTAAAGCTGAAAATTTAAGTAAATTCTGCTAATACTACATCTTATTAGAAATCAGAAAAAAGATCATTACTTTATTCCTTATGAAATAGGACTCTGATTTTCTTTAGCCATTATTTCCATTATAAAAAACAACAAATATGGCAAAAATATATTAGGAGAAATGCCCCAAGGCATGACTGGCGAGTTGAATACATTATACACACTACTTTGGCCATATAAAAACAGTCGATGATTCGTAATTAACGATAGCCGCCTGGTATTTACCAGTGAAGCAGTTAATGAGCACTCCTGTAGTAGCATTGAGGAGACTGTAACACTAAACTGAAGTTATCCAATCTACTGAATACAGTGTGCAGTGTGCTGATTTTACCATGGATAGGGAAGAAATTATCACAATTTCTCAAATTTAAGATGTGTGTTGAAATGAAAGTACATCATTTTTTTAATCATTTTCAAAAATTTATCTTCCAAAACATGGCCACATGGCAAGCCTGGGGCACTAAATTTTGAAGTTAGATATGTCCATGCCCTGCTGTCGCACAAGATTATACTTTTCTAGCTCCACTGTTGCGTTATAGCTGAGAGCAGGAGAAAAACATGACAGAGTATGCCATGTCTCTAAACCATACCTTTCTGAGATTTTGAAGAATTTAAGGAATTCTTCACCTACCCTCCTTCCTACCCTTTCTTTTCACACTAATTAAAATACTTTGCAAGCTTTTTTACAGCATGGTTTTGCCTGTATTATCAAGGCTCTGAAATAAGACCCTTTGTTGTGGCTTCATCATCTTAGTGGGGATGCTTCTAATTAAAGATGGCATTCCACATTCTGTGTTGTTCCTGAACTGCTTTACTGATTTACTTTCTCTCGTACCTGAGATCATTTAGAACAGGCTTTCTCCGAAATGGAAGTAGGCCTTTCCTTTAAGCTGAAGTCTTTCCACATTTTTAACATATGCCTTTAACTTACTCAGGGTACAGAATTAATTACTAAGGGGTGCAAATAAACACAATAAATACAAGTGCCTTTATTAGGTTAAAGTTCTCTACTTGTTGCTGAAGTGTTTTCAGTAGAATCCAGATACACATGAGGAAATGATCTCAAAAAAAGAAATAACTCAAAATGTAAAAGTTACTTTGAGTATAATTTAAGTTATTATTCAATCCAGGCACACAATTCATATTCTGTCTCCCTCTCTATGTCAATCTCTCCCTCTCTCTCTCTCTCTGCCTCTATCTCTTTCTCTCCTCCCACCCCTACCAGGGGGCTAGAAAAATTAAACTATAATGTTGGGATTTCTGTGTCAAGGTTAAAGAGAATCACTTTCAGAAATTAAAGGTGTCACTCATATTTGAAAAACTTTGTAAGAGATCTCTGGAGGCATTCACCAACATGTTAGCTTAGTACATGGAAAAATAAATTGAAAAAGAAAAACCCTGAAGTGATTATGTCCTCAAAGTAACTTCCATTTTAAAAGAAAATAATGTCTTTTATCCACAAGCAAATAGAAGGTATAACTGGATATATAACAATATATTACCTTTTTTATGATACGTAAGTTGTGCAATGCAAACTACAGCAAATAACTTGAATGACATATATATGGGTAAAATCTTTGTAGATATATGTAGTTGAGTTTTGTTGTTTGTGGTTTTGTTTTGTTTTTATTTGTTTTTCTTGTAGCTAGCTTCTAGGAATGGCATGATCCAAGTATGAATTAAGAAATATATATGCATATATATATTTTTTTAAGAGGCCAACATATATATATTTAAAAACATTTAATGTTTATGTTTATTTTTGAGACAGAGAGAGACAGAGCATGAATGGGGGAGGGGCAGAGAGAGGGGGAGACACAGAATCCAAAGCAGGCTCCAGGCCCTGAGCTGTCAGCACAGGGCCTGACGCAGGGCTCGAACGCGTGAACCTCGAGATCATAACCTAAGCTGAAGTCGGACGCTCAACGACTGAGCCACCCAGGTGCTCCAAGAGGCCAACATATATTGACTTGGAACTCTAACTCATGCATTCACTTGAAATGTACTCAAACTTACATTTCATAGTCATATGTTAGGAACTGGTCTTTTATTTATGTTGGGAAAGCCTCTGCTTTCTGTTTTGACTGATTTCTTCCCATATCACTCCATGGACACCTTCCAACTTTCTTCATTCAAATTTTGACATTGTTTTTATTTCATTAATTTCACTAGCAAAGGTTCACAAGGGACAAGAATTAGCTTTAGATATAAAAGCTATCAAAAGGCCCCATCATTTGTGTATCTTTACAGTGTCACTGTAAATAGTCTAGACATTTTCCTTACTACTGAATTAGAATTGCAACGGCAACGGCTGTCTGAGAGTGTGTTTAATTATGAACAAGGGAAATAACAAAATACGATTTTAATATTTCAGATTGTTATGGTGGTATTTCTAAAACAGTTTTCAATGATGTAGATTAATTGTGCCCCTGGGATATGTTGGTACAAATAAATTAGAAGTGATTGATGTTCTCACTAAACAAAATAACTATAAGGAAAATGCAGTGATTTCTTTGCTCTTGTTAATGAATATTTTGAACGTGAATTTATGGTCGGAAATGTAGACATTTTGAAATTAGCTGGATATTAAGAAACATATTTTATAGTGGTGACCATGTAAATCAGTACATAGAATGAAGAGTGACCAATTCCTGACAAGATAGAGTGGTAGTAGTTCATCATGGCAGTCACTGTTTCTCTAAGAGATTTCACATATTCTTTTATTTCTAAACAAGGCCTATAAATTTGCTATGTAACATATCACATTACCAAGGACCTCGGTTATAAGTGCTGAAAAAGTTCTATTGATTCAAGTAGCAAATAGATAATTATCAAGTTACAAGGCTTTTTCTACAGTAAAGTAATTTACACAGTGAATTTCAATGGTTTGCTATTATGACTATATCTCACCCTCTTCCTCCCTCACCAAAACAAAAATCTGACCCCTACTTTATATATAATTTGAAATAATAAAATCAGAGAAGTCCTTTAAAGCATCTTGCTTATTTCTCTTGGAAATCAATACAATTCAAGTCTATTATAGCTCATGTTCAAGAACCATCCTATGCCTTTTATTAGAACAACCATTTTCTATAGTTCAAGAGAAGTTTTCATGTCAAAAGAGACATACAAAGATTACTACCCCTACCCTAGTTGTCTGGAAAACCTGTTAAGACTTGTGAAGAGTCAGAGGCTTTATCTTACTTGTTAGCTTACAATTTAGCCTGCCAGTTTCATGGATGATGGCAGAAGAGATGAGACTCCTGGGACAGAGATAAAGAATTTTATTATTCACTGGACTTGTAGTGAATTTGAACTAGTATTTTCTTATATTAGTTCCCAAGTTCCAATTTCCATAGACTGGTATAAAGAGAGCCAGGTGAGACTTGTACACAACAGAGATATATTTCAGGTGAGGAACACCTGACCCTAAGGACATAAATCTTTATTATGCTGGATACTAAGCATACCTGCCCTTTGCTCCAGAGGGAGACCCTGTTTCTAACTTCAATGTTGTTTATTATACAGCATTGAAAAGATAACCCAGGAGAAAAGGTCAATTAGTGCTTTGCTTGCCAGAGGTACAGAAATGTAACACACCCACAGAGTATTGTCTCTCAACAGAACCCGTGCAGATACAGTATAGAAACAACCTACTTTACTATCCCTATCATTTAACACCAACTGTAGCCACTTAAGCCAATCACTTCAACAATAGGGAACTAAAAATGGAAACCTACCTAGGGAATAAAAAGAGAACAATTGTATTATGTGCATCCACTAATACAAACATTATAGAATCTGTGATTTAGAAAGTTTTAAGTCCAATTTTGATGTTAAGGGGTTAATATTTAAGAGAATTTGGTCAACCCAGAAATAGTCTGATACTAATTGAGTTTCCATGCATATTTAGGTTCTCGTACATGAAGAATTAAGCACAAAGAAATAGCGACTATCAAGTTTGTAGAAAATATGCCATGCCAATGTTCTGCAGTTTAATATATCTCTCAATTTTCTTGCCTTTATTGAATTTATGTAAATTCTTCTATCTAACATTTACTTGAGGTAGATTTTTGTGATTTAATTAAAGGAATGGTATTTGCGTCAGAGAATTGGAAAGCAGTATTTAGCTTTAGCAGGTAATTAGCCACGGAACTAAAGGTCTGATCATTTTTCTGATTTCACACTAAAATGAAAACACTGAACAAAACTATATAACAGGTAAGAGATGTTTTTCATTTCAAGCTGGTAAAGTTTCTAAAGATCTTGATTTAGAAAAATCTCTAAATTTTGCATGCTCATTCAAAATGCAGAGTATTTGAGGCACTTAATTCTCTAGAATCATCTTTGGGAACTATAGTAATCCTTTGATTTTGCCATCTAGTAATAGCATAAACCAAAAGAAATCCACCTTCCCCCAATAAAGCCCAGATTAAATTGTTTCTGTTAAGTAGGCATTGTACTGAGCGTATTGGTTTTGCTTAGGCTTAATTTTGAATATTACATTGATAGGATTAATATTTCTTCCATTTTTTTACCCATTAGAAAACTTAGAAAATATAATTCTGTTTTGTTTTAATATTTAAAAGAGTTACAGGAGTATTGGCCTTTAAAAGATACCTTGTAGTATTTATTAATAAACGTATTCTATCTCGTCATACTTCTTGTTTAAAAAGCCTTTGATTTGAATGAAGAATAATAAGCATTCTTTGAATACCTATTTCCTTACTTCCTTCATATGTTCATTATATTCTTCCACTTTGTCCTTTTTACAGAACACTGAGCTTTCAGTTTGTTTTTTTAAAAAGGAATTCTTTCTTAATAAGCAATGTATCCTACTTTAAAAAATAAAACTACTAATTCATAACAAGAGCAACAAGTAATTTTTCTGGTTGTTCTGTTACAATATTTTACCTGTAGTGTTTGTATAATAAGTAGAACTACTTTTTTTTTATACAGAGCTGACAAAATAATAGAGTGATGTGAGCATAGTCTGTGTGGTATAATGTGATTTGTGGGCTAAATTAATACATAAAAGCCATGATAACATTCATCTATTTGATAAAGTATTCTTGAAGAATTTTGAGGGCATTGATAGTACAAAGAAAATGCACAGTTTATCATTGAGAGGGCTTCTCATTTAAGAAAGATCTGTACTTAGACTCCAACAACCTGGGTTGAAATCTTGCCTTTGCCACTGCTTGTGCGAAATTATTGAATTCTCTTAAACTTCCTTTCTTTAATCTGAAAAATGGTATTAAGAATATGCAATTTATAGTCTTATTTGTTAAATCAGGTTAATGTGTAAAAGAATTTGACACATAGTGGTCAAAGTATCTTAATAAGTTTATGTTTAATAATTACTTTTTACTTGACTCTGGGTTTTATAGAATTATAGTATCTTTTTTAGAAGTTTTTATTTAGGGGTGCCTGGGTGACTCAGTCGGTTAAGCATTGGACTTTGGCTCAGGTCATGATCTTGCAGTTCATGAGTTCCAACCCTGCATCAGGCTCTGTGCTGACAGCTCAGAGCCTGGAGTCTGTTTCAGTTTCTGTGTCTCCCTCTCTCTGCCCCTCCCCTGCACACACTCTGTGTGGTGTCTCTCTCTCTCAAAAATAAAAAAAAATAATACTAAAACATTAAAAAAGAAAAGAAAATAACAGTTTTTATTATTTAATTTCCAGGTGGTTAACATATACAGTATAATGTTAGTTTCAGTTGTAAAATATAGTGATTCAACACTTCCATACATCACCGATGCTCTTCCCAACAAGTACACTCCTTAATCTCCATCACCTATTGAACCCATCACTGTACCCGCCAACCATCGGTTTGTTCCCTTTGATTAAGAGTCTGTTTGCTTCTCTCTCTCTTTCCCCCTTTTCTCCTTTATTTCTTAAAATCTACATATGAGTGAAATCATATGGTATTTGTCTTACTCAGCCTGACTTATTTCACTTAGCATTATACCCTCTAGCTCCATCCATGTTCTTGCAAATTACAAGATTTCATTCTTTGTTTATGGTTGAGTAACTCCATTATATATATAGGGAACAAGATAGATTAGAAATCATAGATAGATCACATCTTTTATTTTTTTTTTATCCATTCATCGATGTTGGCCACTTGGACTTTTTCCATAATTTGGCTATTGTAGATAATGCTGCTATAAAAATTAAGGTGTATGTATCCCTTTGAATTAGTATTTTTGTATACTGTGGGTAAATACCTTGTAGTGTGCTTGTTGGATCATAGGACAGTTATATTTTTAAGTTTTTGAGGAAATTCCATACTGTTTTCCATGGTGGCTGCACTGGTTTGCATTCTCACCAACATTGCAAAAGGGTTCCCCTTTCTCCACATCCTTGCCAACACTTGTTTCCTTTGCTGTTGATTCCAGTGATTCTGACAGGTGTGAGGTGATATTTCATTGTGCTTTTAATTTGCATTTCCCTAATGATAAGTGATTCTGAGAATCTTTTCATGTCTATTGGCCATCAATGTCTTCTTTGGGAAAAATGTCTATTCATATCTTCTGCCCAATTTTACTAGGATTTTTTTTTGTTTTGGGGGTGTTAAGTTTTATAAGTTCTGTATATATCTTGGGTACTAACCTTTTATCAGATGTGTCATTTCCAAATCCCCTATTCCAAAGGTTGCCTTTGCCTTTTAGTTTTGTTGATTGTTTCCTTCACCGTGCTGAAGCTTTTTTTTTTTTTTTCTTTAGCTCCCATAGTTCATTTTTGCTTTTGTTTCCCTTGCCTCAGGAGACATATCTAGAAAGAAGTTACTTATGGCCAATGTCAAAGAGGTTACTACCTATGTTCTCTTCCAGGAGTTTTATGGTTTCAAGGTTTCATATTTAGGTCTTTAATCTATTTTGAATTTATTTCTTTTATATATGGTGTGAGAAAGTGGTCCAGTTTCTTTCTTTTGCATGTTGCTGTCTGGTTTTTCCACTATTCATTGTATTTGTTGAAAAAGCTGTATTTTTTACATTGCATATGCTTACTTCCTATGTTGAAGATTAATTGACCGTATAAGTGTATTTCAGGACACTCTATTCTGTTCTATTGGTCTGTGTGTCTATTTCTGTGTCATTACCAGCCTATTTTGATTAGTACAGCTTTGTAATATAGCTTGATGTCTGGAATTGTGATGCCTCCTGCTTTGCTTTTCTTTTGCAAGATTGCCTTGGCTATTTGGAGCCTTTTGTGGTTCCATACACATTTTAGGACTGTTTGTTCTAGCTCTGTGAAAACTGGTTTTGGTATTTTTGATAGGGATTGCATTTCATGCGTAGATTGCTTGGGACAGTGTAAACATTTTAACACTATTTGTTCTTCCAATTCATTAGCATGGAATATCTTTCCATTTCTCTGTGTCATCTTCAATTTGTTTCATCAGTGTTCTATAGTTTTCAGAGTATAGGTCTTTCACCTCCCTGGTTAGGTTTCTTCTAAGTATTTTATTTTGGGGGATACAATTATGCATGGGATTGATTCCTTAATTTCTTTTTCTGCTACTTCATTACTGGTGTATAGAAATGCAATATATTTCTGTATGTTGATTTAATATTTTGAGACTTCAGTGAATTTGATTATCAGTTCTAGAAGTTTGTTGGTGGAGTCTTTTAGTTTTTCTATTTAGAATATCATGTCATCTGCAAATAGTGAAAGTTTTATTTCTTCCTTGCCAATTTGAATGCCTTTTATTTCTTTTTGTTGTCTGATTGCTGTGTCTAGGCTTCCAGTACTATATTGAATAAAAATGGTGAGAATGAACATTTCTGTCTTCTTCCTGATGATAGAGGAAAAGCTGTCAGTTTTTCCCTGTTTATGATGGTATTAACTGGGTTTTTCATATATAGTCTTTATTATGTTGAGTATGTTCCTTCTAAACCTACTTCACTGAGGTTTTTAAAAAAATTTTTTAACATTTATTCATTTTGAAAGACAGAGAGAGACAGAGCGCAAATGGGGGAGGGCCAGAAAGAGAGGGAGACACAGAATCTGAATCAGGCTCCAGTCTCCAAGCTGTCAGCACAGAGCCCGACGGGGGGCTCGAACCCACGGACTGTGAGATCATGACCTGAGCCAAAGTTGGCCACTCAACCAACTGAGCCATCCAGGCGCCCCCACTGAGGTTTTTTTAATTGTGAACGGATGTTATATTTTGTCAAATGCTCTTTCTGCATCTACTGATATCATATGGTTTTTATAATTTCTTTTATTACTGTTATGCATCACACTGATTGATTAAGAATACTGAACCATGCTTGCAACTCAGGAATAAATCTCACTTGATTGTGATGAATGATTTTTTAAATGTATTGTTACATTCAGTTTGCTAGTATTTTGTTAAGGGTTTTGAATCTGTGTTCATCAGATATATTGGCCTGTAGTTCTCTTTGTTTGTGGTGTTTTTATCTGGTTTTGGTATCAGGGCAATGCTTGCCTCATAGAATAAATTTGGCAGTTTTCCTTCCTTTTCTTTTTTTTTGGATGGCTTGAAGTGAATAGGTGTTAACTATCTTTAAATGTTTGGTAGAATTTGCCTATGAAGCCATCTCTTCCTGGACTTTTGTTTTTGAGAGGGTTTTTTATTTGTTTGTTTGTTTGTTTGTTTTTATTTTTTTATTACTGATTCAATTTATTTGCTGGGTATTGGTCTGTTTGAATTTTTTATTTACTCCTGATTCAGTTTTGGTAGGTTATATGTTTCTAGGAATTTATCTATTTGTTCTAAATTGTTCAGTTTGTTGGCATACAGTTTTCATAATGTTGTCTTATAATTATTTGTATTTCTATGGTGTTGGTTTTTATTTCTTTCCTCTCATTTGTGATTTTATTTATTTTTTGATTTTATTATTTCTTTTTGATAAGTCTGGCTAGAGGTTTATCTTATTATCTTTTTCAAATAACCAGCTCTTGGTTTCATTGATCTGTTATATTGTTTTTGTTTGTTTGTTTGTTTGTTTGCTGGTATTGTTTTTTTGTTTCTATACTATTTATTTCTGCTCTCATATTTATTATTTCCTTCCTTCTGCTGTACTGAGGCTTTGTTTTTCTTTTTCTATCTCCTTTAGATGTAAAGTTAGGTTGTTTAGTTGAAAATTGTCTTTCTTCTTGAGGTAGGCCTGTATTGCTATAAACTTCCTTCTTATAACCACTTTTGTTGTGCCCCAAAGGTTTTAAATTATTGTGTTTTCACTTTCATTTGTTTTCATCTTTTTTAAAAAATTTCTTCTTTGATTTCCTTTTCAACCTATTCCTTACTTAGTAGCATGTTACTTAACCTCCATATATTTGTGGTCTTTCCAAGTTTTTTCTTGTGGTTGGTTTCTAGTTTCATAGTCTTGTGTTCAGAAAAGGCACATGGTATGACTTTGATCTTGAATTGGTTGAGGCCTGTTTAGTGTCCTAATATGTGATCTATTCTGGAGAATGTTCCCTGTGCACTCTAAAACAATGTGTATTCTGCTGTTTTGGGGTAAAATGTTCTGAATATACTTGTTAAATCCATCTCACCCAAGGTGTCATTGTTTCCTTGTTTATTTTTTGTTTAGATTATTTGTCCATTGATGTAAGTTAGGTGCTAAAGTCCTCTACTATTAATGTATTATTATAGATTAGTTTTGCTATATTTGTTACTAGTTGTTTTATGTATTTGGGTGCTTCCATAGTGAGTATATAAATATTTACAATTATTATATCTTCTTGTTAGATTGTCCCATTTATTATTATATAATGCCTTTCTTTGCCTCTTCTTATACTTTATGTTTTAAGGTCTAGTTTGTCCAATATGAGTATTACTACTCCAGCTTTCTCGTGACATCTGTTAGCATGATAAATATTTCTCCATCCCCTCACTTTCAATCTGCAGGTCTCTTTAGGTCTAAGGTGAGACTCTTGTAGACAGCATATGGATGGGTCTTGTCTTTTTTTTTTTTTTTTTTTAATCCATCCTGACATCCTGTGTCTTTTGATTAGAGTATGTAGCCATTGTCACTGAAAATAATTATTTTTAGATATGTATTCATTGCCATTTTATTACTTGTTTTGGTTGTTTCTGAAGATTTTCTCTGATCCTTTCTTGTCTTTCTTCCATATTTTGCTGATTTATTTGTTTAGTGATTATGTGGTGTTAGTATGATTAGTATTATTAGTGATTAATTCTTTAGTGTCTTTAGTGATATATTTGGATTCTTTATTTTTATTTATTAGCATGTTTATTAGTGGTTTCTGATACATAGTTACCATTAGGTTTGTATATAATCTCTTCTGTATGTAGCAATCTATATTACATTGATGGTCATTTAAGTTTAAACCCAATTTTGTTCCTCTCCTCTCCACATTTTAGATATGTTATGTTTTTTTATATCCTTTTTATTTTTTTAGTCCCTTGACTGATTTTTTCCATAAATACTCATTTTTATTGCATTTGTGTTTCTTCCTTTTTTTGAGAGAAAGTGAAAGAGACAGAGACAGAAATAAATGGAGAGGGAAAGAATCTTAAGCAAACTCCATGCCCAGTGCAGAGCCTTCTTTTTCCTCATTTCTTCTTCTGGGACAACTATGATTCAATGTTATGTTTGATGGAGTCAATGAGTTCCCTAAGTCTGTTCTCATTTTGCATCATTCTTCATTGCTTTCCATTACTTTGCCTTCTAGGAAATTAATTCATTTTTCTGCTTCTTCCAGCCTGCTGTTGTTGCATCAAGCATGTTTCTAATCCCATTTATTGTATTCTTCATCTCTGATTAATTCTTTTTTAACCATTTTATCTCTGTGGTAAGTGTGTCACTGATGCCTTCAATTTTTTTTCCTCAAGTCCAGTGAGTATCCCTATGACCAGTGCTATAAATTCTCCATCAGGCATGTTATTTATATCTGTTTCATTTAGATCTCTGTCCATGTCCTTATCTTATTTGTTCCTTTAGCCTAAATCCCTCTGTATTTTCATTTTGCCTAAATCTCTGCCTTCTTCTGTCTGTTAGACAAATTATGTCTCCTGCTCTTGTAACTAGTGGACTTATGAAGAAGAGTTCCTGCAATGTCCAGAGCCTGCTGCTTCGGGAGGGTCACCAGTGTGTGCTGCATGTGCTCTGATGTTGTGTTCTGTCTGTTCTAACCTTCAGGCCAATCATCTGCAGAGGCTATTCTTGCCTGCTGTGGGCAGATTTGGGTCCCTGGCCTGAATGTTGCAAGTTTTAACTAGGTGTGCTCAGGTTTGCTTGTGAAATGAGACCTGTCACCACCTCCACCAGAGCTGAGGCTCTGCATAATTCCCTGGATGGGAAATATGGTGTGGTCACGGGTCTGTGCTGGTCTCCTGAGGAGTCCACCACACTGGGACTGAAGTAAGCCTGACTGAGAAGGGCAGTTCCACCAGAATGCAGGAGGTTGGGGCTACATGTAAACAAGTTAGACCATCATTGTTTGTGCTGCTTCTAGCAGGTGAATCTGTGTTTGTGCTGAGAGGCAGGGGAGGGAAATGGCACTTGCCAACTCCTTTGTTCCTGGAGAAGTATCTTCTTGAACACCCTCTCTCAAAGATGTGCTCCACAAAAAGCTAATAATCTCCCTATTGTATACCCCAGGTGCTGTTCAGATAGCTGTTTCCGGTGCTGTCTGCCCCCAGGTTGTTTGCCTGCCTTCTCTGCAAAAACAATCGAGTACCCTCCCAGCTCTATCCCAGCCAAATGCACTGAGTTTTAAAACTCTAAGCTTTAAGTTCTGCTGGTTGCAAGAACTCATGAAATTCAGCCCCTCTCATTTTCCAAGCAAATGGCTTTTGGGAAATGTTCTGCTTGTGTGTTCCCCTGTGTGCTCCTCTCTTTCTCTCACCCTTCTCAAAGAGCATAGCTCCCTCCCATCTACAGCAGCCAAGATCCATTTCTCCTCTAATCCACGTTTCCACACTTCTTACCTTCTTCAAGATGACCTTTTCTCTCCTTTTAGTTGTGGAGTTTGTTTTGTTAGTCTTCTGGTCAACATTTGGGGTGTTTAGGATGATTTGATAGTTATCTAGTTGTATTCATGGCATCAGGTGAACCTAGGATCCTCCTACTCTGCTGACATTTTCCTGACTCTCTAGAATCATAGTATCTTGATTTTGAAATGAACTATTGTATTCTTGTCTAACTAAATAATTCTGCTAAGAATCAAAAAGTCAAAAGATAACATGTTGGCAAGGATGTTGACAAAGCACAACCCTTGTACACTATTGGTGGCAATGCAGTTTGATACAGCCATTATGGAAAACAGTATGGAGATTCTTCAAAAAATTAAAAGTAGACCTACTATATGATCCAGAACTCTCACTTTTAGATATATCCAAAGTAAATGAAATAAAGATCTTGAAGAGATATCTGCAATCCCGTGTTCATCGCAACATTATTCACAATAGCAACAATATAGAAACAACCTATGTGCCCATCACTGGATGAATGGATAAAGAAAATGTGAGATACATATATGGAATATTTTTCAAGGAAAAAAAAAAAAAGAAAAAGAAGGAAATCCTTTCATTTGTGGCAGCATGAATAAATCTGGAGAACGTTATCCTAGGTACTATAAGCCAAACTTAGAAAGACATATACTGAATGATCTCACTTGTATTTGGAATCAAAAACATTCAAACTCACCAAAGCAGAAGTAGCACAGTGATTAATAGGGAATGGGGAATGTAGGAAATGGGGAGATGTTGGTCAAAGGGTGCAGATTGTGTTATGGAAGATTAGTAAGTTCTGGAGTTTAATGTGCAGCATACTAATTGTACTTAATAATACTCACTTGTACACTTGAAATTTGTTAAGAGAGTAGATCTTAAAAGTTCTCACCATACACACAAACACAAAATTGTAACTATTGAGGTAATAGATAGTTAGCTTGATAGTGGTAATCATTTATATACACACATACACATATATATACACATATATATATATTTGATATATATATCAAAATATTTTGTTGTACAGCTTAAGTGTATATAATTTTATTTGTCAGTTTTACTTTACAATAAAGCTGGCAAATTTTTTTTAAAAGAGTATTGTTTGTACACTTCAGTTCAAATCTGACTTAACATAATTTTTTAGATACCGTAAGATATTATGAGAAGTTTCATATATACATGAAGCACATTAACCACTGTAATTCTTTACAAACTGTACAAAAAAGAGAAATATATTTCAATATCAGGGACTATCTCAGAAACATTTTCAAAAGTTGATATGATATAAGACTTCAAAGATTCAGTTTTGTGGTCAAGAATAAGTGATTTTGATGCTTAAGAAATAAGCCATGTCATGAGACTGGAACATAGAGTTGGGACTGAATAACTGTAATTTTCCAAGTATTTCTGTTTATTAGAATATTTCACAGTAGTTCCATAATATTTCCCTCCACTGGTCTCTTTTTATTTTTATTTTTTTTTTTATTTAAAAAAATTTTTTTTTCAACGTTTTTATTTATTTTTGGGACAGAAAGAGACAGAGCATGAACAGGGCAGGGGAGGGGCAGAGAGAGGGAGACACAGAATCGGAAACAGGCTCCAGGCTCCGAGCCATCAGCCCAGAGCCTGACGCGGGGCTCGAACTCACGGACCGCGAGATCGTGACCTGAGGTGAAGTCGGAAGCTTAACCGACTGCGCCACCCAGGCGCCCCTGGTCTCTTTTTAAAATACTAGTGACTTCTGGCTAAAATTTAAAATAATTTGGTCCATTGGGTACCACAGCAAACAAATACAAAATGAAACTGTTATGCCCAGAATTCGTGATCCCCAAAGACCACTAGGGAGCCAAGTCCGATGTAAAAGCAAAAGAGCCTTTATTCGAGCTAGCTCCAGCTCAATCCCCTACCTGCACCAACGCAGCAGTGAGATACCAGGGAGAGAGAGCGAGTTTCAAAAGGACAAAGGTTTTATTGGGGCCTAGGGGCAGTTGGTGAGGTAATGGCTGTGGCCTCAGCCGATTGGCTGGGGAAGGGTCGGAGTCCTGTTAGGCAGGTGAGTGGGAGGTTACTCAAGGGGAGGAGGCGTGGTCAAGGTGAAGGACACAGAACAAGATGGAGTCCGGTGTAGGCCCGCCCTTTCAAAACCTTTTCCCTTTCTCTTCCTTGCCAATTTCTAAAATTTTATTTTCAGCTATGCTTTAAAAGGCTACTGTTTTCTTAGAAAGTGTGTTGTCTATCCATTTAGACTGGCTTTATGTGTGAAAGGTAGGTAAGTCTGAAATTAGGAGGGCAATGATTTACAATATTATAGAAGCAGTGTCTGTCTACCTTCTATAGAATGTTACACAAGCATATACTTAACCCTTTTAAACAATGACGCCTATATGTTTACCCAGCAAGTTTATAAATTTTTATTTTAATATTTGCCAAGAATGAGTAAGTAGTTATTTTATTTTTGAAGCCTGAAATGCTTTTTCCTAGTTAAGAAACTTAAATGAGATCTACTGGGAGAAAATGTTTTTATTGAAAAACATTAAACAAAAGAAATATGTTACACTTTTTAAATTATAAAGTACATTTTTTTCTCTCATTCATTTTCTTCCAGTTATAACTTTTATTTTGTGATCTTCACAAATGAATCACTTTTGACACAAATATTTTATATTTGCATAATAGTTTGAGTAATTAATAACTAAGTGAGGCCTCATTACCTTACAAATTGATTAAACATCTGTATACTGTAAAAATGGAAATATTTTACACTAAGGCATCAACTGAGATTTGTTTATAAATATGAGTCATGCCATTAATTGTGTTGTCATTCGTGATAATAGAGTTTAGGGTCATTTTTAATTTGTATTATTTTTAGGGATTTGTAACATGAAAAAAATAACAAAGATCAGCTACTTATTAGATTTTATTTAATTTCTGTCTGCAATATTTTGATAGTTTTCACTGTGCAAGTTTGTACCTCCTTGGTTAAATTTGTTTACTTTTTTTTTTCATGTTCTTGTAAACGGAAATATTATTGCAGGTGTATGGAAATAAAACTTACTTTTGTGTTTTGATCATGCATTCTGCAATTTTTGGTGACTTTATTTATTGGCTGTAATGATTTTTTGGAATTTTTATAATTTTCTATATATAGTATCATGTCATCTGTGAACAGAGATAGTTTAACTTCTTCTTTTCCAATTTGATGTCTTTTATTGATCTCTTTTGCCTAGTTACTCTAGCTAGACCTTCCAGTACAAAGTTAAATCACAGTGGCAAAAGTAAACATCTTTGTCTTGTTCTTCAACTAAAGAAAAAGTTTTCAATCTTTCACCATTAACTGTGATGGTAGCTTTGTGTTTTCCTTAAATGCCTTTTATCATGTTGAGAGGTTTGTCTTTTGTCTTAGATTTCTGTGTTTTATGATGAAAATTTGTTAGATTTTTATCAAATGCCTTTTCTGTATCATTTGAAAAGATACTGTTTTATTTTTCCCTTTATTTTATTAATGTGGTATACTACATTGATTGTTTTTTGTTTGTTATACCACCTTTGCATTAATGGTATAAACCCCACATGAACATGCAATTTAATCCTTTTAATATGTTGCTAGATTCAGTTTACTAGTTATTTTTGAGGATTCATAACATGTTTTTTTCATTGAATTTTTTCTTACTAATAACCTAGATATTCTTCATTGTCAGTTTCTCTGGTTTTGTTTCCCAGAAATTTCAAAAGAATAAATAAACTTTCTTTTGTATGAAACTAACTTTAAATCCCTTTGGATTATTTTTCATAAGAGAAAGAATTATTTTTCCATAACTTCTACTGGTTTTATTTCCAAATCTCTTTCAAATTGGTATGGTTAAAGTACAATGTAATAATCATCCTAGCTGTTTGATGTCCAAAGTAGTGGAAGGAATATCATCAATCTTTCTGATATTATAATCCATTTGATTTTTTTCATCTATATTAGTGCATAAACTTTGACAATTGCTTTATTTATAAAGCAATAGGTTGTGAGGTTTTTTTTCTTTTTCTTTTTCTTATTTTTTCTACAAGTCATCAAACTAATCAGAATGTAGAACATACAGACCTTCCCCTCAGGAGTTTACTGCCAATTTGAAGCTTCTAATGCAGTGATTATAAAATACTTATACATTAGACCCAAAGACCTCAAGAATTTCTCTTCAAAGGTACATATTTGCCTATCTATAGACCATTTTAAACCTATAAATGTTTTCATTTAAATTGATTCTTCAGTATCACTAATCAGTGAGGATTGGTTGAAAAATTTTCTGATATCTAAACTTGAAATTATAGTTTACCTTTTCCTGTTAAGTCCTTCATTCATTAAGCATGTCTTCTATTATTCTATTGCTGGCATTCATCCTTCAGTCATTAACTATGTGATGATATATGTGATATATAATTTTGAGTCCTTGCATATGTGAACATCACTTTATTCTACCCTCACCCTTGATGTATAATTTAGTTTAGTGTCAACTGTGGGGGTTGGGAGTAATTTTTCTCAGAACTTTGAAAGCATTGTTCTGTTGTTCCATAGAATCCAACATTACTTAAGAGAATACCAACCATGTTATCGTGTGTTTGTAAAAGGCCTGCTCCCCTACCCACCACCAGTGGGAAAAATTTAGGATCAACTCTGTAATTTTTGCTGTTCTAAAGATCTACAACATTATTGCTAGTTATTTGTATTTTAAAATTATTTATTGAGCTACACAATGAATATTGTAATTCTTCAGCTCTGGGAAATTTTATTCCATTTTTCCCCTGGTAATGTTTATCATTTTTTTCCCTCTAATTCAATGACCTAAAGAACTACTAATGGTCATTGGCAAGAGGATTTTACTAAGAAACACTAAGATCCATGCTAGCTACTCCATTTTGAAAAAAATCCTTCATTTTGTTTTGTTTTGTTTTGCTTTGCTATGAAAGAGAAGATCTGAACTGAATATTTTTAGTTGATCATCTTGTTTTTAGCCTTTTTACTGCCTGCCATTCTTGATTCATCAAGTCTACCTCCCAACCCTCTGAAGAGTATTTTAGGAAAGATTCGTGTCTGCTTAGCTCCAGTTCTCTCCATAAATATTTTTGGCTGCAACTACCTGCGCTGTGCTTTATGAGTCAATACGTTTCCACCTGTCTTCTAGAAATTTATTGAAATGTCTAAGTTTGCTGATGACCTACCACTTGTTCTCTTCATTTTTATGGCTTATAGTTTTTAAAAAGTAACTTTACTATCATAGTTTAGTTTTCTCAGAAGGAAGAAAAATAATTACATTTTCCCAGGTCATCTTCTTCAATCAAAAATTTTCTTAACACAATTCGCTGACACATGGCATTTGGGCATATGAATAGATTTTATTGAAGCTTTGGTAGATGGAAGGTCCTGAAAGCAATTCATTCTGACTGCAGCTTACACATGTTCTCAAAAGTCACTTGACTATTGTTTTCTATTATGTAATCATTTGACTGTTTTATCTATTACTTAGACTGCATTCTCATTACCCACTCTTCTATTGCCTATCCCAGGGCTAACATTTTCTTCATATTTTTATGCAGATTATTTTATCCATATATTTTTTCTTGGTTCTTTCTGAATATATCCTCAAGAGTTCACCTTATTTTCAAGTAGTTTATCCAAGTATTTTCCTAAATACTTTCTTTCCAAAAAGGAATTCTAGTGATAGCTGTGCTATTTAAGTTGTTGTTTTAACCATATTATTATAAATCCCAATGTTTACAGCTATGTAAATTCTGCTAAATAGTACTCAATAATATTGAGTGTCACTAGTTATATCCAACAGTGAATACTTTCTCATCTCCAAAACATTAACTGCTATCTGCAAAGCAAAAACCATACATGAGGTGGACATGGAAAATCTCACAACTTTCTATATCCTAGAGCTATGGTTCTCAAAATTTAGCATCTATCAGAATCATCTGAAAGACTTGGTATTACACAGGTTTCCAGGTCAAATCCCGTAATTTTTACAGAGCTCAATAACTTCCATTTCTTAAGCTCTGATTCTCATACTGTTGATCTGGGAACTATAATGAGAACCATTGCCTAGAGAATCACTATTCCATTAAAAATAATGTAGCTCAAAAGTCCTGAATAAAAGAGATGGGATTTAGAGAAACTTCAAATATGTCAAAAGTTTCTGAAAACATTATATAACTGTGACATGTTAATATTTTCCATAGGTATTAAACAGCAGAGAAAGATGCTTGAGGATGACATAGAAGAAAATTAGGTGTATTTAATGTGCCTAGTGGTTTTAAACTCTGGTAAAATGAGCCAAAGTACACATAGGCATTAGTTCCAGCTAATTATTGCAAATTATGGAACTATACAAACACAAAAACATAGAAATTAAAATGGATCTCATCCTTTTTGTCAGCATTTTTTTTGTTTCTACATGTAAAACAAATATTTATGAGTTTTTATGTACAAGTACTTAAGAAATACATATTAAAGATAATATTTTTAACAAAATAAAACTATTCCTATTTTAACAATTATAAAGACTATAATAATGGCTGAAATATAATGAGAATTGCTAGTTTCCCATTCTGTGGAGAAGTAACATCAATGTTCCCTAAGGAATAATAAAGCTACATTATGAAAGAATATTTATTATTAAAAAGTGAACTTGTAAAGTCTCAGATATACATTTTTAAACAACTGAACTGCTAAATGAACATAAATAGCTTTTAGAAATCCTTCAGTGTGTGTGTGTGTGTGTGTGTGTGTGTGTGTGTGTGTGAAAACGTAGTCAATTCAGAACATTTAAAACGTTATTAACACCAAAAAAAGATGCATTAGAAAGGCTGCCTTCCACATCATATTTATCAACAAGCTTTTGCAATTTTATCTGATGAGCTATATTTTTGGTTGATTACCTCCAGTGTGATAATAAAATGAAGCTTGTGCTCTTTGTTCAGTTTAATTACCTTTTGTAAAAAATCATTTAGCATTATATTATCAGCATTTTTCCATGCCATCAAACATGCTTCTAAAACATGATTTTTAGTGTCCAAACAATATTATACCCTATAAACGTGGCATAAATTAAGCATGTCTCTCTATTGTTGGGAATTTCTTTAAAATTGTTTCCTGAGAGTGGAATTGCTGAGTTAGTGTATATACACATTCATGACTTAATAATTTTTTGCAAAGAAAAAAATGCAACAAACTTAATAATCCTATCTACAGTAAGAATGTATGTTTTACAGCACTCTTGTAAATAAATACTGCCTGCTATCTTTTATCCATATTTTTACCAATTTGGTAGGTAAATTCATAATATATCTTTGTAGTTTTAATTTGCTTATTTGTAGCTTTGTGTGTGCTAGACCATTTTTAATATGACTTTGGCTAATTGTTCTCTTCTTCAATTTAAAATATAGCTGTGATTATCAGTAGTATAATCTATTATGTAAAAAGAGGAAAAGAATTACTAAGATCCTGAAAATATTACTTCCAGACCATTTTCTTATTTCAAATCTGGAAGTCTAAGGTAAATATATGTTTGATTGGTGTAGCTGATTTTAGTATATGCTAATTACAGATGTTTCTTTCTCTCTTATTTTTTCCTTTTTCCCCTCTACTTCTTATGCACTAAAGAAAGGTTTATTTAAACTTACTTAACAAACCCAGAATCAGGACATAGATTTATGTTTAAGAAAAACTACAATTCATATGTGGTCCAACATTTGACATATGCATGATATATTGCATAGAATTAATGCTCTTAATTTTTTAGGTTATAGAACACAATAAACTATATGAACATATTTATTTGCTTGACAGCTTCCCCAATAAAAATCATTTCATTTGCAACTTGAAGCATGATGAATTAATAAAACCTTTGAGAATACAAAGGGAAATAATACATGAGAATAAAATTTTCAGCATCTAACTTTCAGATGTATTGTGTCACTTTTTCTAGATGTAGTTGAATCAGGTGTAAAGTGAGTGACTTAATTTTCTAATCAGGGATTGATGAGGTCATATACACATTTTCCCCCCAGAAACGCATTCATTCCCAACAACTCCTTACTAAATGTGACTTTTGTGTGTATGTCTATGTTTGTTTGAGTTCATGTGCTTTTTCTCAGTCAAATAACAATATGAGTCCTATGAGCATATGATAGTATGAGAGGACCATGGAAAAGGATCTAAAGGCATCATTAATACAGTTAGATAAAGGAAATTGTGTGTGTGTGTGTGTGTGTGTGTATGTGTGTGTGGGGGGGGAGAAAGGGAAAGAGTATTTGTGGAGTAACTTAAATTTTTTGGATGGTATAGGTTAAAATACTGCTAATTGTCAATTTTATAATTGTTGAGTATCCACCTAAGTATTAGGGACAAATTTTAGAATGAGCATAAGATTTCAGAGCAATGATTATTAAATGAGAAGCTAAAATACCCTTTATAACTTCAGAGGTGACTGAATTTTCGTTTATGATTGGCTCTCTTCCAGCAGTAGAATTGGCAGGGTTCAGATAGCTAAATATGACTCCATTGTGATAAGAAATGGGAAAAAAATAGCAAAAGTAATTGCATTAGCAATGATCTAGTTTAGAAATGATGGATTCTTTCAGGTAGAATCTGGTAACATTTCTGTACCTGGCACACTCTTCTGAGCAGTCTATGACGCCTAGGAAGGTAGACACTTTTTAGAAACCTGCTACCATCCGAAATATTGCAACTGAACTGTTGTTGGTATAGATCGTGCACCAAAGCTTATTTTTCTCTGTGTCCATGATCATGAGGTGAAGAGGAACTATCTCTTAAAGATTTTTCTATCTGATACTCTTCAGTATCTAATGAGATCAGTCAGCTTCAGATAAACATCCTGATGCTGAACCTGCAGTTGGCCATCTCCCTCAGCTAATCCATTTGTCTTTAGCTGTTCTCACAAAGGGATGGCTGTGTATGTTTAGGGCAAAAGAAATGCCTATTTTTATGTGACTATTTGAGAAGGGAAACAAGACAAATCAATAAAGATGTAGCAAAGTTTGGCTTTTGGATTTGTCCTCTTTTGCTCCTCTGACCAGCTGTTCATGTTTGGGAAACTAATCATTTACTTTGACAGACTTATTCTGCATCACACCTTCTACTGAGTTTTCTGAAAAAGCAAAGTGTTTTGTCCTCTGGCATTCACACCCCAGGTGGTCTAATTTTTGCCTGTTGGCTCACAATAGGTGTTTGGAGGTTTTCTCCCTGACCTGAATCGATTCTCCAACTGACAGAGCAAAGTAAATCTTGGACAAAAACAACAAAGAATATGTTTCCACTAGCAAGGTCAGTGTAAATTATGGAGGATTTATGTAGTAAGTGATGAATCCTATGAGTGTTTTTGTTTGAATAGAAATATCAAAATATCAAGGCACATTGACTTAGCCAGAAACATGATTTTTTCAGTCCAGTTTCAATTATTAGTTAATATTACTTCATCCCCCTGATGCTTCGTTGGTTGCACAACTAGGACTTTGGCAGTTTTCCTGCTCCAGTCCCAGAAGAAACAGGGCTAGTTACAGACAATTCTTCATAGCATGCTTCCTTGGACAGTGGTACCAAACAAGCATGGTGGTAGGATATGTTGGTCCTCCTAATAATTGGCCTCAAAAGTTGGTCCTTCATTTTGGCTCTACTTTCCATTATTTTTATAAGCCTTTGAAAATGCACTTAGGTCTTAAATTTTGACATCATTAGAAATAATGTATACTAGAAAAAACATTCCCCTCTAGGTAAATTAGACTCATTTCTTTCTCTTTTTTTTTTTTCAACGTTTATTTATTTTTGGGACAGAGAGAGACAGAGCATGAACAGGGGAGGGGCAGAGAGAGAGGGAGACACAGAATCGGAAACAGGCTCCAGGCTCTGAGCCATCAGCCCAGAGCCCGACGCGGGGCTCGAACTCACAGACCGCGAGATGGTGACCTGGCTGAAGTCGGACGCTTAACCGACTGCGCCACCCAGGCGCCCCTCTTTCTCTTTTTTTATAATGGCATCTACTTGTATTTCAATTATAGAATGCTCTTTTGTTCCATTGTTTTGAGAATTACTTGGCAAGTCCATGTATGAGTCATTTATACTGATCATAGTTTTAAATAATTTGTTCCTATTCAATTTCAATATTTTCCTTTCCTATTATACGTATTTAAATATTTTTCACTGTTCTTCTAAAATGAACTCTCTTTAATCAGTTTTCTCTGGAGACTACCAGATTTTCTGACATCTCTTTGCAGATAGGAACTAGAATCACACTGTTAGAGGCACAGATATTCTAGGGGTTTTTACCTATGTGGAGATAGGTTATTGTTTTTTGATATTTTTAATATTTTAATAGTTTTGATTATTCACATGGTTTTCATCAGTACAACAGAATTATCATTAAGTTTTCTAATCATTAGATATCTAAGCTTATTGAATGAAAATAGTTACAACTATTGATTTTATGGCATGCCATATAAAATACTACTCCAAAAATTAGCAATAGAAAATTTTATTTTATCTTTTAAGTAGATAATGCATTCAAATGTTCACATTTTAAAAGGCATAAGGCCAGTGATTAGATTTCTACCTATCACTATGGCCCAACCACCTATTTCCTTTTCTAGAAATATGTTGCAGATTACATAAGCAAATCACATTTTCCATATTAAAATTGCTGTGTACTACATATATTATTCTGAATCTTGCCTTATTAATATGTTTTGGGTAACATTTTTTTATTCTTGAAGAGCTCCATATTCTTATTATGGCTGCGTATTATTCTGTTGTGTGGGTAATTTATTTAACCTTTGCCCTATTGACAGACATAAAGTTTACTCAATCCTTTTCTATTGAAATCAATGACTCAGTGATGTTGTTCTGAATGTTATCTGGAGTTTCAGTAATTTTTCATCTTAAACTTGAAATTATTTACTTTCAAAAAACAAGAATGCTATTTATATTTTATTGAAAATTGTTTCTAGGTTAATATAGGGAAATTTTATATCCTTATGAATTTGATCAAATCCAAGAAGGGGATACAGCTCGCTATGTATTAAAGTCTTTTTTTAAACATTTCAACTTTTTTTGGTATAGATATTGACATTTTAAATTAAACCAAAGTTGATTTTTAGGTATTTTATCTTACTATTTGCAATTATTGTTGTTATTGCTATTGTTACTGTTTTCCTATATATATCCTAATTGATTTTTATACTTTATGAAAATTATAGTTTTCTATATATTAGTCTTGCACTCTACAATTTTACTGATTTACTTATTGTAGATAGTAGGTTTTCAGAGATCCCCTTGTGAATTGCACATTTATGAACACATCATTTATGAATAATGCTATTATCACCTACTTACCAATCTTCTTATTTCTTTTTTTAAAATTTTTTAAATGTTTATTTATTTTTGAGAGAGAGAGAGAGAGAGACAGAAAGACAGAGAGACAGAGTGTGAGTGTGAGAGGGACAGAGAGAGAGGGAGACACAAAATCCAAAGCAGGCTCCAGGCTCTGAGCTGTCAGCACAGAGCCACACATGGGGCTTGAACCCATGAACCTTGAGATCATGACTTGAACCAACGTCAGATGCTTAACTGGCTGAACCATCCAGGTGCCCCTCAATCTTTCTATTTCTAGTGTCATTTTCTAATTGACTTTTGCCTCTAGAAAAATATGAATTGATACTGGTTAGGAAACTTATCTCTTCCTGTTTTGAGGAGGACTTTTTCTAGCATTTCCCAACTAATTATAATGTTGACTTTTAGAGTGAGACAGATATATTCTCTGGTTTTAATAAAATACCCATCTAATCTTTTTTATTCAGAAGTTGAATCAAGAAGAATAGTAATTTTTGGTAGATGTTTTTGTCATCTGAAGAAATGACTATATTTGTTCATTTTTTTATCAATCAATTTTTAAAATGTTTTAAATTTCTTTTATTTTTGAGAGAGAAGGAGACCAAGTGTGAGTGGAGGAGGGGTAGAGAGAGGGAGAGACAGAATATGAAGCAGGCTCGAGGCTCCAAGCTGTCAGCACAGAGCCCCATGTGGAGCTTGAATCCACAAACTGTGAGATCATGACCTGAGCCGACCTCATACAGTTAACTGACTGAGCCACCCAGATGCCCTTAGGGCAGCTTATTTTTTATTTGAATAAAAAAATCGAATGCCTCCAAGTAAAATTGAAATATTCTTACTTTTTGAAATTAAGATAAATTAGGAAAGTTGTTTTTAGATTTAGTCTAAAGGGTAATTCTTTGTTTTTTTCATTATTTCTTAATCTTGACTAATTAGATTTTATTTATGTATTTGTTTACTTATGTATTTTTATTGTTTGTAAGTATTATTTATTTACTGGTAAAAGAAATACAGTTCATATTTGGAAATTAGAAGAAAACAGGATCTTTACTACATATTACTTGATTTTAAAACTTCAGCTCTCCTCTGAAGTATTTTTTGACTTTTATCATAATTTAGATTCATTTGGAATGCATTTTAATTGCATAATGGAAATAGAGATCAGATTATTTTTTAAATTCAAGCAATTAATGCTTGCATTAATCTTTTTGCATTCAAGGTTGTGGAAATAACTGGAGATATATGCAAGGTTAAGAATTCATAAACAAGGGGAGAACCATGTAGGTGGCTCCAAGAAATTTTTGAAGTTTTCTGTGGCCATTCTATTCAGAAGTAATTACTCATTTTTTTGAAGTGTGAGAAGAGTTATAGGATGTATTTATGTTAACACTCTATCATCCCTTGAATATTTGCTAATCTCCCTTTTGTAGTGAATGTTAAGTATCTTGAGGGCAGAAGCTCTGTGTGTGTGTGTGTGTGTGTTATCGATAGCATCTAGCATAGCATCAGGCTACAAACATGGTGAATAAGTTCTCAGTTCCCACTTTGCACTGAAAATATTTGATATGGGGCACCTGGGTGGCTCTGCCGGTTAAGCGTCTGATTCTTGATTTCTGCTCAGGTCATGATCTCACAGTTTGGGGGTTCAGGCCCCACATTGAGCTCTGTGCTGACAGTGTAGGCCTGCTTGGGATTCTCTCTCTCTTATTCTCTCTGCCCCTCTCCTGCTCTCTATCTCTCAAATTGAATAAATAAACTTCTTTTAAGAAGGTAAAAAAAAATAAGGATTTAATATATAAACATAGAGAAGCAGAGCTGAGTGATAAAACGATTGCAGATGTTCATCATTAGGCTTTTATAGTGATATTCTGGCATGATTCATAATCTATCTAATTTTCACAACAACATCTAAGATAGATACAATCTCCATCTTACTTATTAGTACACAGGATTGGCAAAATTAAATTAGGTAGCAAATATCCAGGCTCTGTCTTAAAATAAAATCATTCTTTGATGACAGAGATCTGGTTTCCAAGTCTACGTCTTTACTGTTCTAGGTCACATGCCTCACTTCTGAATTAGTTCAGCAGCAATCAGTTTTGAGCCCCAGTGCCAGGCTATCAGGACACCTACTAAATATAACAAGTAGAGACTCCCTCTTGTCCCAAAGAAAATTAGTACAGAATGCATTATTGTCCTTAAAAGAATCCTATGGTAAGAATATACTTAGTTTTGTAAGAGACCACCAAACTGTCTTTAAAGTGACTATAGTATTTTGCATTCCCACCGTTAATGAATGAAGTTTCTATTGCTCTGCCTCCTCAACAGTCCTGTTTTAGTGTTCTGAGATTGGGCCATTGTAATGGGTGCGTACTTGTGTCTCATGATTGAATTTTAATTTCTTCGATGGTATATGATGACATTTACTTATTTTCCATCTGTACCTCTTCTTTGTTGAAATGTTTGTTATGGTCGTTGTCTCATTTTTCAATTGGATTATTTTCTTATTGTTGCATTTTATTTTATTAGTTATTTTTTAAATTTATTAATTTATTGGGGGGGGGGAGAGGGACTGGAGAGGGGGGGAGAGAGAATCCCAAGCATGCTCCATTGCTGTCAGCATGGAGGCTGACATGGGGCTTGATCCCCCGAAACCACAAGATCATGACCAGAGCTGAAATTAAGAGTCAGACTCTTAACCGACTGAGCCACCCAGGCACCCCATTGTTGCATTTTAATAGTTTGTTGTATATTTTTCATAACAGTCCTTCATCAGATAGGCATTTCAAAATTTTTCCCCCAGATCCTGGCTTATCTACTCATTCCCCTGACAGTATCTTTTGCAGAGTTAAATTTTTAATTTTAATGAAGTTCAGCTTATCAGTTTTTTCCTTGATGGGTCATGATTTTGGTGTTATACCTAAAAACTCACTGCAATATCCACGGTCCTGATATTTTTTCCTGTTACCTTCCATGAGTTTTATAGTTTTGCATTTTATATTTAGGTCGGTGATCCATTTTGAGTTAATTTTTTGAGTGGTGTTAGGTCTGTGTCTACATTTATTTATTTTTGCATGTGGATGTCCAGTAGTTTCCAGGACCCTTTGTCAAAAAGATTTTCAGATTGCTTCATTGTATTGCCTTTGCTCCTTTGTCGGACATCATTTGACTGTATTTATGGGGTCTGTTTCCGTGTTCTCTATTTTGTTCCTTTGATCAATTTTTCACATTCACCAATACCACGCTCTCTTGATTTCTATAGCTTTATAGGAAGTCTTAAAGTTGGGTAGCATCAGTATATCAACTTTATTCTTGTCCTTTAATATTATGTTGGCTATTCTGGGTCTTTAAACTTAAATTTTATAGCATCATCTTGAAATATTGCATTGAGAGATGCCCAATAGTTTCTGTACTTAGAAAAAACAAAATAAATCCTCGAATTTTAGACTTGGAGTGTTCCTGGAAATAATTTTCCCTGGTCTTCCACTTGGCTCCGTATAATATACTAAGAAGTTATTGTTCTCACTAAGATTCATAGAGTGTCATGTGAAGGACCAAAACTAAAGTCAGAATTGTTTGTTTATTCTATTTTCTTAGCCTAATATGGCCCAATGAATTGTGACTTGTAGTATATTAATAATTATTTAAGACATACAATTTCCTGATACCACTCTGACTTTTAACAACAGCCATCTTAATGATTACTTTGATTAAAAAAATGTTGTTCCCTAGTGATGTTTCTAAAATATGTAAAAAATGAAGATGTTTTTGTTCTTCAAATGTGTTATTTGTTCAGTAATGTACTATTTTAGGTGAGGCGATGGAGTACTACTCACTTAGCAATGCAGTGTTTGGAAGCAGAGAATATACATCAGAACACCAGGGTTTAACTAAATTCTGGCTCTGCCACTTGCCTGTTAGTCAAGTTATTTCAACTTTTAGGACCTGTTTTTTATATGTGAAATGTGCATAACAATAGAATCTACTTCACCATGTAATGTTATAAATGTATCATATATAAAGCACAGAGAACAGTTCCTGGCATGTGGTAAGCGTTACATGCAAGCTTGTTACAGTCATTCTGTGTGTTGGGGGGACAGAACCAAGCACAAAGGTTTGGGCCCATGGCTCCTTAGCTTGCTTTGGAACTTATATCAATAGAAAGGCATGCCTCTTGTTAACAGCATAGCACTAAATAGATTAGGAGGGCTTAGAAAAGACTTTAATGTATCCTGGCATGGTTTGTGTGTATGTGTTTTATTCATATATAATCTGAATTCTTTTTGGAGTGAAATGGGATGGACCCTGTATTCTCCTGTGTTCCTGTATGGTTGCTCAATTTCTATAGTTCTCACCTCTTCCACCTCATGCTACTTACTTCTCATTCTGGCTCTGGAAGAAGCAATTTCAAAAAACCAAACAACAACAACAAAATGCTGAACGATTACAAAAGGTAATGATTAATTGTTGTTTCTACTCCATTTGGGCAAACAAATGACACAAATAATTTGTGTTTTTCTGCAGTCACAACAAAGTGAGAACTGTGGAAATAATTTTTTACTTGAAACAAACCATTCATGAAGCAGAAAACATTTGCTGAAAATATAACTTTCATGATAAATTTTATTGGCAATATTGTAATTCCATTTTTTAATTCAGTGTATAGTCACTACATTATAATATGGAAAATATATTAATGATGATAATGGATTTTGTTTTGTCACGATATTTGACTAAAATTTTAAAAACTTTTATTTGGCTTTCTTAATAATACTTTACTTTCTATAACATTGAAAGCAAGTTTCTCTTAAGAAACTAGTTTTATAGAGGTGCCTAGGTGGCTCAGTCAAACGTCTGACTTTGGCTCAGGTCATGATATCACAGTTTGTGAGTTCGAGCCCCACATTGAGCTCTGTGCTGACAGCTCAGAACCTGGAGCCTGCTTCGGATTCTGTGTCTCCCTCTCTCTCTGCTCCCACCCCCCCTATTTGCACTCTGTCTCTCTTTGTCTCTCAAAAATGAATAAACATTAAAAAAAATTAAAAAAAACTAGTTTTTTTAATCTCTTTATTGATGTATAACTTACATACCATAGAATTCAGTCATTCGAAGTACATAATTCAATTGCTTTAATCAATTCAAACAGATGTGTACTATTGCCACATTCTACTTTTAGACTATTTCATCAGCCCAGAAAGAGGCTCCATGCCCATCAACAATCACTCTTCTTCCCACCCACGTACCCCAGCCCTTGGCAACTAGTAATCTAGTTTCTGCCTGCATAGGTTTTCCTCTTCTGGATTTTTCACATAAATGGAATCATATACTCTATGTTCTTTTTAGACTGTTTTTTCTTATTGAGCATATTAAAAAACTTAGATTAAAATATTTCTATAAAGAAAAACATGTTCATTAAAACATATATTATTCAGGGGCGCCTGGGTGGCGCAGTCGGTTAAGCGTCCGACTTCAGCCAGGTCACAATCTTGCAGTCCGTGAGTTCAAGCCCCGCGTCGGGCTCTGGGCTGATGGCTCAGAGCCTGGAGCCTGTTTCCGATTCTGTGTCTCCCTCTCTCTCTGCCCCTCCCCCGTTCATGCTCTGTCTCTCTCTGTCCCAAAAATAAATAAACGTTGAAAAAAAAAATTAAAAAAAAAAACATATATTATTCAATCAAATGCCATCACTCAAAGAACAAAAAATGCTTTCATTATTGGACTGTATCATATTTTGGTCCTTTACCGTGTGTTAAAAATCTAAAGCTCTTGGATAGTACAGTTTTTTAATTATACTGAATTCTTGATATTCAGACTAATAGAGGACAGTGGTAGCCTAGCTAATGTTCAAGCCTTTTACATTTACCTTTGGGATATACTGTGTGTAATTTTGATAGCATGTTTGCTTGGATACCAGGGTTCAGCTACAGTAATACCAAAATTACTTTGAATTCCCCTACAATATGCCAACTAGAAGCAGATTGAGATGGATTTGAAGTGTTATGTAAAGCAGAAGTCAGCTGGAGATTAAAACCTCATTATAAATAATCTGCAATGTGAACAACCCAATTATAGATAAATAATTTTGACTGCATATTGTATAATGCTTTATTAGATATAGAAAAACGCAGATATTAATACCAACTTCGATGGCAATTTTAATCTTGAATTAATGATAACTAATGATCTTCTGGTGATTTTATAATTAAAGGGATGTTCTTCTTGAGATCCATGTTACATAGAATGAGGTCTTTGAGGAAATTTGGTAAAATTTATTATCTTAGATGAAATTAATAATAATAATAATAATAATATTAAAGCTAACATTTATTGAGTGCTTACTCATCTTAAGCACTGCTCTAAGAGATCTACATGCATTCAGTATTTTAGTCCTCACCATAAGACAATGAGGCACAGAGAGGAGAAAGTACATTGCCTATGGTGCCCCAGCAAACATTGGTAGATACCCCACTTTTCCTATTTTAATTCTATACTTTGGCTTTCAATGTGTTTCTAACATAGGAAAATTGAATTGTTAACAATTATTTTCTCCAGTGAAAAATGCTACTTTACCTAGCACCAGTCGAACTCTGTATTTCCTTTTGAAAGAAACATGGTAGCCTGAGAAGCAGAACTGTGATCTTTTCATTGGGAAAAGATCACAAGACAGTGGACACTTCTGTCTCAATGAAGATACTTCTTGAAACAAAGTACTTTTAAAAGTCTCTTAATACAGATGATGTATCCTGATATATGTTTAATCCTGGTTTCAATTAATTCTAGAATGTCGATGTTAGCAAAAAAAAAAAAAAAAACAAAACAAAACAAAACTTTGAAATTCCAGTCAAATGTTTTCATTTTTAGCAGAGCTGTGATTGGTTTGAAATCCTCCCCCTTTTTTATATCTTAGTATTTCTCAAGCAGGAAAATTTAAGACAAAGAAATATTTTTAACTTTGAGTAAGAATGTCAGGGAATGCAGAGATGTGGTGGTAGCTGAGATTCCACTAACCCACAAAGTTATGGGTCACCTAACACAAATTATACTTCTGTCAGAGGAAGATTTTCACACTTAACAGCAGTAAGTGCTCCCATTCTTTCTGGGTTTATGCAATCTTCTTTTTATCACCAAAGATGGAAGGATGAATGTGTCTTTTATAAATATATCCAATTTATCATGTACATATTAATTTAGATAGAATACAATAGATTGTTTATTAAACAATAATTTGTATATTTTATGGTATCTGTGAAAATGGAACACCTAAAAATATTAAATTGAGGTTGTTTGAGCTATGTGACCAAATTGAGCCTATATTTTTTTTTGTTTAACATATGAATGCTAAGAGCCTATACTTAGAATACAATAATATTATAAAGACCTAAATTTTAAAAGTTGCTTTGATATTAGTTTCTCAAAATAGTAATTAGTGAGAGACAATGTTTTAGAAATAATTTTATTAGGGGCACCTGGGTGGCTCAGTCAGTTAAGCATCCGACTCTTAATTTCGGCTCAGGTCATGAGCCTATCCCTCTGCCCACCTCCCGTCCAGCAGCCCTCAGTTTGTTCTCTGTAATTAATAGTCTGTTGTATGGTTTCCCTCCCTCTCTCTTTTTGTTTTTCTTTGGCCTATGTTCATATGTTTTGTTTCTTAAATTCCACATATGAGTGAAATTTCTCTTACTTATTTCCTTAGCATAATATACTCTAGCTTCATCCACATATTTGTGAATAGTAAGATTTCATTCTTTCTTATGGCTTAGTAATATTCCGTGTGTGTGTGTGTGTGTGTGTGTGTGTGTGTGTGTGTGTGTACCATATGTTCTTTATACATTCATCAGTTGCTGGACATTTGGGCTCTTTCCATAATTTGTTTATTGTTTGATAATGCTTCTATAAACATCAGGGTACATGTGCCCCCTCTAATCAGTATTTTTGTATACTTTGGTAAATACCTAGTAGTGCAATTGCTGGGTTGTAGGGTAATTCTATTTTTAGTTTTTTGTGGAACCTCCAGCCTGTTTTCTGAAATGGCTGTACCAGTTTGCATTCCCATCCCAACATCTGTCATTTCCTGTGTTGTTAATTTTTGCCATTCTAAAATTATTATTTTTTTTAAATTGATAAGGAATGATGCAGTTTAATAACATTGAGAGAGACCTAAGAACAAGGAGCAAAATATTTTATTAATTTGGGAAATAAATATAAACTAAATATATAAAACAGGGTTATGAATAACATGGGTAATGCATTATTATTATCACAGGCTGGTCTCCTGAAAAATATGTCTGTATCCAAGAAAACTTAATTGTGATCTTGCTTATGGCTCTCCTATTTAGGAATATCATTTAGGAATATATTTAGGGATATCAATGACCTCAATTTTCTAGTTCTCTCAGAAAAAAAAGTTATTTTCTCTGTTGGGAAGAGAAAGACACTTTTCCGTAGATTTCCCTATACATATATCTTGATATTTAGATAGAAGAGAAACAATGAGAATGCATCAGAAAGCAGTTGGATTTGGATCCCATATGCTTAGAAGATAGGACAAATAGTTACAATAATTGACATTTATGGAATGACCACTGTGTAAAAAGCATTATGCCCATTGCTTTAAATGCCTTAACTCATAAGTCAACATCACTGAAGAGAATCTAATTTCATAGTAGTTGTGTAGATGGATTAATGTTCTTCTATCTCCATTACTTATTAATTCATAAAGAAGGAGGAATTAGTTTATATGCCAATGAATTAAGTTTTGACTGGAACAAGTGTGGAAGATTAAGAGTATTAGAACCTTTAACAAAAGAGTACTAGAAACTTAAACTAAAATGAAAGTAACTATATAATTGTGAGATGTGAAGGTAGATAAATTCAGGGCAAACTATTATGATTTTACTAAACTCTTTACATTTAGTGAATATAAAGTAATGCTTTCTAGTAATTGTTTAAAATACTAAATCTTATTTAAAAATAATTAAGAACTATAACATACACTGTACACTTTTTTAACACATGTTGATTAATAATTGGCTCACAATATGTATGCAATCTAATATATTGAGTGAACAGAATAAATACTTCTGTAGTGTGAAACTGATTGTATTATCATGCAATTTTCTTCTCAAACCGTTTTTTTTTTTAAGAATTTAATCATAACAGAATGCTTCTGGCAGGCAGCATTCAATTTCTCAACATATTGGAATAGACCATGATAATCTTGGATAAAAAATGGCTTGAAGAGGGGGTTATAATGCAGTCCCATAATATTTAACTACCACAACAGCAGTGTCATTACTTGTATGTTGCAAATAACCTACAAGTAATGTAGGTTACTTGTACCCTTTCTCTCATCTCACTTTTCATTTTGTTTGTTATGTGAAGTGATTTCTATAAACTTACTTTACAGAGTAAATACTTTTCACAATCAGTACACTATCATTAGTAACAACTTGCTGGCATTCAGTTTTGCAGCTGATGACAACAGCATATCAAGAGAGATGAACACTGTTACTCTGATGTAGGCATCTAGGTTACAAATTATTGTTAACAAAATTGGATAATGTCTAAATTACATGAAGTTAATGTCTAACAGGGGATTGTGGAGTGTTCTGATAGCAGGAACTAACTTCTTCTCCTGCTCCCTGAAGTATCAATGCCCTAGTTAAAAAGCTCAGAAGTAAATTTCCATGACAGTATAAAATGTTTATGTATTTACTCATGAGCCTCATACAACTGCTTTGTCTTAAGCCAAGCTTTAGTTAGTTAATATACTACCCAATTAAATTATTGAAACTTACACCCATATAGAGGGTATTCTTTCAGTTTCTATGTTTTGATTCTTCCACACGATCATACAGTATTGATCATTTAAAAGACACTAAGATTGTTTCAACTTAGAATAAGTAATGATCTGATAGGTAAAGTAAGATTAAAAATTAACTGATAGTGGGGAACCTGGCTGGCTCAGTTGGTAGAGCATGTGACTCTTGATCTTGGTGTTGTAAGTTCAAGCCTCATGTTGGGTGTAGAGATTACTTAAAAATAAAAAAAAATTTAAAGAAAAATAACAAGGAACAAATCTTTCTATAGACATAAAAAATAGACATGGATTAATATACAGGTTTGTGAAGCATGACCAAAAACAAAGGAAGAGATTTTTTTAAATAAAGGGATGCATACTATAAATTTAAATCCTTTTATAATAATAACACATATACATAAGACATTTCTGCCTGTTTCTATCATTTCATAGACAGTGGGTCACAGAGATAATAGCACACATAATGCCAGTAGAACTTGCCCTTCTGTTGTGAGTGTCTTTAACAATATTCTATTATATGAATATAGTCAACTCTTGGATTCTATACATATACCTTTTAATGATAAATTTTAATTTAGCCATGGGATTGCCAAAAACAAAACACAGTTACAAAGTGCAAAATCTGCCATTTAGTATTATCTCTATACTTCTCCCTACATTAGCAGACCAAATTGAATTGATGTCTGTTGCTGACTCTTCCAGAATTGTGGTTTCAGCATAGCTGAGTAATTTCACGGATATATCAGCCAGTTGGCATGAATGTTTTATAGTAAATAAATAAATAGTGTCACTATTAGTTACTTTTTTTTTTCATTATCCACTCTCTTCATAAAATTATAAGCTCATAATAAAGTGGGAACTCATCCTTTAATGCTTATTTACCTCAGGAAGAAGCAGACTCATGAATTAGCATTCATGACTGAATAAAGTATAGTTTGTAAGTAGCAGATCTGAGAGTAGAACTCAGTTTTTCCTATACTCATGCAATTCATCCAATAATCAATCAATATTTATATCATGTCTAATATGTGCCAGGTTCTGGGAAACTTACCTGCTATTAGGGGAGCCAAAAAATTAAAATGTGATTAAATAAATAGAGAAGACAATTGCATATTGAAATATAGATTATGGGGGAAATTACCAAGGTGATCTGTGGAAGTGTAATTGTGGAGAGTAGTGTAATATTGTTCTAAATAGAATGATAGGAGTTTTCTCCAAATAGATAACATTTCATATGAAAACTGAAGGACAGAAAGGAGTCAATCATGAAAATAACCGGGAGAGAAATACAACAGGAACAGGAAATGCAATGGCTCAAGATTAAGGAAGAAATTAGTGATTTCCAAAAACAGAAAATGAATTACTATGACGGTTGTACTGTAATTGGGGCATAGTTGAAGAGGTAGACAGGGGCCAGAACTTTCTACCACTTAATACTTTCATGAAAATTATGGATTTTATTCTAAATGGTTCTTTAAAGATACGTAAGTATACCATTTCTGGTTTCACTTTTATAGAGAATATTCTGGCTACAATGTGAAGAAGCAATTATCGGGAAACAAGAGTGAAAGCCATTGCTATAGTTTAGATGTGATTGGACTAAAATGTTTGTAATGGACTTGGAGTGGCATTGACACATTCAAAATATATGTTTGGATTTAAAATCAATAGAATTTGCTGTTGGATTGAATATGGGTACGAAAAGAAAGATATCAAGGATGACTCCCACATTTACAGGTTGAACAACTATATTATAGACTATGATACTATTTGGTCAGATAGAAAAGATTATGAAAGATATATAAGTAGGAAGAATAACTAATGAAAAAAATAGTTTACAATTTGTAAAGATACACAATCAAAGGGAAATTCCTATTAGTCACCTGGACGATCAGAGAGAGAGAGAGGGAATTCTTGGCATGAGTTATAAATTTGTTAGTATGCTAGACATGTCTTTAGCAAGATCATCAAAGGATAGTCTGTAGAAAGAAGAGAAAAAGGTTCAGGATCAGTCCATGAGCACTTTGTGATTAGAGCCTGGCTTTGGAAAGAGGACAAAGGAGAAGAGAGGAAGAAGGAGTAGCTTGAGGTATAGGAGGAAGTCGAGAAGCATGACTTAATGAAACCAAAAGAGAGAGAGGTTTACTAAGGGAAGAAAGGGCAATATGTAGAATAATGCTACTGGTTAGGAAACCTCTACTGTAATTAAGAGGGACCTGGTAGTTTGAAAGAAATAATACATGTTCTAAAATATTTAAACTCCGCACCTACCAATGGCATCAACAGTGCAATGGACTTAGGGTGTTTTTTTTTTTCTTAAATGAAAACTTATAATAGCTTGGTATCTCTGTACATATAGTGAAAACTTTCTTTTTTTTTTCATGCGATGGTCATCAAAAATTTTGATTTGCCCAGTTTGAGGATATAGGCTTAAGAATATTATGTAACTGAGCTCTGACATATTCATTTCTTATTGCCAGATGCCCTAAATGTTTTTCTTTATGAATTTCCTTTCATTGGCCTGGAACAATTATTTATGCACAAACTTCCTCAACAGTTTGATTCTTAACCACCATGTCTTTTTTTCCTGTTCACTCTTTACAAGAATCCTGAAAACAGGAAGGCATTTTTCTTGTTCACTATTATAATTCCACCTCCAGCACAGTATCTGGAACACAGTAGGCACTCAAAAAAAAAAAAAAATGGTGAAGGAAATTATTTCCATTCCTGTTGTTGCTTTTACTGCTGCCTTGCTTTTTTTCTCTGATTATCCTGTTTGAAGATCTCCAGTGGTCTGATGTAGGCATCATTCCCCTGCCCCCCCCACCCCAGATTGTTTCATTTCCCTAGCAGGGATAAAATAAATTATGGGTGCTATTATTATAAGACCACAACAGAAAGCACCTGGAGCCTAGGCTTTAAACAGAAGGAAGGGATTTAAAAAAGAACACAACCCACCATTTCACTACTAAAATGTTAGTTTTTGTGTTTCTTTTTAAACCATAAATTTTATATCTGTGTTGTCCAACATGGTAGCTGCTAGCCACGTTACTATTGAGCATTTGAAGTGTGGCTAGTACAAACTGTGATTGCCAGCAGTATAAAATACATCAGATTTGAAGACAGTACTAAGAAAAGAATGTGAAATATCTCATTATCAATGGTATATTGATTATATGCTGAAATGGCAATGTTTTGGATATATTTATTTTAATAAAATCAATTACTAAAATTAATTGCATCTTTTAAAAAGATTGTTTAATGCAGATATTAGAACATTTTAAATCACATATGTGGCTCCATTATATTTCTGTACACAGTGCTTTCTATACTTTGATGCATAAAACAAGGACCTTAGATCAAGGCATAAGTATCACCTAGGATATTGTTAGACATGCAGAATCTCAGAGCCTTTTTCAAAGCTGTGAATCAAAATCTACTTTTTAACAAGATCCCCAGGCAATTTGTATGCATGCTAAAGATTGAAAAATGCCTCTCCATGTATTGTTGCTGTCTCCAGAGAGCAAGGTATGATTGTGCCATTGAATAATGACACGTCCAACTTCATTTCCTATGTAATTCAGGCTGAAATCTAAAAACCGCACATCTTACAGTGAAGCACAGAAAGGTTAATATTGCGTGTGAACCCAGCTTGCAAGGCGTAGTTCTGCATTTTCCACTACAAGGGTTCATGTGCCATACTTTGGGATTAGTGCAAGCAAAAGCCAGCTCACATCGCTTTTGCACTTTGTTACCTAGAGAGATTTGCATTTAGCAAATTTAGCTCAGCTGGCACGTCTAAAAAGCAATTGCCAGAATGCCTGAGAAATTTCGTCCCTTAGACGATACTTACAGCGGTCAGCGGGAATGCTAGCAGGCAACATCCCACTTTTGGAGTTAATCTGTTTTATCACACAGTGTAATTTTAAAGAGCTTTGTCTAGCAGAATCTGGTTCTGTTTGTTGGGTTTATGATTTTGCCAAGTTGTATGTTACTCTCATACCAATTTTTACCTTAAATATATTATGTTGCATTTGATAAAAATGTGACTTTCTGTGTGTGTTAGTTATAGTATTGTTGCGATAGCGTCTAGACCCCAATGTTTTTACTATTTGACCTTTGCCTTTTATTTAGTATCTTTGTAGGCTCTGTACTTATTTAGGTAAGATTAAGGAGAGTAGTATAACTTCTAAAAATTTTAAATTGTATGTGGACATACTCATGTCATCTAAGTATTTGTACTTAGTAAAGACTCAGAAAATCTTTAATAATTTGTTTAAAATTATAGTTAAATAAATGGTTGGTATAATACTGTTATACCAATTGGTATAATACTGTTATACCAACTATAGATGATGCTTTCTCATTTAAAATCGTGTAGTATTTTGGCAACAGAAGCAGCATTTTGACACTTTCCTATTTTCAAGTTGAATTATATTAAAAGAATGAAAGAAGTTAGTTAAAAATGCAACTCCTAGAATATGTACTGATTATATATTTGTTATTAAGCAGGAAAGATTTGTTATATCAAATACGCTCTTTAGGAGTCAGAACTTGATGTGAAGAGTTAGATTTTTTATTTGCTCTGTATCCCACAGTACCACAGATGTGCAAAACAACTTCAAACCCCTAGAAAAATAAAATCTTACTCTTCATGCATATTATATCAATGATACAAACACTGAAAACTCTGTGTAATTAGAAAAGATTTAAATACTTCAAATATAGTGTGAATTTAATCAAATAATTATTAAAGAAAGACAAAGTAGTATTTGAAAATGAGGCCAATTATCCCCCCAAATATGTAGGTAGTATCCAATTGTTATCCAGTTACCCAGTTCCTTTGCCTCCAAACAAGGCACTGTTCCCACATTGTTTTACTTACTTTTGATAATAAGTCTTCAAGATAGATATCTTCATCCCTGTACTAAGCTGAACAGAGAAATCAAGTAAATTACCCAAGAATATACAGCTAACTGAAACATAAAGTGTAATTCATACGGCAGAATTCCAAGGTGTATGATTCAATTAGTAATTTCTCAATAACTGTCAAAAATCAGTATTTCTTTAGCTTTACCATCATTGTACTAATTCTCCAGATGAGCAGGTACAATTCAGCAAGAGTTCCTGATGGCTTTGTCTGAGTATGTGCATATGCACATGTCTTAAATTACTGATATTCCCAATGGTATAATCTTTAGCTTTTCAAAAAAATTTTTAAGTATTTTTTTAAAGTTTATTTATTTATTTTGAGAGAGAGAGAGAGAGAGCACGCACGCATAAGTGGGAAGCAGCAGAGAGGGAAGGAGAGAGGGGAATCCCAAGCAAGCTGTATGCTGTCAGCACTCAGCCTGTCATGCGGCTTGAACCCACGACCTTTGAGATCATGACCTGATCTGAAACCAAGAGTTGAGTGTGCCTCAACTCTGGGTGCCTGAGCCACCCAGGCACACCTATTTAGTTTCTTTTTAATAAAATGTGAAGAACCCTGCCCAAGTCATTAGTGTAAACACTGTGACCTGATCACTGCATACCATATACTTCCAAGTTATTGTCTATGTATCATTGCTAATTGTTTCATTGCAGCATTAAGAGCAATTGTGCATTTGAGTGTTTCTTGTAATTATAATTAGACATATTCTGTTTATAAACATGGAAAAATCAATAGTTCAAAATTGTTAATCAAGGGCAGAAAGATTAAATCTATGGCTAACCCTCATTGCCAAGGCCTTTTTCTCTTTACATTTTATTGTATATGAATTAAAAGCTAGTGCAGTTTCTCAGGGTCTGTGTCAACAAATAACATACAGTGAACTGAAGCTGGATTTATAGGAACAATTACAATTGGTTATATTTGGTATATAAAAATGATGATTGTCAAGAGTTCTAGAGAGACATGGTCTTACTAATTCAGGAAAATCTTGGGGGAGTATATCCTCTATCCTCTAAAAATACAGCTAATCAATACAATGCATAGGCTGGTAACAGAATAGTTTTTCTTTTATTATTCACAATTTAACTCTTTTTTAAACTGTGCAGACTCACATCTCTGCAGATCAACAACTGTAATTGGTTGAAACTGTGCAGCGTGGAAGTAAGCATTGCTGAATTTGCCTAGTCCAGACAATGCTGATGTGTGGAAAATTTAGTTTATTTCAGTTTTTGCAGAAAAGTATCTTTACAGTGTGTAAAGTACTGTTAAAAAAAAGTGACTCGGGAATCAACACCTATATGCGATAAGTAGGAGTCTCATTTTTACTCTCCTATCCTACCTTTTCACTGTTGGATGTGATAATGAACTGTGAAATGGTCAACATGAGAGGGAGAAAAAAGAATGTGGCTGATTCTCAAACTAGTCTCAAATTCAGATTTGTCTAAAATAGCAGCAACTGTTAATATCAGTGATAAACATATGATAATTGCAAAGTATTTAATACAGTTCAATAAATATAGTAATATGAAGATTACCTATCAATTTCTTATAATGGTTTTAGATAGAAAAAGTTGAAATTGAGTTCAAATTATCTATGAATATGTAATTTTAGCTGTTACCTAATATTTTGTGAGTGATTAGAAAATTACTTAAATTCTATTGAATAACTTAAGTGCTAAAAACATCACCGTCTTTCTTGACACTTCATCTCATTAATTTCTACATCTAATTTGTTCCCAAATTCTGATTCTTCTGCCCTCCTCTTGTCATCCTCATCTTCAGTGCCTTAGGTTGGTTTCTTATCATCTGTCACTTGGATTTTTGCAATAGCCTTCTGTCTGCTTACACCTTGTCTTTTCTCATTCCATTTCCCACATTGTCTCCATGACTATTCAGATTCTATATATTATACTGTTTGATATTTCATAGTCGTTTGGCTCAAGTCTTGTGTAGAGAAACGAAGTAAAAGTGGGTGTTAAGCTGAGCCATATATTGAGGCTACAGATGATCACAGGACAAATAGCTTATTTTGAAATTAAAAGACTCATTAATTAAGATTCATTAGTAAGACTCATTAACTTTAAGGGGTACAAAATATTGTAGGATACATCCTCTTCTGAAGACCACCAGGTGGTGAAGAAGGATGTATTCTCCCATCCAAGTACTAACCAGGCCCGACCCTGCTTAGCTTCTGAGATCAGATGAGATCGGGCGCGTTCAGGGTGGTATGGCCGTAGACTGTATTCTCAATGCTAGTAAGTATAGGCTATGGGTCACCCTGGTTCACCTCTGGGAAGAAGAAGCAGAGCACCTCCTCAGAGTTAGGAAGGAAAATCTCCCACCTGTGATAAGTAAAAGTGGTTTCATTTTATTAGGAGTTTATGGAGAGAATATATGAATTGAATAAAGTGATTTAGCACACAAAATAAAGTCATATTAACATAGATAATTTGTTGTGATAAAGGAAATTCAAAGTAGTATTTCATGGGGCACCTGGTGACTTAGTAGGTTAAGCATTCAACTTCGGCTCAGGTCACGATTTCAGGGTTTGAGAGTTCAAGCCCCGTGTCAGGCTCTGCGTGGACACCTCAGAGCCTGGAGACTGCTTCAGATTCTGTGTGTCCCTTTCTCTCTAACCCTCCCCTGCTTGCATTCTCTCTGTCTCTCTCTCAAAAATAATAAGCATTTTTTTTTAAAAAGTAGTATTTCACTTAATTTTGATTTTGTAAAGGTAACTTCATGATGCATTTACATTATTTGTTATGTCTTACTAATATTTTTGTATTGCAAATCACCATTTTTTATGAATATATGATGCATGACTGTGTATACTTTTTTTTTTTACTTTCTAATTTAATGTAGTTTTGTAAGCAAGAAAGGATGCTTTAATCCAAAATTAGGGGGGAGGGGCGCCTGGGTGGCTCAGTCAGTTGAGCGTCCAACTTCGGCTCAGGTCACGATCTCACAGCTCGTGAGTTTGAGCCCCACATCGGGCTCTGTGCTGACAGCTCAGAGCCTGGAGCCTGCTTCTGCTTCTGTGTCTCCCTCTCTCTCTGCCCCTAACCCACTCACATTCTGTCTCTGTCTCTCTCAAAAATAAATAAACATTAAAAAAAAAAAATAAGGGGGGAATATTTATATGGTCTTCTTGATCTGTATTCATTCTTTTTCTGTTCTCCTCTTCTTTCCTGAAATCATGACAGGAACGAGATTTACTTGTCTTATTTTTACTTCCAGAATTAATTAAGGCAACATTACTTGGAGACTTCTTTTTTTTTCCTCCAAAAGGATAAGATATTAGACTCTTTAATACCCAAAGTTGAACTGCCACATTCCAACACATTTGAGAAATATTTCACTCATGAGTGAGTCAGATGTTGTCAATCAACCATAAGTCATTTTCCAGAGTTTGAACTTCCTATAGAAGTTATACATCAATTATAGAAGCTGACTGATATATTATCATAGATTATATATGTGATAGTTTCTCCATCTGAGGAGGAAAACATCCATAATGCATTTTCATTAAAACATCTCAAATCACCATCTGCTTAATCTTTACATCCTCATGCAGATGACTTATGAGGAGTTTTTAAAGAATGAGAGAAAAGTAAAAATGTAGCACGGACAAGACATGCATCGATGAAGCAGGTAAAATTGATTTTTATATTTGCTTGGGGATGTGGATCAGTTCCCTGAATCTGGTTTGCATTGATCATTGTTGATGGACTATAGATTAAATGTCATATCTAAGCCCCAATCTTCAAATCTATTATCCTTGGGGGAAAAGTACCTGAAGAAGAAAAGCCTATATTTATAATCCATGCCAATAATAAGATGGAATTTGACACATGCAAAAGTAAGAAACCCTAGGGAGAATACTATTTACATTAATGAGAGACAAAACACTTTCAAAGGAGAGTCTCACAAAGGCCTATTTTGGGGATTAATTCAACCAATAGTTCAAGAAAAAGTGAAAAAGGTGCACTGAGGGTATACTTTATGCCTGCCTTTCTGGGTCTTGAGATACAGCAATTAATCAGAGAGAGTCTCTGTAGTCAAGTATTGATTAAATATTAATTGTTCTTTGGTGGCAGAGGAACAATGTGGTAGAACATTATGCATTCACAGTGATTCAGACACTAAAACGAGGACATATGAGAAAAATGGAAATGTAGCAATGTTTACATACAGGATTTAAACTGACTTACTGTGAAAGTAAATTATTTCTCTAAATTTTGGTCCGTGATGAAAAATAAATTCATGATGACACTTTTGTAAAATAGAAAGAAACCTTACAGCAGATCATCTAAATGAAGTTTCTTATTTTGTACATGGAAAGCAAACAAACAAAATAAAAACAAAAACTGAGACCCAAAGAGGTTATATGCCTTACCCAAAGTCACCTGTTGAGTTATCAAATGATAACTCCAGTCTACCTCATCCCAGGACATTGCTCCATTCTTCAAATCCAGCTTTGTTTTCTGGAAAGCCACAAACACTCAAAAAGATCTTTCTGTTCACTGACATAAAAATAAGCAGATCTCTGGCAGAAAGCCTTTGCATTCCTCTCTTAGCATGCCCTTCTAGTATAGACTAATTAACCAGTGTGAGTTAGAAAAAGGAATAAGTAAGTAATCAGCAAGGTTTGACTCATTTCTCCTTACTTTATGTGGACACTAATTATAGGAATATTTCAGTTTTACAAAATTGTGTTTGTGATAAATGTAGAAGAAATTAGAAAAATAAAGTATCAATAGCAAACACCACTGTAATAATTGTTGTGGATGAGAGCTACAAATGGATGCTGATAGTAGTGGGCAAACACTTGAGGAGAAACAGGATATAAGGATTATCAGTGAAGTCTCAAAGTGTCTTCTCTTTCCAAATATTTATCAGTTACAAAGAGTAGGCTGGGAGTGTTAACAGTGGAGAAATCTGTCAAACAGTTGGTCAAGGTTAATACCATTGGTAATAAGACATATTGATATCATGTACTCCTGAGAACTCAACATCACTCCTGTGGTATTTTTTTAACCAAAACTTCATAATGTCAATTTAATTGTGAGAAACAACTTGAGAGAGATCCTATAAAATAGCTTACCACTATTCAGCAAGTGTCAAGATCATGAAAGGAAAGGGAAACCTGAGGAATTGTGACAGATTGGATGAGACCAAAGAGACCCAACACTAAGTGCAGTATACGATTCTTTTGGGATTGGATCCTGGAACAGAAACAGAAAAGGGATATTTGGCTTAAAAAAAAAAGTGAAATTGAATAAAGCCTCTAGTTTAGCTGATAGCTGCGGTATGCTGGAGCTGGTTAAAAGACATGAGAGTAACTCTGCATATAATGTCTTCATTGAGAAATTAAGGTCTAGACTCAATTATGTGTGTGCTCAGTGAAATTGCCAGAATAGTGAGGTTCCCATTGTTCCATAATTGTTGTTTGTAATAACTTCTGTTGATGTGAGAAAAAAATCATCACGTTTTTTTCTCCCAATAGAGTGAAGTGGTTTTAGAAGTATTTTATGAATGATTGAATTTAGACTTAGATATGAAAATTTTTTAATATTAAAATATAAAATATACATCTAGAACTTAATTCTAATTCTTTTTAATTATAACTGTGTTAAATAGTCAAATACTCTATGGTACTAAGAAAGTTATATGAGAAGGCAACGTTTAATTTTATATCTGTTAATATCACATAAAATTTATGATTTCTGCTTCATCATGAGATAGTGAAGATACTTCTACAATGTGACATTTACTCTGGAGTGCATCTTGCGTTACAGACTTAAATTTTACATTAATTGGTTGACCAATTCATTTATTCAGTAAGTGTCTGTATTAATTATCTATGGCTGTGTAACAGCATACTTCAAAATGTGGTGACTTAAAACAACAGACATTTTCCCACGTTTGTTTGTGTGTCTGGAATCAGGAATGTGTTAATTGGGTACTTCTGGCTCAGGGTTTGTCACAAACCTACAATTAAGGTGTCAGGCTGCAGTTATCCCAAGGCTCAAATGGGAAAGGACTCACTACAAAACTCATTCAGGTGGTGTGGGCAGGTTTGGTTTCTCTAGGCCTTTTGAACTAAAAGCTTCAGATCTTGCCGATTGGTGGCTAAAGACAAGGAGAGACTCCCTATATGGTATCCAAACATAACATTGGTTTCCAGCAAAACGAGCAAGTCAGGCAGCACTAAAGGGCAAGCAAGAGAGAAGCCAGTCTTCTTATAACTTGAACTCACTAGCAGCATTTCATTACTTCTGCCACATTCTGTTAGTTAGAAGCAAGTCACTAGAACCAGCCCTTCCTGGAGGAGAGGGTATTACACAAAGAGTGCATTGGTAGCCATGATCAAAATGGCTTACCACAGTATTTATTAAATGAAACTGGATAATTCAATTTATAGACAACACCACAAATATAAATCATTGTTTTCCATAATGGCTTAAATGCTGGTCCCTATTCTAGGAGTATTCAAATTCTCTGGGAGGATATAGAAAAGTAAAAAGATAAACTGTAGCAATCATGTGATAAATAGTACAATTGTGGAATAAACAAAATGCCACAAAGAGCCTATAAGGCATGCTATTACCTCTATTTGGAAGCTGTAAGAATCTTTTTTTTTTTTAATTTTTTTTTAACGTTTATTTATTATTTTTGGGACAGAGAGAGACAGAGCATGAACGGGGGAGGGGCAGAGAGAGAGAGGGAGACACAGAATCGGAAACAGGCTCCAGGCTCTGAGCCATCAGCCCAGAGCCCGACGCGGGGGCTCGAACTCACGGACCGCGAGATCGTGACCTGGCTGAAGTCGGACGCTTAACCGACTGCGCCACCCAGGCGCCCCAGAAGCTGTAAGAATCTTTAGAGAGAAAAGGTATAACTGATAAAGGAAGAACAACAGCCTCACAATTAGCATCTAGCTATTTTGCATTTACTCTGAATAGTAACATTATTAAATACAGCGTGTAACTCTACTTTCTTTGTAAACAATTAAAGTATATTTAAAATTCCATAGCTATGTGTGTGTGTATACATTTAAACTACCACACAAAGGAGAATGAGAGGGACCTGAGGATAATGCAGCCTTTGTGAATCGTATTGTGACACCTTCAATTGTGATGACCGAACATATAAATTAGACTTTCTGAAAGGATTTCAAATGTCAATAAAAAAAATATGATGGATGTTAAGCTGTGGAAATTAATGCATAGTTAGTATTTAATGTATTTAATAATTCTCAACACAGCTGCCTTGCTTTGAATTTATCTCATGTCAGAGCTAATTTTAATAAAAGGTGATCATTTCATGATCTCCAAATAATTTACACACGAATGTAAGCATCTGCTGCACCAAAGTACCATAATATTAAGCTGATAACTTTTGAGCCAGAATCTTTCACACAATTCATCATAATTTATTTTGGTGACATACAGTTATGACTTGCAGGTGCTACACCTTTTTACTGAATACCATTGTGTTTTATAAATTGAGCTAAGACAAAATAAACATTCTATACATTTATTAAAGAAATATAGAACATACAAACACATTTCAAAATTACAGCAACATTTATGAGAAAGTTTCACTTCAAGAAATAAGCATCAGGACATGAAAGAAGAAAAATCTGTTTGAGAGAAATTTACTGAAATCTCCCTGTAAGGAGAAAATGCAGCACTTCTTAGACTGTGGAAAATACTTTTATAATAATCAACCAAAATAGACATTTGGTAGGAATATTGGAAGTGGAAATAGGCCAGGTTTTTACTGTAATCTTTTTACGAACCTTCTTAATGTTGGTATCTAGCAAAGATACGTAAATTCAAAATAGTGTAGTAATGATCCTAACACATTTTCTGTCATATTATCAGTTTGTTAGAAAGAGTAAATCTCAAGTACAAATATATTCACATTGCAAATATTACACTCCAAATCATGATGACCTGAAATGACAAAAGAAAAACAAAGTAAGCAAAGACCGAATGGTAGTACAGACTCACAGTGTATAAACTTCTGCGACCTAATTGAAAGAACAATAGATGACAGCCCTGGAAATGGGTTCGATTATGAATACTGAAAATATACAAGTATCATTTTCCTTGTTTACCATAAATGTAAAAAAAATAGGCAGCGTAACAACTCTCCATAAGGTAATCCTGAATGTATTCCAGTTCATATTTTTCCAGAACCGATAAAGGAATACTGTAATAAAATGACTATTATGAAGACGGGGCAATAATGAGAATAATGATAACTACATTGAATGTGCATCCCTTGCAAAGAATTATGCTAGATCCTTCATATATTTTCCCCACTACCAACAACTTTGCAATCTGAGAACTACTTCTATACAGTTTACTTTTATGTAGTTTAAAAATACTTGAGACTGTAAATATTAAGCAATTAGCCCACGTCAAATGGAAGGTGGGTGTGAAACCCCAGCTCTAAGTTTTAAACTGAGAATCTTTCAATCCTCTTGGAATCATAGTTTGCAATACTAATAACTACATTTAAAGAGATAAATATTTTTAAGGGAAGAAAAGTAGGCAAAAATTACTCCATTCTTTGTGAATGTAGACAAACACATAGTAAGCTGTGGAACTGACAATAAGCATGAAATCATGAACTGGAATAAGTGTGATGTAAATTAGATATCATTAATTTACAAAGACCACACCATGAAAATTAAGAGAACCACCTCCATGCAAATAATTAATGCTGTTTAACCACCCAAAGGGTAAATAGAATAAGGATCTAATTGCTCAGGTTGGTTATATTTATGAGCAGTAAGTGAAATTAAAGAATGTTCTTAAGTATAGGGTAAGCAACAATTATAAACTAGAGGGAACGCTGTTCTTAGATTTGCTACATATTTGTGGATCTTAGATTCCTAAAACAGGATTTTCTGCCTTGCCAAGGGTTAAAGAAAATTAATGAATAAAAACTCAACTTAAAACAACTAGAGTGTGTCAGGAAAATGAGAGATGCACCTGCAAGTAATTTAGATCTGAGTACAAATATACAAAAGTTTGACATATTAAAATCCACTTTTAAAAACAAAACAAACAAAAATTGTGCTATATTTGAAGCTATGTAGACTATTATATTTTTGAGGGCCTTATCAAATGGAGAGATGTACTTTTTCAATATTGCCTATCAAAATCTTCTGTAAAGGGAAAGAGGGTACACTTGCAGTGGTAAAGCTAGTCTCCTAGCCCCACCCACGTGTAAGAATAAGAAAGAGCTAAGACACACAATTATGATTACTCTTTCCTGGACAAAATTGTATCAGGTAGAAGAGGATAAACCAAGTTTAAAGAACTGGATTGCTCGTCAGACCAAATATCTTTACATTTCCATAATCCCTCACAGGATCAGCCACTCTCCTATGGTAAATATGGGACTTTCCCGAACCACTTTTGTGAGTGGTACGGTTGTTAACTACAAGATGATTTGGGTGATCCTAGTGACACCTGAGAGTGGATAATAACTATTGCTTCATGGCAACTTCAGATTCACTTACCATACATTCTCACCATTTCTAGATGCACAAATAATGCAACTGGGTCCCAAATTTGTTGGGACCTACTATGGCGTACTATGACCTACTATGACCACCTGGATCCCAAATGTGTTGATTGACTTTGTACAACTAAGTACCGATAGTATTTTTTATGATCTAGAAATAGTATCTGGATTCTATTTTGATTTTATTTGTGGTATTATTCTCGTAAAATGAAATGTATCTTTTTAAAAATTTTTCCTCATTTTCAGGAATATATTTTTTAGTTACATTTTGGGATTTTTATATAATAAGGAGTAATTAATGCACATTAGTGAAACATCTTTATTGTCAGAATTTTTGTTTAAGCTTGGAACGTACATGCTTATGCATGACTGCTTCTGATTTTACCTGCAAAATAATGATTTTTGTGGTCCAGTGAGCAATAAATGCTTTCTACCTCTCTCCTATATTTACTGGTAGGTAATAATAAAATGCCACAGACTTGAAGATCATTAAACTTATATCTGAGATTCCTTTCAGAGTTTGTCACCTTTCCTGCTGCTGGGTGCCTTTACTCCTCTTTGTTGTGTCTCATAAATTTTTATGACTTCTTTGCGTTGGAAATTTGTATTTTTTCCCAGAGCTCCACTAGGTACCTTCCAGCAGTAATAAAACTCTGTCACTTTCCATTGCACCTACTTTTAGAGGAAGGCCTACTGGCTTCACTCTGCAGCATAATAGATAAAATAATCAGTATGCTAAGCCTGAAAAATTAAATGCAGCATTTGTGTCGCCATTGAGTTATATCACTTTCAGCTATGAACAGATGGCCTTTTAAGAGATTTGTTAGATGTCTTGCGAGTGGGTATATTTTTCCCCTCTTTTTGAATCTACTTGGTTTTGCACTTACAAAAAAAAAAAATTACCCACGAGGATTGACATAAGATTCATTTGGCTCTTCTCAAAAAACAGAATATTGTAACTACTGAAAACAATTGTAGCATTTTCAAAAAATTTTCCCAGGGAATGTAGTTACCTTCAGAGTCCATTCTGATTGTTCTATTAGCTTATTTTTGAAACTTTGTATGTGTGCTCATCCCTACCCACTTCTGTTTCTTAGTCTATATGGACTTAGTGTGGTTGTGAGATGTCTATTAGAAAACTATTTTCACCACTGAGAATTTAATATTTTTTTAATATTTCGAAGGGATGTCCATGGGCTTTTTTGTGTTTTTTTTTCTTACTCAATGTAAATTAAAGTTACCACTAAACCCCATCTCTGGGCCCATATTTCTCCTACAGCTTAATGCTTTTCTAGAACAAGAAAAATGCTTGTCAGATATCCCACTTCAATTTGAATGATATATAGTCACTATATTGCATTCTTTACTAGGCAGTTGGGAGAAGGATGGTTAGACATTTAAGAAAATGTTTGTCTCATTGTTTCCCTACCGGCCTCAGTGTGTTGATTATTCTATGAAATTTTGACAACTCCAAAGACCACGGAACGTGGAATTAATTCATTTATTTAACAAATATTTGTTGAGCATCTAGTATGAGCTAGGTAGACATTGAGTTGGATCCCAAATATAAAGCAGTTTGTATGATATACAAGAACTTGAAATCATAGAGTTTTGTTATGTTTTAAATATGTTTTGAATTAAATGTATGATTTGTTGTTCCAAGACTAAGATAATATCCTAATTTTCCCAAGGCAGCCCCAGTAAAGATCTTTAGATTGTAAACATTAATAAATTTAAATGATTTGATTGTTGGATAATTAGTAATTTCAGAGTCTAGTAGAAGAAACCTCTGCTCTTTTCCCAAAAGTCTGAGGATACAGTGAGGCTGTACTTAAAACTTGCACATGTTGAAGACATTCCTCTTGCAGTTTGAAGGCTGTTAAAATCCAGAATCGCATTTAAAATAAGGAAATTAGAGCAGCTGCACAAAGAGAAGAAGAAAGCAAAGTGGAATATGACCAGTAAGGAAGCATAAAGGAAAGTGTATATAGGTATATAGATTTTTAATCTTAAATTCCACTTCGTTTTATAAATTCAGTGAGTTTATTATTAGATAATGCCTGAGAAGAATGTGAAACATGTTTCACACTTTAAACTGTCATTTTGGGGCACCTGATGGCTCAGTCAGTTAAGCTTCTGACTCTTGAGTTCTGCCGAGGTCATGATCCCAGGGGCGTGGGATCGAACCCCTGCTTGAGATTCTCTCTCTCCCTCTGCCCCCCTCCCCAGCTTCGCACTTGCTCTCTGTGTCTCTCAAATAAAATGTAAAACATACCATTATTTTTAAGTCTTATATTTTATTGGAAATCCCAAGTGTCATCTGATCTTCAAAAAATATAAGAACATGTGACTGGGACTCAAAATTGATTAATGAGCCAAGTTGATTAAAGGTTGTATCAGAATGGCAAATGGCACACAGGCTGCCACATTGGTGCCAGCAACGCCATCTGGTATATCCCCAGGATGCAGCCATATCCTGTGGTGTGGATCCCCTGAATGGGCCTCGTTAACACTGCGTGCCAGAGTCCGAGCCTCAGGACTACATTTCCCCCAACTCCGTGTTGAGTGACTTCACGTTAATAGCCAGCTCTGATGGGAGAGTATTTACACCACAGAAATGGGTAAATGCCTCAGACACCTTTTTTTCTCCCTGAAAGCTGGTCATTAAATATTACTGAGCACACAGCCGGTCCTGAAGGAATGAAAAGTCCTGGAGAAATGGTCCTTTTGCCTTCCCCATTGCTTCCTCATGGGAAGTGTAGCCAGGGGTAGCAGACATCTCAGGTCTCAGGTGCAAGCACTTCTTACATGGACAGAGAACTTTTATTCCTCCAAATGTAAACAAATTCTGTGTCTATCAATAGAGTTGAGATTGTTGCTTCACTTTTTGTCACAGGGAGAGAAATCTCTCTTCCTCCCTCGCTCCCTTCTTATCTCTCTCCTTTCATATGTGTACATACAAAAATGTGTTTTTATGCTTGAGTTTGGATGTTGGCAGGTACAGCAGGGAGGGAGAAAATTCAACTTTTATTGAACATTGACCATTGATAAGCATTGTGATAGATGCTTTATATATGCTAACTCATTTTAACTTACTTATTTTTTGAAACTCAGGCCACATCATTGTGAGAAGAGCTGACTTCCATGAAAATGAGATAAAGAATTTTAATTTATCTTGAAAAAAATCAGAGAAGTGATTTTCATAGAAGCAAAGTAATCAGGCAGGGTCCTGTGCAAGCAAGAATTGCATAATACCAAAATTTATATAATAATGTATAATTCTATATCATACTATTAAAAGCTTAATATGTTAAATTTTTTATCCTTTGATATATGACATTTGCTTCGATATCATTTCTGCTATATGCTGTAATATATTATTCTTCTATATGCTACATATTCTGCTGTATGCTGTAATATGAAAATTTATCTCAGCATAATGAACAATTCTAGCATTTTCCCTCTCTTTTAGATTTCTGGGCATAATGCCACAATACCCAGGAATAATCTGGGCTTATGAAATAGTTCTGACATTTCTGTTGTCTTTTAGGTTTCTTGGTTTTGCATGATTTGATGTTCCACTGATCATTGCTGCTATATGTAATGAGACTTCTCATTGTTTTAAAAAAGTTTATTCTATTAAAAACATGATAACATGTGACTTTGTCACTGACACACATTAATCTCACTTCAACTTTTGCTATTTAAAGACTTACTCAATTTTTTTTTCATATGATAGATCATATCATAGTATCACAGAAGACTATGAAGCTCGAATCTGAATCTGGGCCTGGCACTGGGGAAATAAGTTAACCTTACCTGGCAGTGTACTTTTGTACTGCATTGTACATTCTCCAGAATGCTTGCAGATTGATGAGATAAAGGTCCTCATCGCACAAGCTGGAGATGGGGAATGAGAAGCCAGGAGCCAGAAAGTCCCAAACTCTTTTAGATTACTCTCATTCCATCTACTAAATTACCTTTCTCTGAGAGATTTTTAAGGCCTGAAATGATAATGTACTTTCAAGAGGTCATTACGACTTCTGTGCACCCATCTGAGTAGGTCTGATGTCTTGTAGTGAATATGAAAGTCTAAACGCATTGCTGTAAGTGTCGGGCTGGCAGCAAATGCATTCTCCTTCTCCAATTGACTGTTTCTGCTTCTGTTTGTCACATTGTTACCAGATGGATGGATAGTCAGTGCGCAGGTTACCCTCTTCACAGGATTATTTTATAACAGATGTGGCTATTTAAAACAGATCCATGCAGCTAAAAATCGGAAAGCGTTGAAAGAGGCTTATCCATCATATCTTTGCTGTGTATTACTATCTTAGTAATTATGAACTAGCCCTATTGTGTGTCATATCTCATTGAAATTATATTTATTTATATATATACTTATATATGTTATACATATATATATGTTACATATGTTATATATAACTATATATAATATTTGTATATATATATTTTTATATATATACAATTTCATTTTAGGTGCTATGGCTATTAATATTGGGATGTACTATCTTCCACAGTAGGAGTTGTATGGAAACATCTAGGCTTAACACTATTACAACAGAATAATTATGTATGAAGGCAGTGAAGGAGCCAGTGTGTCAGGAAGCATCATTCCCCAGTGAGAGGGTTAAAATCTACTCACAATATATGAGCTGAAAGTTTGGTATAATCAAAAGAGTAAAATACAGGGGTTCAAAGATGTGGGTCCTATTTGTAAGAATCGCCCTAAGTCTGTGTAACCCTGTGTGAGAAAATTACTTGTGGTGGGAGGTACAGAGGTCTCCTTGGTGAGGTCAGAGACCACAGTATAGAGATTCTTAAAATTATAGGGGTGCCTGGGTGGCTCAGTAGGTTAAGCGTCTGACTTCGGCTCAGGTCATGATCTCACGGTTCGTGAGTTCAAGCCCCGCGTCGGGCTCTGTGCTGAAAGCTCGGAGCCTGGAGCCTGTTTCAGATTCTGTGTCTCCCTCTCTCTGACCCTCCCCCGTTCATGCTCTGTCTCTCTCTGTCTCAAAAATAAATAAACGTAAAAAAAAAAAAATTATAGAGTGCTCATTCATAAAAAGCAAGGAAACACATATTACTTTGTCTTGATCCTGTTGGGAGAAGACAGCTTTATCGAAGAAGTTGTTACATGTGGCACATTATTAACCCCAGATAGCTGAGGGAAGTTGGAGAGGATATGGGTGAGGCTCTGCTGTCAGCAATGAAGCCAGTGGTCTGGCCTCACAGTAGTGAAGGCCCAATGGTTTGGGGAAACACCCAGTAAATTGTTGTATCATTTTCTGTTGGTTTCTTTTTCTATCAAATTATAGATTTGAAATAATCTTACAAGCTCCAGAGTCAGAAGACCTGCATTGAAATTTCAGCTCTGTCACTTACTAGCTGTGTGATTGTGATATTAGCACAGCAATTACGACCCTTTCTGTTGAAAAGTATCAGGAAATCTAATGTTCACTGGCTCAGAGAAAAAAGAAAAAAAAAAAGAATAGAATCAAAGAAAAAAAAAAAAGAGAGAATTTATTTATTGCTCATATACTATGAACTCCTGGAAAAACTTGCCAAACTGTACAACCAGTGTTTGTCCTGGTGGCAGCTAGCCGCTATGGTTTTACTCTCTCGTAAGCTCAAACACTTTGGAAGAATTAGGCAAACTTGAATCTTACACACCTCTGAGCCAATCTCAGTGGTTAAGTAGGTTCTCTGGGCTCACTGATTACACTTTAGTATTCCAGCCCTTACACTCTTGAAAGCAATGGACTTGGGTAACAATTGTAATTCATTTTTAATTTCCTACAATGAAATCAATTAGTTAGAATGGTTTGTTGCATTAAAAGCATTTAGTTATTATAACAGTCATGTCTTGATTTTTCTCTCATCTGACCACAGGGTTGCTTAATTGTATCTTGACCTGTTTTCATCCATTATGAGGGAAGAGGTCTTACTCTCTACATCATAGTGAAGTAAAAAGTCTGAATGTGTGATTTCCATACTTTCCTTGCTTTCGAATTAAAGTGTGAGTTGCTTTGAAATTTAGTTAAGACCATTGGGACCACAGAGTCTTTGCATTAAGAAAGTTAGGTTTCCACATGTGTGCTATTTCAGTTAATTGCAATGCAGTATCAGATATGTGGGATGGTGTATTCAGAAGAAAGTTAATTTTATTTTTCATGTTTCAGTATTTCATGTTTCAGTTGTTCAAGTAATCTGAAATTATATACAGAATTATATAAATGTTAATCGAGGCAGATGGGGTCCAGGTTTTATCAGATTGTCAAACACATCCAATACTAAAAAATGATTAAGAATCAATGTATGAGATTTTTTTTAAAAGTCAGCTTTATTGAGGTATAACTGACAAGTAAAAATATAAGGTATTTAAAATGTACATGGTGGTGATTTGATATATATATCATATATGAACAGATGTTTCTCTAAAGACATACGGATGGCCAGCAGATACATAAAAACGATGCTCAGCGTCACTAATCACCAGGGAAATACAAATCAAAACCACAATGAGATATCACTTCATACCTGTCAAAATGGCTAAAATAATAAACACAAAAAATGAGAAGTGTTGGTGAAGCTATGGAGAAAAATGGAAGGAACCTTTATGTACTGTTGGTAGGAATGCAAATTGGTGCAGCCACTGTGAAAACAGTATGGAGGTTCCTCAAAAATTAAAAATAGAACTACCGTATGATCCAGTAATTCCGCAACTGTGGATTTACCCAAAGAGTACAAAAACACTAATTGGAAAAGATGTATGCACTCCTATTTTATTTCAGCATTATTTAGCTAAATTATGGAAGCAGCCCAAGTGTTCATTGATAGATGAATGGATATCACATGCCATATATATATATATATATATATATATATATATATATACACACACCATATATAATATTTATATATTATATATATATATACCACATGCATGCAGTGGAATATTACTCAGCCATAAAAAGAATGAAATCTTGCCATTTGCAACAACGTGGATAGATATAGAGAGCATTATGCTAAGCAAATTAAGTCAATCAGAGAAAGGTAAATATCATATGATTTCACTCGTGTGGTATTTAAGAAACAAAACACATAATCATTAGAAGAAGGGAAGGAAAAATAAGATAAAAAGAGAGAAGGAGGCATACTGTAAGAAACTCTTAAATACAGAGAACAAAATGAGGGTTGCCTAAGGGGTGTTGGGTAGGGGGAGATGGGCTAAATGGGTGATGGACAGTAGGAAGGGTACTTGTTGGGATGAGCACTGGGAGTTATATGTAAGTGATGAATCACTAAATTCTATTCCTGAAATCATCCTTACATGTTAACTATGTTAACTAACTTGGATTTAAATAAAATGAAAAAAAAAAAGAAAAGAGTACACTGATCTTGATGAACACTGAGTGTATAGAATTGTTGAATCACTATATCATACACCTGAAACTAATATAACACTGTATCTTAACTATTTAGGAATTTAATAGGTAGGTAGGTAGATAGATAAGCTAAGATAAAGTAAGATAATAAATAAATTAATTAAAGTAAAATAAAATAAAATTTCCCTTTTAGAATTTACTTTTCAGACAGACCTATTTCTTTGGTAATCAGTATAGTTATAGAAAATTATAATAAAGCTTGAGGTTTTTATTTTAAAATGTTCTTTGTGACAAGATACTTGGCTGATCATTATTTTATTGATGTCTCAGTTCTTACACAAAATTCAGGTGTCTTTTTAATTTTTCCCCTGTAGGAAATGAGAACTCATATATAAAATTTTAATTTATGGAAAGTTAAAAAAAAAAGAGGAAACCTGTTTCTTTATTTTTAACCTAACTTCTTCCAAAATTTGTACGCATTACTCTTATGCATGTTCGTATGCAATAAAAAACTTGTATGGTATTTTAATTATATCACATATATAACTTTGCCTTCATTTATTAATTAGTTAATCAAATATTTTTCAAGTTTCTACAAAGTAGAGTGCCCAAACTTTCTAGTTTGCCAGGGATCTTCCTGCTTTTATCAATGAAAGTCTCACATCTTGGGACATCTATCTGTCCCTGGCAAATTGGTATGATTTTCACCCTGCTACAAAGGTGGAGATGACTAACAATAGATTCTGGTAATATTGAGTTTAGAGTGGGAATGGCATAATAAATTATAAAATTGCTTTATTAAATTTTTTCATTTATTAATATTTTTTATGCTGCTGAATTTTTCAGTAGTACTTTTATATAACAATAAACTCCCACAGAGTGAATGTAAAAAAGGTTACAGATCTATTCCCTTAGCTTAGATTTTTGAAATATTTCTTGGATTTGTTTTGTTTTGTAGACCACAGTGATGTGAACATCTCTGATTACATTTCTTTTTGATGTTAATGGTAATTTCTTGAAGATAGTCATAAGATATGAAATTGCTGCAATTGAGAGTAAAGGTTTGTTAGGCCTCTGATACATGTTGCCAAGTTGCTTTCTAAAAATATTATACCAACTTATATTTCCATTTATTTTCCCCAACTAGACACAAACGTTGTTAATCTAGAATAGTTTTACTGTAGTTTATTGGTCAATCAATATTTGCACAGGTATTCTGAAAAATAAGTCTGAAGGGCAGTAAATGGAAATAGCTTGCGTTGCCATATAAGAGTTATAGGTAAATGTAACAATCTTATGGTACTCGTTGGAACCAAAAATCTTTATCTCCTCAGGGTTCTAAAAAAATTATTTCCATTTGGCTGAGATGCTTAATAGATAGTTGTATTAGAAAAGTTATCAAAGTTAAAAGGGCTGATAACTCTATTTAGATTTTAAAAATCTTTACTTCAGATAATTATATATAAATGAGAATAGCAACATGTTTCCTTTATGACTAGAGATGCTATTAGTCAATATATTGAATCCATCTGCACATAAGAAATCTTTTTTTTTTAAATATAATATAAGATTCTCAAAGTAAGTTTAAAACTTAGCAAAATTATAGAATACTATGAGTTGAGTTGTAGGGTAAGGATTCTGATAGAACTTTCTTTTCCCAGGAGTGAGAAGATTCTACCTTAATAATAAAAGAAATACATAGTTCACTGTGATTTGATCAAATACAGGTATCATCCTTTGTCTCAAGGTAGCTTAGTAACTTAGAAAAATGTAAATTATTAAACTATTCTTTGGTTAGCAGTTCTGTAGCAGAAAATAATAACTTTTAACCATATTATAGAGAAAATTTAACATTTAGGTTTAATAGCAACTTACCTATAATAATTTCTTATATATATTTGTTTCATATCTTGTTAAACCATAATAAATATGTCAACTAGTTTCAATTTTCATCAATTAAATATTCAATCATATTTGAAAATATAAGAGTAAAATCTTTTGCTAGTAATTAAGCATGTAGCGCTACATAAAAACATATTTACTTTGGTTTAGTAGTGTTAAACTAGCAAGTATATGTTTAATATCACATAACTATTGCCACATTTCCCCTCTATATTCAACATACATTTTAATTCCAAATTTAATTGACTCATCATTAGAATGTGAAGCTAGGACAAAAATTATACTAAAATATAAAAATTTTATGGGTAAAAATATATGCATATCATTTGCATCTTTTCTTTTATAAAATAAAGCCTCAGTAAGCCCTTGTTCTCCTATCTATTAATGATTGATAGTACAAGCATATGATAGAGCAAGGGAAGTGGAACCAAAACATGCAATTGAGCTAAAGAAATACATATTGGATTCATGTGTAAAATGAATTATCATATAAGAATAAAAGTTGTACTGTCTGATAGAACTTAACATTTTAAAGAATAAATAGGATATTAGATGCCTTTGTATAATAATGAACAAGTTAGTTGTTAAAATTGCATAAAGCAACATCAAATTTTTTCTGTATTTAATTGGTGCTCTGAAAACTATTGAGTATTTACAGAATATTCATAGTATTTGTATCACAGTATCAACTCCTCTAATGAATAAAAGTCATAGACTAGAGGAAAGAGGAGAGAATTCTTTGAAAATCTGGCATGTTCAGCTGTCTACTGGGTCAGCAAATTTACTCAACAATTCTATGAAGTATTACTAATCCCAATTCATTGACAAGAAAACTAAAATTTGAAGATCTTATGTTACTTTTTCAAATTATATGGCGGATGGATGGTAGAACCTTTCTTCAAATTCATGTCTAGGGGCTCCTGGGTGGCTCAGTCGGTTAAGCGTCCGACTTCAGCTCAGGTCACGATCTCGCGGTCCGCGAGTTTGAGCCCCGCATCGGGCTCTGGGCTGATGGCTCAGAGCCTGGACCCTGCTTCCGATTCTGTGCCTCCCTCTCTCTCTGCCCCTCCCCCATTCATGCTCTGTCTCTCTCTGTCTCAAAAATAAATAAACGTTAAAAAAAAAATAAAAAAAAAAATTCATGTCTATCTCCCAAGTCAATAATTTCATCCATTAGATCACATGAATATTAATGGTAGACACTGGGGTTATTATTTTTAAATTTTTCTAAATATTTCCATTTTCAATTAGTATTCCAGTAAAAACCTTTGCACACATGTTTTTGTGCAATATATAAGTAATTCTGTATAATAGAGTCTAGGAGGTAAAATTTCTGGAACAAGGTGAATATTTTCACTCTTGATATATTTGATGCTGCCAAAATATTTGGTTCTTTCCATGGTCTTAACAATTTTAATACACAATGTGGAAGAGCTGCTGTTTTCCTCAGCCTTGTCACCAGTGAAAATTATGATAGTTTCATGATAATTTTCTCCAGTATAGGTGAAAAGTAATACCTAATCCAAGAAGGTAATCTGATTATTGAGCATTTTGAGGACAATTAGTTTTAGCATACCAAAAAAAAAATCAAAGATTTTATTTTTATTCCACATGGCCAAATTAAGTTTAACCATGATGTTACCCAATGATATAATACAAATTGCTAGGCTGTATTATTTAGAGACAAAAGCCTTACATCTAATCTTTGACACTAATACAGTTGATGAAGTCAGTGATTTCTTTCTAGCCATGATTCTCCTGTTTTAACTATTGTTGACACAATACCTGGAAATCAGAAAATAATTTTTCCCAGCTACAGAGAGTAACTCTGGCCAAAAGAGATAATATCCTGTTAAGCAGATGGAGATAATTCAGGGTAATCTCTTCATCTCAAGAGGCTTAATTTAATCATATTTGTAAAGTCCTATTCGCCATATAAAATAGCATTCACAGGTCCTAGGTGTTAGGACCTAGATATCTTTGGGGGACATTATTTAGCCTATCAAAAGGGTCCAAATCAAGAGTCATTAGTGTTATTAATCTTATATTTTTATTCATTGTTATTATGCTCAACTGAAATGCAGACTCTATAAGGCAATCCTTTCAACAGTAAAGCTTCTGAATTGCTTAATTGATTCATTTACTGTGTTTAGTAGATTATTCAGAGATTCATAGACATTTGAACCTTTAGACTTCTTTAATGTTGTATAGTATTGTAAAACTGCATAGGCAGCCTAACACAAATGGTCCTACTGATTTATATCTCATTTTATTGCCTACTTCTCTCTAAATTAAGAGATATTTACAAAACATGATTAAGTACACTCAATGTCCGTGGCTATGGCTGCACAATTACTGGAAGCATTTTATCTGAGACTAACTTGAATACATTTGTGAAATTGCTTCCTTTTCTAATTTCTCCTCACTATTTTGAACAATCCCCACCATGCTCTTCAAGCCTGGTTTATGGAAAAATTACTCTGGACGTGTTAGTAGTGATGCTGGGGGAGGGAGGGAACAAACTTGAAAAAAATATTTGTTTGAGAGTTAGAGACAAATAGCTGTGTCTTCTCAGAGCACTTATGCTAATATACATCAGTAATCTCCAAAGAAGGTAATTTAGTATGTGATATTTCCATAACTTTACTTAATCATAAACATTTTTTGTACTTGAAACCTCAATTAACATCTTCAGCAACTAGTCAACCAAGGAAATACCATACATTAAAGATTGAAAGGTCTTCAATGACAATTGTGAAATACAAAAAGCTTTAAAAACTAAGTGATACTTCTTAACTCATTTGGAATCAAAATTAAACCAGACTGATGTGGGGCCATTTTCAAAATCTTGTTTTTATGTCTTTTTCATCACACTTATTTCTGGCTATTGATACCTTTGCTATAGAAATATTAATAAGTTTGATTTGGGAGTGCTGCTGCAACCCACCGCCCCCGGTAGTGTTCTATAAAATATAATATGTGCACGATATCGCCTTTCTAAACCCGAAGTAGTCTGAACACTTAGACCACATTCCGGGGGTGGCTAATAAAGGATTATAGAACTGTATTACAAAAAGCATCTGCATTCTTTCACAGATGAAACAGAAGTCTGTTGTTTTCTTTAAGTTTGTGACCAGAAGTCTTAAGTGGGCTAATAGCCCTACCCAGGAATGCTACCATAGTTCCTTAGAGTTCTTTGTTGTATTTGGAAATAGAAGCAATCAGTAGAGGCCACCCATCACTGACACTACTAACATAGCATTTTCCCATCACTGACACTACTAACATAGCACAGGACTACATGTGCGCTGTTTATGTGGCAGAACTTGAACTGCCTTCTCAAGGCCTTCTCAAGTCCACTCCATGATCTCATCTGCATGCTGGCTTCTGCAGTTATCTGAACCACAAACAAGTTGTGCACACACACATATGAATCCGAAGTTTCTCCCTTTTATGTCGTCCTTCCCAATAGGAGGCAAACATGACGTACTACCCCTTATATTCCAAAACTCTGTCCTCTCTAAATACCATATACTCCTTGAGTGCCTTCCACATCCATCCCCTCCCCTTCAGAACAAAACTCATAAATAAGCTGTCCAAACTCACATTCTGTACTCCTTCACTTGCTTTGCTCTCTTCAACCGACTCCTGTCCACTGAAATTTCTCTTTATCACAGTTATTAATAACTTCCATTGTGAAATTCATGGAATTCTTTTTCCCTACTTACATTAAAATTTGACCTAACTAGTTTGTTCCTCAGTCTTGACACTATTTTTCACTTGGCTTCCAATTTTAGTTTTTGGTTTGTTTCTTTTCCCTTTCTTCCTGCTTTACGTTTCTTTCTCCTACGTCTCTTCCAGACCTCTACATGATCTGGTGGTCGAATACTTAGTGTGAGACTTTATCTCTCCGCTGCACTCACTGCATGCGATTCCATCTATTCCCATGGCTTCCAAATTTTTAAATTCACCACGATATCTCTGCTGATTCACTTATCCATTGTCTATCTCCAAGGATATATATAACAAGAATTCTAAACTTTTTGTTTCAAGAAAAAAAACGGTGAGATATATAGATAGATAGATATATACATATATATATATATATATTTTACAAACCTGTTCCTTTCCTATTATTTTTCTAACCTCAATAAATTACATGTCATTTATCAAAATGCTTAGTCCAATGACTTAAGGGTCATTCTGGAAATAGAATTTCTTTTGTACTCTCACTCATTCATTCAGTAAGTGCTGCTTGGTGTCACTTCAAAAACATATGCCCAATTATATCTCTTTTCACCATGACTCCTGCTCCTGTCCTAGTCCAAGGCACTGTTATATGTCAATGAGATTACTGCAATAGCTCCTATCTCTCTGTCTGCCATCTCTTGTCCATTTAGCAGCAGCAAACATGATCTTTGAAAATGTAAATTAGTTCATGCCTCTTTTCTCCAAACTCTCGGATATGTTTTCATCACATTCAGGTAAAAGGAAAACTCTTATACCAAATAGAATTGAGAACATTCAGTTATTTCGGCTGTTCAAATACTTGTACCTGTGTGTTTATAGCAGCACAATATACAGCAACCAAAAGTGGAAACAACCCAAATGTTCACAACCTGATTTATGATAATGGTATATACAGTGGAGTATTAATCAGTCATTAAAAGAAAAGAAGTACTGATACATGCTGCAATGTGAATGGTCTTTAAAAGTTTATGCTAAGTGAAAGAAGCCAGTCACAAAAGGTCACGTTTATGATTCCATTTATATGAAATATTCAGAATAGGTAAATCCATATATAGAGAAGCCTGCTACTTAGCTCACCAGCCTCATCCCTACTACTCTCCATTTATAGCCCTTTTCTAGCCACACTGATCTCTGTTTATTCCTGGTCTCTTAGCATATTCTCTCTCAGTTTACTTGTGATTGCTTTTCTCTCTGATTCGATTTTTCTTAAAGGAAATCCTGTATGGTTTATTCTGGCATTTTATTCAGATACTTTCTTAAAACATCACACACTCATAAAATATCACCTCCACACTCATGCATATCTGCCATAGGAGAATAGTGGCTTTATAAACCCAAATCTCCCCCAAACATCCTCCAAAACCATTGCAAGCAACATAAACTGCACACACACACACACACACACACACACACACACACACACACACATCTTTAGCATTTCTGGTGTACAGGAAATACAATAAACTTAAAATTACCTGAATGTAAGAATATAAACACCCGTAACAGCAGAGCTGGCTCTAGAGCCCACACTGAAATAGAGAGACAGAGACTGTGAAACAAAAAGAGAGAAAGTGGGAAGTTAGCAGTGGCTGACCACAGGTAAAATCACCCCCACAGGAGATAGTCTCAGTCTGGAAACTAAGAATAGGTGAGGTGAAAGAAGGTGCTTGATATTATGTGGGGCCAAATGTAACAATCTTAGGAAGATACTATTTCTAAATTTCTTTTTAAAAATTCTTTAATGTTTTAATATAGTTTTGAGAGAGAGAGAGAGAGAGAGAGAGAGAGAGAGACTTCAAGCAGGGGAGGGGCACAGAGAGGGAGACACAGAATCTGAAGCAAGTTCCAGTCTCAAAGCTTGGTCAGCACAGAGCCCTATTCGGGGCTCAAGCTCACAAGCCATGAGATCATGACCTGAGCCGAAGTCAGATGATCAACCAACTGACCCACCCAGGCACCCTGATACTATTTCTAAGCAAGAATGGGCAAATTAGAAGGATGTGGAATATTCCTTGGAGCCTTTAATGCTAAAGGAAAAAAACATAATTAAAAAGTTAAAATTAAAGGCCCTTAACTATACACAAGAATCACTATATCAGAAAATCCTGTTACATTAAAAAAAAAAAAAAAGATGCCCTCAATTAAAGAAGTTCCTTTTCACTTTAACAACATAAGACAATGTATGTGAACAAAAGATATAAAGCTACTAAAATGTCCTTTTGCCTCCTACTAACTACTGCTTGTTTAGGAGAAAAAAAAGATATTTCCAAATTAAAAGAAAATTATAGACAACACCCTTACAAATCTATTACAAAAATAAAAGAGATACTGAATATTAAAAATTTTTAACTGATGAAAAATCTCCCACCACATTCTCTCATACACACAAATAACCAAGAAACAAGGAAAATTGAAACAAAACACTCCAACCTTAATTAAATATATTTTTTAAAAAATCACTTACAGATATGATAATGAATACACTTTGAATCAGTAGAATTCAAAACTAGAAATGGACAAACCAGAAAGGATTGAAATCAAAATTGAGTAGATCAGAAAAGAAAGAGAAAAAAAAAAATATATATATATATATATATAAAAGACTTCAGCAATAAAAGTTAAACTGAAGGATTCCCAAGGAAGAAAAGATTCTCATGAGTGTTTTTATGAGTGGCATTGATGAAGCGAATGTGTGGAAAGGAGTTAGAAACCAAAATAATAATAATAAAAATAATAATAATAATAATAAAAAGAATCAGAGAAAACAGATAATGGACATAGCTATGTAAGAGGATTGAAATTCTTAAAATTGGAGTCCTTGAAACAGAAAACCAAACAGGATAACAGAAAAAAATATATTAAGGCTATTATTTAAAAATTGTTCAGTTATATATTGAAAGGGCACATTTCATTACCCCTTAAATATATCCTAGAATAATTTTTAGCCCTTGTGGATATTTTATAAAAGTCCTTCAGGTTTCCAGGCAAAATTGTCAGGTTAATTCTAAAGGAAAGAGAATCAGATTATCAACAAACTTCTCCACAACAATATTCACAACAAAATTATTGATGGAAACTCATTTTCAAAAACACAAAGAAAGTCTGTCTGAGCCAAGCTAATGTCAAAGTTACTTAAAAAAATGTTTTAAACTTGAAAGAGCTTAGAGAATGCCATATTCACTAGAGGATAAGCTTTATACAACTTAGTTTTTTATTAGTTAAACTTTGACAAAAGCCTTCATGGTGAACACTGAATATATTTAATTGTAGATCTAAGACTAAAAGGTGTGAAAAGAGAGAGAACAGTATTATGTAAATATGTTCCTGAAAAGTAGGAATTTTGCAACTTCAAACAAATGTGGGATAAAGAAGAGAAAAATAGAAAAATGTCATTTATTTTCACAAAGATAAATGGGGATCAAAGGATATCATTTAAAGCTTAATTAGTACCCTAAATAAAGAAAAAAAAGTGGACTAAGAGTTTCATAAATGCTTAACCCTTTCTCTTAGAGAACTCAGAATTTCCAGGAAAGATAACATATATACATTCATGATTTCTGTTATAGCTAATCTCTGAAAAAGTTTTTAAAAGTAACATCAACAAATGAGTATGTCTAGATTCTAGAAAGGAATTTTATGTAAAAGCAATGAAAATTGTATTGAGAATATAGAAATTTGAAATTCTGGGCAAGAAATGACACGCTGTATTTGCAGAAGTGGTATTTGTTGATTAAAATGTACAGAAATATAAATATGCTTTTGCAAATGAAGTAGCAGCCTTTCAAATACCCTTAGTTCAATTTGTATTCTGTTCAGAATAAGCCAATTTTCTTGCTTTCTCTTTCTTCCTTCTTTCCTTCCTTCCTTCCTTCCTTCCTTCCTTCCTTCCTTCCTTCCTTCCTTCCTTCCTTCTGTTCTTGAAAATGAAAACCAAACAAGCAGTTTTTGAAACTGCTTTTGCAGATTTTGTGTGTGCAAGTGTATGTTTTGTTTTGTTTTGTTTTGTTTTGTTTTTCTGTTTTTATTCTTGTTGTTTGGGTGTTTTGGTGATCATGGCAGCAGTGAGATATTTCATGTAAATCATCTACTTCCAAATGCATTTAAAACATAGTGTGAAACAATTTCTGCTTTTGTGTTCTTTTGCATCAGCTATAGCTAGCTGTTTTTCAATATTTTTGCTTAATGAAGTCAAAAGCAATATAAACAAAATATCTCTTTGCAAATGAATCTCATCCAGCTGCATTCAACTATGAAAGAGCTCTCAGAGAAGACTACCCATTAATTTTCATTTCAAAAATATTTTGTAAAGTGGTTCATGGGCCTTGTTAATGGCTTGCCTAATGTCCTCTGATCACCATATGCTGTCTTCACAAAATATCAGGTCCATGGAGAAATGGCCTTCCTGTTTTTGTACGTTGAGTTGTTGGGAACATATCAGTAAGTCAAATCAGATAATTTCATTTCCTTAATCAAGTACTTTTGCAATTTGATGGCATAAAAACAGAGAAATGTTTTTAATTTATTCTACTACATCTAGTAAAATGACAGTAGGTGAGTAAGCAAATAGCTGAGTGGAAGCTAGTGAACTGAAAAAATCTACTGAATGTACTTACTGGGTGATCTTCTACCTTTCCTACTCCAGGAGAAAATAAAAATATATTTTAAGCAAGATGAAATCTTAGTGAACTGCTATAATCCTAGCTTAAGCTGGAGACAAAGCTGCTCTTTTAAGGAAATAATAATAATAATAATAATAATAATAATAAATAATCAGAGTCTGCTGGGAGTATAGACAGAAGAATACTCAACACCAGGGATGTTGTCATCAATAAAGAGAGCACAGTCATTCATTTTGTAATGAGCACACAAAGCTAAACCTGGTTAGAAAGATTTTTCCTGGAGAAAAATCTTAATATGTGATTATGTAATTGTCTTGTTGTCTCACTCTTCTTTATCAGGCAGAAATCGGTAACTTGAAGTAGAGACCCATTTTTTCTAACATAATTGGATGTATTCCATTTGATCCCCTTTCCCAGTGTCTAAATCTGATTCAGTTCTTCCCCTCCCCCCCCCCCCTTACCATCTAGAGTTGGAGAGCTTGGTTCTGTGTTTCTATTTACAAGTGCTTCTAGGATATGTACTCTGCTCTGCCTTCAGATATGCTAATTGTCTTAGAATTTACTATTGTGGTGGGATGCTTAAAGCCTTTGCAGTCATCCCCCTAATTCAACATGTGAGGTTCTCCAGCTTTTTGAAGTATTTTTTCAGTATTTTTTCAAGTATTTTACCTCCAGTTTTCTCTGTAGCTCCTTGTCTATCCTTCTGGACTCCCTCTCTCTAACTTAGAAGATATTAGAATTATCAGGATTCTGTTAATTAATCTTCTTTTCACATTATTTTGGGGGAAAAAAGGGGAAAAAAGCCAAGCCATTAGCTGCCACTTTTGATATTTATCACAGGAGGTTATACACTTTATTTTTTTTTGTTTGTTTGTTTGGCAATAGTGTACTTTTTTTAATTATTGAAAACTTTTGTCATTAGTTAATAGAAAATAAATAGTAGATGGATATATGATCCAGTTTCACTCCACCATCTTGACTCATAGAATGTTTTTCTTTTAAATATTTATATACACATACGTGCACACATACACATATATGCATACTATTCTTGGGTTTTTTTAGTACATAAAGTTTCTCTGATATCATTCATTATTATATAATTTACTTGTTCAATATACTTGACAACTTTTTTTTTTCAAGTGTCATGAGGAGCACATAAGGGCGTATCATGTTCTAAACAAAAAAATTGAACAAAATAAAGTAGCTTTGGCACTGGGAAATGGTCGACTTTTTTATTTCCCTGAAGTTAATTCTAAGGTGTTTCTGTGTCTGGATACATACTACTGTTCAACAGAAAGCAGCACTGGAATTCTCACTGGCTTGGTTTGTCATTTTGGTTTCTAAGCCAGATCCCCTAACTTCAGTTTTGTTATGGAAATTGATGCCTTCTACAACTCATGAATAATACTAAAGTAGCTTCCCTTTACCCCGTCCCTAAATGAGATCTGAGCCAGACACATGATGACCAGTACTGAAATAGTTTGTCACCTAGAAACTTCATGAACTCTAAAATTTCTTCATGTTTAATTATTTTGCCACCAGTGACAACTGAATATGTAAGTGGACTTCGGGTAAGAAGAGCCTGGGGAGTAATAGTTCCTTAGTGCAACTTTTATCATTACTCTGTATTCCATTCTTTCAGATGAAGGTAAACCATTTGAAATACTGCTTACCACTTACTTGTTTATTTTTCTTTATCTTCTCTTCCTTTTGTTTCTCTTTCAAATCTGAAAGATGTAGGCATGTGTTTTTAGTCAAAACTATGGATTCACATACATACTCATAGACAGACACACATATTGCTTAGCATTACCGCCATGTTGTATACCTAAGATTTCTCTTTGTTTATAATGATTATCTACAAAAACATGATTAGTCTATTTAGACCTAAGACAGCCTGATTCAAATCTACAATACGTTTGGTAGGTCCTGGTAGCTTATTGCCACATCATGACCCATGGCATGTGTCATCCAAGGCTTGAATTTGGAATTGCCTCTATTTCAAATTAACTAGTTAAGCAAGATGGCTGAAGCTTTGGGGGGAAAAAAGATACTTATTACTTAGAAGAGCAAGGAATACTCTAGAGATTAAAAAAATGTTTTTGAATCTCTAAAAATAAAAGTAATCCTAGAACATGAGAATAAGATGAAGCTGCCATAAAATAGCTGGGTCCTTTCATTTACTTACCCAAAATTATTCTCACTATGGAGAAATAAAAACTCACTCTGAATAGATGAGAAAGTTGCAGCTGAGCGAGACTATACATATATGTTTGTGTGCATATGTGGTTTTATACATATATACACATATAGTATGTGTGTGTGTGTATATATATGTAAAATAAGATATATATGTGTATATGTAACAAAAATATACATCACATTGTCACTGAGCATGAAATTAAGATAATTATAAAAAATCTGAAGTTAAGATAGCACCTTTAATATTTAATATTCTGACAGCTTTGCTGAAATTCAAATGGGAAATTTTTTATCAGTTGCTTACCTGGCAGGATTGATATGAGGATTACTATATATGTGATAGCAACATTTGTAAACTGCCTTGACCTTCTCAAAGAAAAGCTGTAGTAGTGATCAGAGAATAACATCTACTTTCCTTTTAACCCCAATCTGGGATCAGATCTCCTTTCACAGTGGTAGAGGAAGTTGGTATAATGAAAAGGATTCTAAGTAGGCAGATGGTTTTGAGAGAAGGTATGGATGATCATTCGAAGAGCTTTATAGCCTTATTTTGTTTGTTGAGATTTAAAAAATCTGTATTTAGTGTGGATAACTTTATGTTTATTGGCACCATATGCTAATACTATGTAAACACAGGATGACTATATATTTAGTTAATATTCCACTCACTGAACTTCTTAGTAAGTTAAAAAATTTAAAATAAGTCAGCATACATCATCCATATGTTGCTTATATTTGATATTTTCGGCAAAGGTGTTAAAAAATGTAAGGATTGGGGCGCCTGGGTGGCGCAGTCGGTTAAGCGTCCGACTTCAGCCAGGTCACTATCTCGCGCTCCGTGAGTTCGAGCCCCGCGTCGGGCTTTGGGCTGATGGCTCAGAGCCTGGAGCCTGTTTCCGATTCTGTGTCTCCCTCTCTCTCTGCCCCTCCCCCGTTCATGCTCTGTCTCTCTCTGTCCCCAAAATAAATAAACGTTGAAAAAAAAAAATTAAAAAAAAAAAATGTAAGGATTTAACTTGCCCTTAACTTGTGTGTGTGTGTGTGTGTGTGTGTGTGTATGTGTATTAAACGTGTATACATACACGTATTAAAGATTTTGTTTATGTATTACAGGTTTTGTTGTCTTCAATGTTTTCAGTATATATTATGTATGTATGTATGTATGTATACTCTTTACTGTCATTAGTATACTTTGTGGCTGTCTAATAGGTAGAATGTATGGCATTATATATCCTACCTATTAAATCTATATTGACAAAAAAAAATTACTAGATATTTTGATTACTTCTTAATCATTCTTTATCATAAATTATGTGCCTCATCCACTTTCAGTATTTAAAAGTAGGAGATAAATAACATATATCCATGTATTTTAATGAACATTATTTGAGGGGTAATCCTGAGGCAGAATTTTGTAAAGCGTATGGTGGCACTAGGAGGAAGAAGTGGAAGGGAGAATCAAAAGATGAAATATTGACAAATACTGACACTGCTTTCTAGAAGATTAAATTCCATAGTAAAGGCTCAATTCAGGATAAGTAATTATAGAACAATGTTTATCACAATAGAAATATACATAAGAAAAATTTTGAGCACTTTGTGTCAAGAAAAGGGATAAATTAATTCTGTTTATGTATCAGTTGAAAGGCATGTGGAGCTATGGGGTTTCTCTGTGCCAGAGGTAAGTGGGCATTCTAAGCATATGGAAATGTATGCAAATAATAATACTAATAACAAAAAATTATTTGAAGGAAAAAAAACAAATAGTTTTCTGGGGCAGGAGCTAGACCTTAAAGAACCAGGATGGTGGGAATTAGAGGCCATTGTGTAAATAATTATTACATTAAGATTATACAGGCCCCACACAGAATGTCAGAGTAGTCACATAAGAAACTTGTGTTTTATACAGGTCAATTCTAGACAAATATAGAGGATGTGCTGGGAGATTTGTAAGGGAGAGTTTATGTGATGGGTGATTTGTAAGGGAGAGTCTGTATGACAGCCAGTATAATATTATGAGGTTTCCATGAAAAATAATTTATGGTCAAATGTAATTGAGAAATTCTCAGTCAATATAAATAAGCATTTTTAAAAGCCTGACTAATGGATTACTTTGTATTTTAACATGTTAATATATACTGTGAAACACACATACACACATATATGCATACATATGCAATAATGTCTCCATTATTATCCAAATTTATTTGGCTGTAGGCAAATATGGCAAAACTTTAGTTTGCGAGCATAATTTGAGAAACATGTTTGTAATCCAAAGCATTTGTATGTCAAAGGGAATTTCCCCATAAGAAATAATGGAAGCTCAGATGATTCATTCCATAACCCCAAAATATTCATATAAAATATTTATTAATATTTATTAATTAATTAAATTTACTATTTAATAATTAATTAAATTTAATATTTAATAATTTATTAATATTCTGATCAGAATATTAATATAATACAAAATAAGAAAGAAAATACAAAGACAAATAAACAATTTAACCTGAACTTAACTTTGAAAACCTTCATGGCTGATATGAGGGAGACAAGAGAGAGGAGGGTTAATGTGTAGGATGACTTTCACTATCACTCATGAAATCACTGCTAGCTATTGGCTCAACGGGATCTTTTTCTGCATGGGGGCCATTGTATACACTTGCACAGATGTTGACTAGAGTAGAATATTAATAAACTCTTGCCATATACTGTATTTAATGTAACTGGCAATAAGACAGCAGGGGAAAGGGTCTGTATCTGCAGGCAGCCTGACCTAGAATGAAGCAAGCATTCCTAAGCTTACTCTTGTATGGAAAAGCAAAGGACTGTCCATCGGTGCTTTGAAGTGACAATGAATACACTAGTGCCAATTGTGGGCACCTTCCAATGTTTTGAAAAATCACTGATTTCTGCCAAACACCATGGCCTGAGACTGAGCATCTGAGCATGGGAGATAATCACCCACAATCTCTCAGTGAGAGAGAGACAGAGAGACAGAGTGAAAGAGAGAGAAAAACCATTGGCTCAGTTGTGATCATGTGACATTTGGTGTCACATACTAGTGTTGCAAGACATCACTTGTTTTATCAAGTTAAAATTATATAGAAATCTTTGCTTCTCTTGTAGAACACTTGAATGAGTCACTTGCAATCTAAGGTTTTACCGTGATATATATACATATATATATATGTATATATATATATGTATATATATATATATATATATATATATATATGTATACACACACACACACACACACACACACACACACACACACACACTCAAGGACCACAGCTAACTGAATGGTATAGCTGAGTGTCTAATCCATATATGTTTAACTCCAAAGCTGTTAATCACCACACTAGAGTCATTTCACTGGAAAAAAAAAATGATAGGAAAAGGCTTAGGGATGGGGAGGAGGAAGAAACTTCAAAGGATGATTAGCATATAATACAGACAGAAGTTGTTAATTGCTGAATGTTGGAATGCTAACAGAGAGGCTTCACAACGTGAATTAATGTCCTTAATTTGTGTGCAAAGCCATGTCTATGGATACATATGCCTTATTCAGAAAAGAGGATATCCAGCTTTAGCTTCAGATTCTCAAAGATATTTGAAATCAGTAAAAGAATAAGAACCACTGGTAGTGCACCAAGGCTGTATCTCTGAGGTGGACTAGTGGATCCAGAGGGGAAAACGGAAATGAGGGGAACAATCTTGAGAAAGTCATGTTCCAGATGTCAAAGCAATGGGGAAGCTACAGAACAGCATAAGGATTGAGAGCAGAGAAATTGGAGCCAGACTGGATGGGCACAAATCCTGATCTTATCAGTAGCTAAGATTTTGGTTGGGTTATTTATCCCTTTGTGAAAATGCTCCCCATTTATAATGTAAACAAAAACAGCAACCTACCCCATAGCATAGTAGTGAACATCAAATGGTTTTATACAAGTTAATTACTTAGAAAAGGGCCCAGCACATAGGAAGTACTGTTTTAGTGTAAATGGTGAACAAGGATCTTCTCTGGGGATTTACATATGCTATTTAATCCTCACAGCAACCCATGAGTTAGATATTATGAATCCCATCATGCAGTAAAGAAGCTATCATTAAAACTAAGTGTACTCACAGTTTTGTTTGGCTTCTAAATCCAAGTTCCTTCAACTACACTGTATGGTCATTGTGGCGTAATAAATGAGAGAATTTTCAATATGCATAAGCATGCCAAATTCTATAGAGAGAGAATACTAAAACATGAGAAGCCATTAGGTTTCTTACTGGAGGAAATAATATTTAAAAAAAAATAACATTTTCAAATGAATGGAAAAAAAAAGAATGGGCTTGATTGATGGTAGATTGCAATAGGAGGTAAGACATAGAAACAACAAATAGACTAAACTCTGACAAGTTTTCACATTAAAGGGGAGGAAACAGGTTATTGCCTGTTTAAGAATTTTTTCTGTGGAATCTCTGTGTGTGTACACACAGTTTGTGTGTGTGTGTGTGTGTGTGTGTGTGTGTGTTAACATTTTCATTCTTTTGTATGATTGAGAGATTGAGTAGAGCTGGAGCATTCTAGAATGCTCAGGGGAAGGAACCTTTAGAAAGAAAAATGTATAAAAGAAGGAGAGAGCTTTTGATGTATCAAAAACTGGGATAGGCATTAACTTTGGAAATAAGGAAAGCTGCCTAGTCTCCTAAAACAGTAAGGAAGTTAAGAACTACCATGGCCTTTATTAACCCAGTGATTCAGTAGCATGGATCAGTAACACTTCCTGAGTGCTTACAATGCACTGTGCACTATTGTAAGTGCTCTATATGAACCGATTCATGCAATTCTTATAACAGCGTTCTGAGGTTGCTACCATTACTAAGAGGCTAGTGAAATATAGAGTTATTACAATGGCAGTGCTAGGACTTAAACTTTTACAGCTGGACTCAAATTCATGTACTTACTTACCTTAGCTCACTGCCTTTCTGTGTAACTCCCAATTTGAGCAGTTGGAAGTAGGAGGCTGGTTTAGAATCTTTGAATGCTGTGGAATATAGAGGTGTCTAAAGAAAGAAAAATGAAAAGAAACTAAACATGAAGGTAGGACCAAGTGAAAAATGAGGAGGAGTGGGAGCCAAAACACAAAACAGAAAATTAGCAGAATATTCTAGAAAGAAACTGGCTTAGAGAGACAAAAAGAGAAATGAAGACAAACACAAGTTACATTAGATGCCAAGTTGAGTGTGTTACTATAATTAAACTACTTTAATCATATTTAGCTCTTTTATTTTTAGAGTAAGTTATCACATTATTAGGTTTGAAATTTGGTCTATTTCTCAAAAAAAAATTGAGCTCCATGAGTAGTTTCAATTACCTTTTAAAAAATGATTCTGTCTTCTGCAATGTTTTTGTCACTTTGTGGAGTAGTTGCACAGAAAAAAAATGAAATTATGTTGAGGAAGATTTGTCTGGAAATACCTAGTTGTCAGGATAAAGACTGAAAATTTAAAAATTATTAAATTTGGAAACTTTATCAAGAGCCCTTTGGGGTGCCTGGGTGGCTCAGTCGGTTAAGCGTCCGACTTCGGCTCAGGTCATGATCTCGCGGTTCGTGAGTTCAAGCCCCAAGTGGGGCTCTGTGCTGACAGCTTAGAGCCTGGAGCCTGCTTCGGATTCTGTGCCTCCCTCTCTCTGTGACCCTCCCCCGTTCATGCTCTGTCTCTGTCTCAAAAATAAATAAGCGTTAAAAAAATTTTTTTTAAAAAAAGAGCCCTTTAATTTCCCTAAATATCTTGTGTCTTTTAAAAATTACTACTATATTTCAAATGCAGTATTTTGCTTCCCATGAAGGTTTTTGAAGATATTTGGCAAAACCAATGATATAAATGTTATCACATAAATTACTTAATAATTATTTTGTTCATAAAAATTATTAACTAGTTAGGTTAAATCTCTTTTCCCATAGACAAATGAAATACAGTCTTAGATTTTATTTTTTTCAACGTTTTTTTATTTATTTGTGGGACAGAGAGAGACAGAGCATGAACGGGGGAGGGGCAGAGAGAGAGGGAGACACAGAATCGGACACAGGCTCCAGGCTCTGAGCCATCAGCCCAGAGCCCGACGCGGGGCTCGAACCCACGGACCGCGAGATCGTGACCTGGATGAAGTCGGACGCTTAACCGACTGCGCCACCCAGGCGCCCCCAGTCTTAGATTTTAAATAATTAATTTTGTGTATGAAGTTGAGGGTGGCTTTTTAAAAAAATAAGTAGATATTTAATTTTCAATCTACACTATATTTAAGTATAAAATTCACTGGAATATGAAAACTTAGCTTTGGTGATGCTATAATTAAGAAAAACTTTTATGAAGAAGAGTACTGATAAAATGTAAACATTTTTATTGTTCTTTTCTATCCTCTATTTTTCACTTAAGAACTAAACGTTCCAGGTTTCATTAATTACTTGAAAGGAAGAAGAATGAAAAATATTAATTCTTCACTATAGTATTTTAACTGACTAAGGATTTCAATGGTTATTTTGCTTTGACTATAAAAGGATAAAAATTGTTTTGATCTCTGTTATATTTGCTTTTATTTCTCAAGTAATAGGTTTTTTGGTCATCAATATGCAACAAAATGAATGTCATCTTTTGAAAAAAAATTTTTTTGGTTCATAAAAAGAAGAAATTAATGAATATTTGCCCTTTCCTTTTTTTTTTTTTTTAGTAAAACATAATTGGAAAACAACTAAATTTCAGTCATTAGAAGAATAAAAACCATCCTTTACACCAAGAGGTTTTTCTTACTTTAGCCCAGTACTTCCTATGGCTCTAATTTGCTGAGAAAAGCCATGAAAGGCTTCCACAAAATATACATTCCTAATCAGGGTCTGACCTAGAGCATTTCAAGATCAACAGTTAAGACAGCATTTTTCATCCAAAGCCTCAAGCTTGATACATGGTACATTTAGTGTAAAAAGGAGTACAAAACCAAATGAAGAGGGTTTTATCTTAGTAAAGGAAATTACTCTAGCAAAATGCTAGGGGACTTCAAAATAAACAATAGCACTTGGCATTCTGTTGAGTTTCCTGTGGGGTATTGTCTTTGCCTCACAATTTATGTATCAGCACAATAAGCACCAGTAAAGGTGGCTTTGTCATGCTTATTGCTGGAAATTCCATGACACTACCTCCATCTATTAAAAGGATACAGTATTTACTATTATATAGAAATTAAGACCAAAAACCAAGTAGTCTATTAGAAAATGGCCACGTACTATATACACCGAGACATAAGACATGAGGTGTTTTTGTCTAATTCAATCCTTTGTGGGACATATTCTTAATTATCCATTAACAAATGGATTGTAGAAAATGGGATGGGGCTTCCTTGGAAGCTAAATTGCACAAAAATCTAATTGCGCAACAGGTAGAGAACACCAACAGAAATTTATCATATGAAATATCCTACAGTCTTTTGCTGTTCAGTAGAAATTATTTTTTCTTGAGGAAAGACTGCTATAATTATTAGGCTATGGAATGTGGGGGATACTAAATAAGGACATTTAACCAGCTTATTGAGAATAATTATTTCATTTTAGTTTTAAGATATCAATGTGCTTTGTAAAACAAAACAAAACAAAAACTATAGCAGTTTCAGTTACTCAGGGACTAGGTATCTGGTCAGCTTTCTAGATTACACTTTATTACAGATTTGCCTTTAGCTTTCATTGTAGTGGTATCATTGTTCATCATTTTTTCATCCTGAAGTGAAATAGAAAAATGAAACTAGTTATTGTCATCTTGTTTGGCTCTGTGTTTGGTAAGAGAAAATGTTGACACTGGATCAAAGTGGAACTGTTATTTATTTCTAGTCATTATTCATCCATCACTATTTTTCACTAATGAAAACTTATCTGTGATTTACCCAACAACAGATCAATTCCATTTTAAGAACAATTTGTAAAGCTTGGGGACAAGCATGAATATAAAATAGTAAAATTCACCGGGTCTTAACAATAGACAACCAAAGTGACTAAATGAAAATCTAATGTCAAAAAGAAAGCAAGTTAGGATTTCTCAGACCTTCTTTTTTGTTGGATTAAGTCCTTGCCTTTCTTATTATTGTTTTGTTTCCCTCTGTTGTGTTTGCCACAGTGGCATCATCTCAACGGAAAGCTAAAACTCTTAGTAAATTGTAAGAGAGCATTGGCATAAAGAAGCACAGGTGAAGGATGGACAGACCTTAACTCTATAAAAACTTGCGTGCAAAGTGGAAAATCTAAACCCACTCCCCTTAAGTTTCCATCTCCAGAGCAGAAAATGCATGCTTAGTTTTTTTCACAGTATGTGAGTTATCCATAGCTCAAGAAAGAATTAAATGTGTGTTTAGTAATACCAGAGAAGGTGGAGAGACCCCTGCAATGTCTACCATGAAATCTTTATATTTATCGATCAGTGTTTTCCAAACTGAGTTCCAATGTGTATGCCTAAGAGTCTACAAACCCCCATGAGATTTGACTTTTAAATTATTTCAAAATGTAGGGGGCACCTGAATGGCTCAGTTGGTTAAGCATCCAATTCTTGATCTCAGCTCTGGTCTTGATCTCAGGGTCATGAGTTCAAGCCCCATGCTTGTCTCCACACTGGGTGTGAAGCCTACTTAAAAATTTTTACTTAAATTATTTCAGTGTTTATACACACATCCATTTACACACACACACACACACACACACACACACACACACACACACACACACACATATATATATACTGGAAGAACTATGTCACAATCTTATAACCAAGCATCAGCATGCATTTTTATTACATACATTTGCTTCTGTGTTGGCACCAAGTGATAAATAATTGCTTTTGTTACTTGTCAGTTTGGGTTTCTCAAACTAGCATCCAATAACATATTCTTGGCACCTGAAAGCTTTCAAACTTAAGAAGCACTGGCAGAGATGACTCTTAATTAACCAGTTGCTGCAGTGAGGATATTAAGATTTGTGTGAACTGCTGAACATAGAACAGCAGAAAAATCATCTGGATCTGGGTTATCATCATACTCTCCATGTTCACATCTTTGTACTTTTATAAGAGATGTCATAAAAATAATTTAAAAGGGCAAAGCATAGGCAGCCTAGCGGGAATCCCCTGGCTTTCTGAGCTTCACTGGCACCTCAGATGCCTCTTCCCGAATGGCCAGGAATATCAGCTGAAAGCCTGGGGTAATTCTCTCAAATGGCTCCATTCCCGTGACCTACCTTTCCTTTTATCAGCTCCAGGGGTTCTCTCTTTTCATATAAAATCCAAAATTCGGTAATTGTTTTAAGGGAGACATTACAGGGTAATATATTATGAATAGTGTAGGGTATGTAGTTAAGAGCATGGATTCTGGATCCACATTGCCTATGTGCAGATTCTTCATTCTGCCACTTACCGGTTGTGTGACACTGAACTTGCTATTTGACTTCTTTGTGCTACAGCTCACAGTCTGTAAAATGGGGATGAAAATAGCACTTACCTTATGTGTATTGCTTGATTAATACACAACTATATTATTAAATAACTTAAAGTATTAAATATTAATCATAATTATTATGCAAAAATAATTGGAAACAAAAATTAAATTTTTAAAGTGAGGTTTGGGTGCAACGTCATTAACATTATGACTGTGTCTTCAGGATCAAAGTAATGATATGAAGTTATCTAGGCTGATCTGCTGTATTGTCCCCATGATATTTTCTTTTCTAGGCCTAACAGATGGCTTTTGTTTTAATCTTATTACACAAAAAATAAAATCTTAAAAATCTGTGAAAAATGGAAAAAAAAGCATTCTGTTTGCATAAATAAACATTGTTTTATCTCAAGATCATTAAAAGTTCTCATGCATATGTCATTGTAGCAAATGTATCCTTCTTACTGAAAAAAGAAAACTAATAAATGTTGAAGAACTTAAATTTTATATAATTTTGCTGATATGAATAGTCAAAGACTAAACTACAGAATGTGGGTTTAAAATGGAATTATATTTATTAATACCAAAGAAAATCTGAAACCATATGGCGCCAACTATTTATTCATTAAAAAAAATTTTTTTTTAATTTATTTTTGAGAGAGAGAGAGAGACAGAGTGAGAGTAGGGATGGGCAGAAAGAGAGGGAGACATAGAATCAGAAGCAGGCTTTGGGCTCTAAGATATCAGCACAGTATCTGCCGCAGGGTTTGAACTCACAAACCTGTGTGATCATGACTTGAGCTGAAGTCAGACACTTAACTTAGGGAGCCACCCAGGCGCCCCAGCAGCCAACTTTTTATATTCAGGGACAATCTTATACAACCTAAAATTTGGAATAATTTTTTTTCATTATACAGCATGTTTATTTGTAATGTTTATATTTTTTAAAAGAAATAATTTACAAGCAAATAAAACATTAAACTGTCATTATGTACAGGTCACTAAAAATTAATATTTGTAGTCTTTTGTATTTTTTTACTTTATACATAAACTCATGAAATTCTGAAAAATAACATTTATTTGTAAAAATAACTCGAACATTCTTTTAAAAACTTCTTATATAATGTTCGTATGAACGTCGAATAACAGCCATATTGGAAAATTTGCAGATCTTTGTCTAAAACTACTTTAATAAGTCAATGGAAACATTAATTTCTTAGAAGAGATAACATCACAGATGTTAACAGGATTATTTAACAATATACCCCTATTATGAAGGAGATATAGATTTAATAAAAAGTATGTATGAAAGGACTCAGGTTTAGTTTGATAGCCATTTGCAAAATATAAAAGAATTAGGAAAATTATTTTTTTCATAAAAACAAACAAAAAAAATCTTTAAAAAAGTTTCTGTTGTTTCAACTCTGGAGAATGTATTTTGTTTATGTAAATCTTATAACTGAGAATTTAAACTTGCAAACAGGAAATATAAATAAATATGTATTTCCCAATTAAAGGGGGGCCATCCAAGCTATTTCCTTTAGCTACAAGGTTTTTATATTACAGAAGAAGCCTACTGACACTTTACACAGTATTCTTTCATCTCCTGTTTTTCTCTCGGGGGCAGATTTTGTTTCTTAAAGTACCAAAGAAATGAATAAAAGGTTAACTGTTCAAAGTTAGGCATTTTGGCTCAGACTATGTCAAATAGTCAATTCAGTTAATGCGACAATGTGAAAGCAAAATATTTATCAGGAAAATAAAGCAACCTGTTGATGATCATATGCAATTTATTAGAGTTCTTTTGGAGGTTTCTTATCATCAGGAAACATTTAGGGATTTCCCTTAAGTAGTTTATAAAAAAATTAGAATAAGAATTAATTATAAATTAAGATTCAAGTCATCAGACTTAAATAATTAGAGTTCCTTATTTTGAGTGAAGGACAGTCTTTCAGGCTTATTACTAAAATTCTCTTTAAAAAGAGATGAAAGGAAATTACCTGTCAGTATTTGCTATTATTTGGTCAGAAAGAAAGAAAGAAAGGCAGGCAGGAAGGTAGGGAGGCAGAGAGAAAAAGAGAAAAGGAGAAAGAGAAAAAGAAAAAAAAATACTCAGAATTTGGAAGATAAATGGAAGAGCAAAATATTTACTTTTTTGCAAGAGATAGGATAGGTGGGTTAACTCTGTGTGTGTGTGTGTGTGTGTGTGTGTGTGTGTGTAAATTAACACACTCTAAAAATGATTGAAATCATTTTAAAGAAGATATGTGTAAATATATATAATCTAATATGAATACAATTTCTATATCAGTTATAATGGCAGTTGTGGCTTAAACTCTAATCATGATTTAAAACAAAATAAAAAAATGATTTTTGCATCATGTTGTATGTAAAATGTTGTGTTCAATCTTGTAAATGGATCATTTAGCTTTGGGGAAGGTTCAGATGTTTTACCTTACATAATGAGATTAGTTCATAGTACATTTCAACTGGCTGTAAGGAACAATTTCTTTGCCTAATTATCCCTTTTTATTTTTTTAACCCTTTAGTTCTTGGTCCAATATTACGAAATCAGGACATCTGCTTTTACCCGGTTTGCTGTGGAAGGGTTGTATAAACTTCCTTTTCTTAGACATCATATTCAAGATATTTGATCTTTTTATTTATATTAGAAGAGATAACATCACAGATGTTAACAGGATTATTTAACAACATATCCCTATTATGACGAAGATATATATTTAATAAAAAGTATGTATGCAAGGACTCAGGTTTACTTTGATCGCCATTTTCATCATTTCTTGATGATATAATAACACATATTTATATTTTAAAATTATAAGCAATACAGACAAGATTGGGCACATTCAGTTATTCTGTTCTTTCTTAACAAAATTTGAGAATATTGAGACAAGGCACTTTGCAAAAAAACCAATGTACTAGAAATTTAATAAAATAAATAATATAAATTTACAAGCAATACAAAAATATAAAGAGGACATTCCTTCATTGCAATGTCACCGTACTCACTTTGTAGAAGTTTATATATCTTCCCATTAGTTTTTTGTGCATATTAAATAAAGCAAGTACGTGTAAGTGTATATATATATATATATACACACATATATATGTGTGTGTGTGTGTATACACATATATATATATGTGTGTGTATAGACACACACACGTGTGTATGTATACAGGCTTATATGTATATGTATATATACAGAGATGCATATATGTTTGCCTAAATATATGCTTGTGCATATATATGTAAATTCAAATATATGCTTATATGTTCATTTAAATATTCATACATGAATATAGTGAGAGCAAGAGAGTCAGCTCTTCCTTTTTTAATACAACAAAGATATGATTTTTAAATTTTCTTTAACAACTTGAATAAAGTCTTATCCCTCTATGAATTTATTAGACTTTTGTATAGATGCTGCATAATTTTTTTTCCAGCCATATGTTTTTTTTAATGTTTTTTAAGGTTTTTATTTTTTTGTTTGTTTTTTAGATTGTTTTGGTTATTTGCATGCTTGCTATTATGAACAATGCTGTATTGAATGTGTTAGACAAATTTTTCTAGGAATACATTTTTAGTCAAGAAATTCCTATTCAGAAGAATTGTGCATTTAAATTTTTGATAGATATGGTGTACCTGGCTGGCTCCATCGGCAGAGCATGTGACTTTTGATCTCGGGTTGTGGATTTGAGCCCCATGTTTGGTGTAGAAATTGCTTAAAAAATAAAATCTTTAAAAATTAAATGAGGTTTTGACAGATATTGCCAAGTTGTCCTCTAAAATCTTTGGATCAAAAATGGTTCCACCACAATTGTGTTGAAATTTGCCCTTTGCCAACATGATAGTTTAAAATTTTTAATTTATTTTAATCTTTCTTTAATTGAATATCTGTGAATGATTTGTATTTCCTTTTTTCCAACTGCTGCTTCAGGTCTTTTTTTTTTTTTCATTTTTTAAGAATTTCATTCAATTTTACTTACTGATTTCAAAAGCTATTTATACAATAGTGATTTTTTGCCTGTAATGTGTTTTGCAAATATGTCCCTTAATTGGTCATTTACTTTTTTTTCAATTGGGATTTTAACATTTTTAAAACATATATTTAATACTCCCTATTATCTCTTTGCCCAAATACAATCAAACATAACAGCTAACAAAATGTGTGGATATACTTTATGTATAAATAATGAACCAGTGCCATGTTTTAAAAACATTTAATTAAGAAATTAAATTGTATGTCCCCAAATTGTATGTATGTGTGAAGGGATGTGTTATATATCCTTGGAGACCAACCATTAGGAGTGTGTAGAAATAGCTGATTTTAAATTTTCTATTGGTATGTTGTTACAGGGTTTTTTTTGTTTTAAGTTTTATTTACTTATTTAGAGAGAGAGAGAGAGTGCGCACGTGTGTGCTTGTGTGCACATGCACGAATGGGGGAGGGGCAGAGAGAGAGAGGGAGAGAGAATACCAAGCAGGCTCTAAGCTGTCAATGCAGAGCCCACTGCTAGGGCTCGATCTCACAAAGTGGGAGATCATGACCTGAGCTGAAATCAGGAGTCTGACACAAAACTGACTGAGCTTCCCAGGCTCCCCAATTACAGTTTTTTGAATGGTATTTAATGTGGTAGAATTTCTCCAAATGCTAAAAACTATTCCAAGAAAAAGAGAATGCAGTGAAATGTAGTGAAATATTTGCAAAAAAAAACCTAAGACACTCATCTCTTGAATATACACAATAGACCACCAAAGACCTGAAATCATATAGTAAGGAAATGTTTAGTTCATTATTTCTCAAGTCATTCACTCATATATGCTTTTCTTGTGGAACACTTTTCTTGTGGAACAGTACTTTGAAGGAAAATTCTAGGGGTGCCTGGGTGGCTCAGTTGGTTAGGCGTCCAACTTTGGCTCAAGTCATGATATCGCAGTTCATGAGCTCAAGCCCTATGTCCAGCTCTGTGCTGACAGTTCAGAACCTGGAGCCTGCTTCGGATTCAGTGTCTCCCTCTCTCTCTGCCTCTCTCCTGCTTGCACTCTGTCTCTCTCTCTCAAAAATAAACATTCAGGGGCGCCTGGGTGGCGCAGTCGGTTAAGCGTCCGACTTCGGCCAGGTCACGATCTCGCGGTCCGTGGGTTCGAGCCCCGCGTTGGGCTCTGGGCTGATGGCTCAGAGCCTGGAGCCTGTGTCCGATTCTGTGTCTCCCTCTGTCTCTGACCCTCCCCCGTTCATGCTCTGTCTCTCTCTGTCCCAAAAATAAATAAACGTTGAAAAAAAAATTTAAAAAAATAAATAAATAAATAAACATTCAAAAAAAATTTTTAAGGAGAATTCTAGAAGAGCAAAGAATGGGGTATTTTTTGACAAAGGAGTGAAAATCTGCAATTTTATTTTTATTTTTTTAATATTTAAAATTTTATTTAGTTAGAAAAAGTGGGGGAGGGGCAGAGAGAGAGTGGGAGAGAGAATTTCAGACAGGTTGGAATGCCAGCACAGAGCCAGACGCAGGGGTGAATCCTACCAACCATGAGATCATGACCTGAGCCAAAATCAAGAGTTGGGGGCTTAACCAACTAAGACACCTAGGTGCCCCCAAAATCTGCAGTTTTAAAAAGAGAAGCAAATGATATTCTCAAAATGAACTATATTTTTTTATAGATTATCCTAAGGCTTAAATGCAGTGGTATATACCTTGAAATAGGGATTAAGATAATATAATAGCCCCAGGGTGGCTGGGTAGTTCAGTCAGTTGGGTGACCAGCTTCGGCTCAGGTCATGACCTATCAGCTCATGAGTTCGAGCCCCACGTCGGGCTCTGTACTGACAGCTTGGAGCCTGGAGCCTGCCTAGGATTCTGTGTCTCCGTCTCTCTCTGCCCCTAACCCACTCGCATTCTGTCTCTGTCTCTCTCAAAGATAAATAAACATTAAAAAAATTTTTTAAAGATAATATAATAGCCCCAAATATCTTAAACTGAAGGCACTTGTATTCTTCCTAAGTCAAATAAGCTGAAAGTATAAGGGAGTATGATTTATGGAATTTTTACTTCTTAGAGTAGCAACATTTTAATCAAAAGAATAATGGATAATTAATATGTTTCTATAGCACTCATAAAGCTTTAACTACATAAAATTTTCTGTAGTTTACTGAAACAGAATAAAATACTAAAAAAGCCATAATCTATTTTTTTCATCTGAGTCTTTTCCCCACTAACTCATTTTCCGGTGGGAAAAAGGAAAAAAAGAGAAAAACTTTTATCAAAATTAACTTATACGCCATTTCAATTAAGTAAGTCTATTCCCTTAAGCGATCCTATTGGTGCAAAATAGAATAAAAAGCGAGGCTCTGCATTTTGTTCTGTGCTTCATTAATTCAAAATCTGCCATTTCTTTTTTATAAATGCCATAATTTCAAGACCTACTGAGATTATTTTAGTTCCCTAAGCCCTCTTTAATGAGACTCCAAAATGTGTTAAACAAACAGGGTCTAATCAAATGAGACCTGAATCTTTCTAGGAGACAAATGCATAGCAATTTGTGTTTATGAGTATGTAATAGATTTATAAGCATTGAAATGTCAAGAAATGATTTTGATTCTTAGAGCTCTTAGGACATAGCCCTTAGGACATTAGTTAGATATTTATGTTGTAGAATTTATTACAGAAACTTAAAAAATATATCAGGCTATGTAGCTATAAATTTCTTAACTTCTGGGGATTTAAAATCCCCTTCTGAAGTTAAGAAAATTTGGCTATATAATTCATTACAAATTTTAAAAAATAATAAAACTTGATAGCTAAGCCCAAAGCATGAAGACTTTCAGCAAGACAGGTTTTAAACTGCAGAGACTCATGTATTTTACACTCTTTTGTGTATTTTAAAGGTAGGTTAGCTCTATAGTTTGACTGGAATGATGGTTTTACTAACAAATGCAATGGTCAAAATTAATAAACTGAACAGTTAAGATTTGTGTGTACTGTTGTATGTAAATTAAATCTCAATTTAAAACAATTAAAAAATAAATCTCAATTCAAAACAAAATACTTAAGTTACTATTAATTCCTTCTCTCTATTCTTGATGTTCTGTCTCCCATCCATCCTCAACCACAGCAAAATAAAAGTATAAAAATTAAATTAATGTAGCATTATTCCTTTATCAATGGAGATAAAATATCCTATTTTTCAATGCAGTTAGAAAGAGGAGAAGGAAGAAGAGGGAAAAAAGGAAGAGAAGGCTCAAACTATTTTATCTCTATGATACAGAGAAATGATTATCTGTTGGTTTTATTTGTTCCATATCCTGTAAGTGTGTATTAGAGTATATTGCCTAATAGTAATGTACTCTTCAGCCCAACCTAGCATTAAGTATGCCCTCAATAAATACTTGTTGATAGATGGAAGGAAGGGAGGAAGGAAGAAAAGGAGAAGGAAAGAAGGAAGGAAGGAAGGAAGGAAGGAAGGAAGGAAGGAAGGAAGGAA
>NW_024412376.1:90649041-90706718 GCF_014898765.1 Herpailurus yagouaroundi | reverse complement strand
GAAGGAAGGAAGGAAGGAAGGAAGGAAGGAAGGAAGGAAGGAAGGAAGGAAGGAAGGAAGGAAGGAAAGAAAGAGAAAAAACAAGAGGAGGAAGGAGGAAATTTGACCCAAGACTTGGAAGCATCTAGAAACATCCAAGTTCTCAAAGAGCGTATCTCTGTAAGAGAAAAGAAACTTCTCTATTAAGTTTATTCTGAGCAGCATTTCAGGCAAATGCTCCATGTTTATGTTTTCTAGGATTCAATATTAACTTTATTTAACAGGTATTTATTAATTCCCAAATAGACTGCATGCCCCTGTTCTCTATTCTAGAATTAGTAAGATTAGCTGATGATGTGGGTTCATATAATTAAGTATTCCCTTCAACCTGTAGTTGTGTTGTAAACTTTCCCATTTAGATTTTTTTTCAACATAAAATCAAGTCCCCTAGTAGTCAACGGGAGATGGCATAAATATTTTTTAAGTGGATTTAAGCCATTTAAGCCCACCAATATCACATAGGATTTGTATGTAGGTCACTGTTTTATGTGGTTCAATCTGAACCATTTACCAATTATATTAAAATGATTTACTTGTAAAATTCCTAACATTGGGATAGAACTTACTTTGTAGTAAAGTAGGTTAAAGGAAAAGTGAGAAATAGACTGTAAATATAAACATCTTAGCTAAGTAACATGGTTCCAGTATAATAGCCTCCCATAGGAGGATGTAAACAAGCAAGCATTTGCTGAAAAGTGAAACATGTTATCTTAATCAAGACATTCTATCTTTATTTTTTTTTAATCTGTATTCATGGGTTAATTCCCACTTCTCCAAGTTAAAAATATTACAGATTTAAAGGATGGTATATGTTGAGTTATAAAGATGGAGCCATGTTAATTTGGGAAAAAATTAATTTCTAGACATCAATCTTAGTAGTTGTGTTTGAAAACAGTATATTCAGCTTTAGAAGAGAATTAAAAGGAAGGAAAGTGGATAACTTACAAATTCATTAAAAAACACATTCTGAATTTTAATTGCCTTTCATTCAGAGTAGTGTAATATCAAGACTATATATTTGACTCAAATTATAAAAAGAAAGTAGTTTTCTTCTCTTTTTTCCATAATTATTATCTTCTCTTTCATCAGTTATAATCAATTAGGATTTAAAAGTGATTTATAGTCTTAGTTATAATCTGTTTCTGCTTTATTCATATGCTTTCTGATATTTGCTTTGTAGCTTAATGTTGTTTTTTAATGCATTAAGCTCATTATAGAATAATTTATAGGGCACATTTGGCCTCATAGTACACGTTAAACATAGGAAAACCTATAGATCATCAAGAAACAATTATTCTGTGAAATAAACCTGTCTAAGCTCTACAGAATCAAATGTACTTACACATGAAACATCCTTATATCCCACACTTGACTTTATTTCTTCTCACCATGATTTTTTTAAATTTTACAATGTATGTCAAAAGTGTGTATATATATTTTAGTTTGAAAGTCAGTTCCATTGTTTTCTAGTTTTGAGATTTACTTTGATGGTATGGAAGTAGCCTTGTATTGTACACATTTTAACTTGCCTACTATTTGTAAATACAAAGAGAAGACAAATACCTGAGAACCTCCCGTGTTTAGTAGGTAACAGTAAGAATAAAAAGGCCATGAAAATAGGAAGGTTGTTTGTAGAAATGTTAAGTACAGATGGTACTCAGAATTAAAAGGAAGAAAGGGAAGAGTTAGAATATTGCCTCTTGAGTACACATTGGCAATCAACCAATGAACGCAAGCAACATTTTTGTTTGTTTTACATATAAAATCATTTTTCAGTTCTTCTGAGACTATATGTATATGTATATATATATGTATATGTATATGTATATGTACACACATATATATGTGCAGTGCTTTTGTTGTAGTGGTGATTTATTTCCATTTGATTACTGTTTATATGAGATGAAATTATTAGCTATTAATCAGTGATTAGAACAGTCATATAAATTTTTAGGATCAATATACTCAAAGTCTTAGTTTGTTTCACTAATGCATTGTAACAAAGCATTCTGTTTTTCACACTTTATAGCAAACTGTCATATTCACAAAGGAATATTGAAGAGAAAATTGAGGTAGGAAGGTATAATTTCTTAGCATGCTTAAAAAATAAAAACAAAATGAGTAAGCAGTATGTATCATTGAATAAAGGATGAGTGTACTAATAGTTTTATACTAAACAAAACTCTTTCCTGGGCTTTGTTTACACAGGAAAGTTTATTATTTCTTCCTACCAGTCTTGTATTTTTACAGTGAGAATGTTCAGTAATTCAAAACACAATAATATACCAATCACTGTCTTATTTCTGGAGATGAAGGGAATATTGGATAAGTATTAAAATGTGCACTGATTTTTACAATATAATTCAGATCTTAAACATTTTTTCTATCTTTAAATTCCTTTTATTGAGGTTAGATGACAATAGATTTAAACATATTATTTTAGCTTATATTATTTTGTTAAAAGAAACAGCCAAAGTACAAATTTAATTTTTGTAATGTTTGTTAATTTTTTGAGAAAGAGACAGAGTGCTAGTGGGGTAAGGACAGAAAGAGGGAGACGGAATCTGAAGCAGGCTCTAGGCTCTGAGCTGTCAGCACAAAGCCCGATGTGGGGCATGAACACATGAGCGGAGCCGTGAGATCATGACTTGAGCCAAAGTGGGATACTTAACTCACTGAGCCACCCAGGTGCCCCCAAAGTATAAATTTAAAGTCTTAGGGTACAGTTTTTATTTTTTATGCAGATTGATAATACAAAAATTATGTCAAGGAACATAACACATACCTATTAATAAGAATGGAAAATTCTAATTCAAATCTAAGTAATCTAAACTTAATCTAAACTTATTAATTAACTATGCATTGGTATCATTGAAAAATAATATTGATAAATGATTTTAAGTTTAGTTACCTCTGTTACCTCTGTTTCTGTTACATACAATCTATTTAGAAAGAAGAGAATCAGACTCTACCTTATACATTCAATAAACATTCATTTAGTACCTGTAATTTGCCAAGTACTGTTTTAGGCATGAGAACAGTGAATAAATTAGACAAAGTCCATGAGCTCATGATGCATATAATATGACAAATGAATGTGGAAGTCAGAGATTTAGATTTCGAAAGTAAATCTGTCTAAATCTCTCTACACATACAATAGACTGTTACAATAGAAGTCAAGATTATTGCAATAGGGGAGAGAGACTGTACTGATCTTCACTGAAACAAAAGGCTGAATAATATTTAAACATTGGGTGAATGAAAGGAAAATTACATTACCTGGGAGGTTGGTCATGTGATGAGGCTATCTGTGTTTGCTAATTGGTGCTTATGGAAGTTAGTCCCCTGTCTTCCCACAGAGACTGGAGGAAAGGGACCTTATCTTTTTGATGATTACATTTCAAAATAATGTTTCACATTTCTTGGAGAGAGAAATTCTTGAGTTGGCAAGAGACTGGGAGATTTACATCTCTAAAAGGCAGAGAAAGAATTTACAATTCCAAGTGTTCTCCAGTAAATACTCTAAGAAAAGGGAGGTCAGAGGCCTATAGTCTGGAAGAAATATCTTTGAAGTTTAGTTTAGATGAGCAGAACCTTGGGGCCATCTTGCTCACCTACCAATATTATGATATACCATATTGTGACATGTTTTGTGACCTAATTCAGTTAAAACAAAAGAAAACAAAACCATACACAACAAAGACAGAGAAACTTTTACCAGATAAATTTTGGTGGTGGTGGTGGTGGTGGTGGTGGTGGTGTGTGTGTGTGTGTGTGTGTGTGTGTGTGTTTGAATTTTGAATTATAGGCATCTCTTTAACCCTTTCTTAACCTCATCTCTCTCTGCAGCTACCACTCCATTTCTCATTGCTCCTTCCATCTGTAACATCTTTTCATTTTCCTTTCTGTGATCTTACAAACCCACTTCAATCAAACTTCCATACACTACCATCAAAACTAATCTTCTCAAGTCCTCTTGAAAAGTGTTTCAATGTTATCAACTCTGGTGATCAATTTTCAGTCTTCATCTTAATTATCTGCAATATTTGAACAGATTGATATCTTCCTCCTCCATACCACCCCATCTCTCTCTTTTTTGTGTTTATTTATTTTTTTTGGTAGGGGGAGGAGCACATGCGCATGAGCAGGGGATGGACAGAGCGAGGGGAAGAGAGAAAGAATCCCACACAGACTCCACACTGTCAGCACAGAGCCCCACATGGAACTCGAACTCACAAACCGTGAGATCATGACCTCAGCCAAAATTCAGAGTTGGCTCTTAACCGGCTGAGCCACTCAGGCACCCCCCCTTTTTTTTTAATTAGCATCCATGATCTACATTTTCCCAGTTTTCATCTACTGAACCCATCTCCCTTTCTCAATCACCTTTGCTGGTTTTCCCTGACCTCTCAACACTGTGGTTTTTTCTACTTAAACTCACCCCTGGATAGACTTCAGCTTCACAGTTTTGAATACCATCATATACTAAGAGTACATTTTGATGGTAGTGTTTGAATATGCATCTTACATTTATGATGCAAACCTCAACCATGACCCCAAAATTCCAGATTCCTATGCCTGTTCTAAATCTCCACATGCCTACTCGAAATCTAAACTTTTGAAGTCCTAAACTGAATATCTGATCTGTACCTTTTAAACTTGGTCTTCTCCGATCAGTTTCAGTAAAGGTAACTACATTCTACTGCTTCTCCAAAAGAAAAATAATAATAATAATAATTCTTGAAGTCATCCCAGAGTTTTCTTTCTCTTGCACATTCCACATCCAAATATCATATATCATGGCCCTTTAGAAATGTTACTCAGAATCTGATTATTTCCCAAACCTCCACTTCGAATTCCCAGATCAAAGATTCCATCCTCTCCTTCCTGTATAAAAGCTGTTAGCCTCTTATCTGTTATTATTTCTTCTTTCTTTGTCTTCCTATGCTATGTAAAATATGGCAACCAGAACCAGCTTAATAAGATGTAAGTTAGGTCTCTGTCACCTGCAGTCATCTGCCCTAAAATCCTCCAGTGGCTTCACTATTTACTCTAATAGCCAAAATGCCCATAATGCCTCTAAGACAGTAAGTGATTTGACGCCTTTAACTTTCTGATCTGATCTCCCAGTGTTCTCTTTTTTGATCCTAACTTTCTAGCCATAGAAGCTTCCTAGTTGTTCCTCCAGTAAGCCAAGTGCTCTCCTGCTCCATAGCTTTTAAACTTTGTGCTCTGCTTGTTTAACTTGCAGCTTATCCCTATAGGTTTTATCTCCTCCTTTGGGACTCTGCTTCAAGGGGGTCTTTAAGTGAGACCCTCCTCTGTACTTAGGCAAAATAGCAATCCTTACCTGACTTCAAAACTGTTTTTCTTCTTTCCATACTTTATTTTTTTTTTGTAATACTTTTTCACCTGGAAGACACTCATTTTACTTATTTGTTCATTGCCTATCTCAAACCTTGCACCTCTCCCGCTAGGGTATATGATCCATGAAGTCAAAAATATGAATCTCTTTTGTTCATTGTAATATCCCCTGCACTTAGAGTAGGGGCTAATATATAATGGATGCTCAAACAGTACTTACAGAATGACTACAGAAAATCCATAGAGACTGAGCTTTACGTTTGACAAATAACCTTACTTTTCATTATCTTATATTCATTATTTTCTTTATCTTTGTTTCTTCACTTCTTCCATATGAAATTATATTCTAATCCTAGCTTCAGTGTTTTCCACTTCCATTTTCAGACTGAAACATCATATTCTCTTGGGCCTCCAAAATATTTTAGCCTAAACAAGAAACCAAGGAGTATATCCTAGGCAGGTGTCAAGTGACTAGCACTGGTGATAAACACAGAGTCTTTACTGATAAGTCACTTACAAATAATTGAGAGAAAACCACAGAAATCCTTCAAAATTCTACAGTTTTATTATGTAATTTGTGAGTAAAATACACACACATATAGTCATATAAACTATTCAGTACCTTCCTACAGTCCGTCAGGAGCAGTGTGATATGACTTCTTTTCTCCCCTCTCCTTTTTCTTTCTTTGTTCTTTACTCTCTGCTTTGGCTGAAAGTAGGTGTGTGACCTGTGCAGTCTCACTGAATCCCATGTTTAGAAGGCCTCATGTTTCATTTTGTACTTTACTGTTACTGTCTTGAAATTCTTAACAATTTGTAAGAACAAGTCTGCATTTGTATTTTTCAGTGGGCCTTAAAATTTTGTAGCTTGTCCTGCTGTCTGCTTCCACTTAGAGAATCTCCAGGAAGAATAGCATATGTAAAAATGATGTAGTTAAAAAAGAGTGACTTTCAATTTCCGAAGCCCAGAAAAATTATGAAGCCATTATTTAAGGAAAATTTTCATGCACATAAATATAATTAAGCAGGAGAATAATGAGCTAATACAGTGATCTTATTTTGTGAAGAGATTAACTGAGATGAGTCAAATTTCTCAAAATTTTAAATTAACATTGCACTATTAATCTTCATAAATATCACATCCTGCATTCCCATTAGGTGGAAAGGGAAGCATTTACAGATGATTAAAATGACACATAAAGCAAATAAATTATAAACTTTCCAAGGAAGGACTAACTCACAGTTTTAAAATAAGAAAGGACAAATAGAAACAAAGAGAAACTTTGTTGTTCTTTAAACTTCAAGATGTAATTTAAGATTTATTATCTTTAATTTGTTTCTTAGATTAAAATCTATCCTTTTTTATATGTTACATCTTTTATAAATACATTTTAACTAATAGTTTAATACAGTAGATTTGCTAATATGTGTTGATTATGAATTTGAAAACAGTGAACATTTCAAAATGTGGGTTTCTTAGATAATATGATTTTTTCCTTTTTAGTGGCACTATAATAATATTATATCATAATATTACATATAATAAGTGTACTGTGATGGTGTTAATATTAAGCTGTATTTTTAAAAATTGTCCTCTATAGCTATAAAGAAATGCACAACAGTACTTTTTTATACCAAAAATAAGTCATCTTTAAAAGCCACAATTATTTCTATTTCAAGATGAAGACAAAGGATTAATGAAAACTGTGATTATTAGAATAACAGGGAAAATAATAAAACAGGAATACCAATCCATGGATAATTATTGTATACAATAGGTCACTGTTTATCAATATTTAGAAAAAAAAATTTTTTTTTTAATTTTTTTTTCAACGTTTATTTATTTTTGGGACAGAGAGACACAGAGCATGAACGGGGGAGGGGCAGAGAGAGAGGGAGACACAGAATCGGAAACAGGCTCCAGGCTCTGAGCCATCAGCCCAGAGCCCCACGCGGGGCTCGAACTCACGGACCGCGAGATCGTGACCTGGCTGAAGTCGGACACTTAACCGACTGCGCCACCCAGGCGCCCCGAAAAAAAAATTTTAATGTTTATTTATTTTTGAGAGAGACAGAGACAGAATGTGAGTGGGTTGGGGCAGAGAGAGAGGGAGACACAGAGTCCGAAGCAGGCTCCAGGCTCTGAGCTGTCAGCACAGAGCCTGACATGGGGCTCGAACTCACAAGCTGTGAGATCATGAACTGAGCCGAAGTCGGTCGCTCAACCGACTGAGCCACCCAGGCTCCCCATAATATTTTAAAATTTTTAATGGAAGCTCTATTAACCTCAGGTTATCATTGATATGACAAAAAGTGAATTATTGGAAATATTGTTTTAAAAAGTTACCTCAGGGGCACATGAGTGGCTCAGTCAGTTAAGCATCCAACTCTTGATTTTGGCTCAGGTCATGATCTCACAGTCATGGAATGGAGCCCCATATCAGGCTCTCCACTGATAGTGTGGAGCCTGCTTGGGATTCTCTCTCTCCCTCTCTCTCCCTCTCCCCTGTTCTCACTCTCTGTCTCTCTCAGAATAAACAAATAAACATTTAAAAAGTTACCTCATTTTTCTGCCTACTCTATAAAGGAGTTTAACTACAAGTAACCTACTGGGATGATATGGTAAAGAAGAATGTTTTATTCATATACCAGGCTGCACATGAATTAACAGCTGCTGTTCGAACGCTGACTGCCCCAGTCTGCGAAGGGAACACAGCTGGAGAAATGTGCAGAGCCATTTCATCTTTAAATCAAATACAAACTGGGAAGAGGTTTAGTAATGCATATGCAATAACATAACTATTGACAAAGTACGGTTTCTGTTCTCTCTCTTTTTTCCGACACCCATTTTAAACTATGCCTTAATGGTTCTTTAGAGGGAAACTTATAAAATACCTAATGATTTTATGGCATTTAATCATGAATTTTTTGTGTCTCAGTTTTGTTTTGTTTTGTTTTTTACTTTCTTCCTTCTATCCTTCCTCCCTCTCTTCCATTCTTCCTACCTTGTTCCTGATAGTGCATCGTTAGGCCCTCCTCCTTATTCCACATGTGGTGGCCAACGTGTTGAACACTTGAAGTCACTGCTCTCTTGGAGCTGATAGTCTTGTGGTCAAAAGTTTTACCTTTCAAGGCCATAATAATATCTACAAACAGACCTGTTGATGAAAGACATGGACATTCATAAGATGAAAAAATTGTACCACAAGATGAGAGAAAGGAATGGAAGAAAGAATCTATAAGAGAGAGACAGAAAAGGAGAGGGGAGGGGAGGGAGAAGAGTAGTTTGTTTTGCATCTCTTAGATATTTGGGGAGATAGAGGAAAGGTTGCAGAATTTCCTCATATGATCACTTATTATTATAAAATTTTAATGACTTGAAAAGTTCTGCTACAAAAGGTTTTATAGCATCCACTCTCCCATGGATATATTTTAGGATCCACGGTCCTTTAGGACTTTAACCGTCAACAAGTCTTCCCTTGGGAACTATAGTCAGTACCTGATGCCGTGGACATTTTCCAGACATCTTGGCCTTAAGTAGACTAAGGTTATACTCCTTTTAGGGAGAAAAATACTGACTTCTTCAACTCTACAAATAGTTTTTTACTATTTATATAGTTATGAAGACTTCTGCCTGAAAATTTATGAGCAGATTCTGTATGTTTCAATCTAGGTATAATTACAGTAGCAAGTATTATATAAACAGTATTTATATTATAGACAACGTAAGGGTTCCTAGAATTCTTAGATAATTCAGTAAAAGTGTTCTATAATTCAATGATGAAGTAAAGAAAGTACAATCTCAGAGAGCTAGGAGAACTTCCTAAAACACCTGGATAAAAATAATTCAACCTTACCTCATAAGCCCTGTCACATTGTAACTTATGATTATGAATGTAGGGCTATTTTTAGCTAGAGAGTAGTCCTGGTAATTTTATCTCATTTATAAGTTGCATGGGAATCAGAAGATTCAGAGGTCAGGGCCAAAACGAAAAGATGATTTTGAGCTAGTTTGTAAGAGTTTTTTGCAAAAGAGAGAAGATAGAGCTAAACTGGTCTCCTAGGTTTATCTTGGGCAGGATCACACACTTGAATAGTAAAACACTAATAAAACGTACTTTATTTGGATACTTACACCAACAGCAGATTTGTAAAGAAATTTTAAAAATATGACATTGACACAATTTTTTGCAGTGCAGCCTAAAAACATTTTTACACACTGTTCTTGAGTAATTTTCTCTTGTCTCTTATTATCCTCAGGGATAAAATGGATATTTTTAAACTCTTAGCTTATTGGAAATTATTAATTTTTTCTCTCAGAATGAAAATACACTAACTTTGCTTGAAAACTTTCCTTGAAGAATCTAGTACAACACTATATTTAATGTTCACTTTTTTCGTACATATTTTTGTTTTCTCTCATTAAGGAGATGTCCAAAGATGAAAAGGTTTTATAATACTTAAACTGAAAAGATAGAATATATTCTTTATGTAATTTGAAAATGGACTTTTGTTTCTCAGAAGTGATTTTTAAAATATGCTATAAAAATAGGCTAGCACCCATGGATTAAGGCACAGCTGGTGTAACCACATTTTCTATTAAAGAAGAACATCTTCCAGATTTCAACAGCTCATTAAGGTCTTTCTTTTATTTTTTTTAAGCTTATTTATTTTGAGAGAGAGAGAGAGCATGAGTGGGAAAAGGGCAGTGGGAGAGAGGGAGATGAAAAATTCCAAGCAGGCTCCACGCTGTCAACACAGAGCCCACTGCGGGGCTGGAACTCACGAACCGTGAGATCATGACCTGAGCCGAAATCAAGAGTCAGGTGCTTAACTGACTGAGCCACCCAGGTGCCCCATTTAGGTCCTTCTATTCTAAAGACCACCACGAGTGTTATTTTTTATATAAAATGTGACATTACTATTAGTTGACATCACCAAATCCCTAGGGTTTGTGTCAAATGAAAAAAAAAATGTTATCTGCCATAGAGATGTTGTCTCCCAAATATCTGTACCACTGTCACACACAGTGGAAACAACTTGTGCATACTAATTTGTCCCTGGGAAGAGTTAGAGCCAACTGTGAAGCTAGGGGAGCACGGTCCACACATGGATACTCTCACTTCTGATACCAACTGCCAACTCAGGATGTTTCCAAAACCACCCTCAGGTTTGATCATTTGCTAGACGGTCTCGTAGAGTCCACTGAAAGCTGTTAGAGTTATGATTATGTTTTATTACAGGAAATCGATTCAGATTAAAATACACCAGGGGCGCCTGGGTGGCGCAGTCGGTTAAGCGTCCGACTTCAGCCAGGTCATGATCTCGCGGTCCGGGAGTTCGAGCCCCGCGTGGGGCTCTGGGCTGATGGCTCAGAGCCTGGAGCCTGTTTCCGATTCTGTGTCTCCCTCTCTCTCTGCCCCTCCCCCGTTCATGCTCTGTCTCTCTCTGTCCCAAAAATAAATAAAAACGTTGAAAAGAAAAAAAAAATTAAAAAAAAAAAAATATAAATAAATAAATAAATAAAATAAAATACACCAAAGGAAGAAGCTCATAGGCCTGAGACTAAGAATGTACCAAACATGGAGCTTCTGTTGTCCTCTCCCTGTTCAGTCAGGATAGCTTTACTTTCTTGTCTTTAATGTGAGACAGGATACTCAGAGTATTGTCATTCTAGAAAGCTCACTCAAGCCTCAATTTCAGAATTTTTACTGGGGCTCCATTATGTAGGTATGGTTGATTGCTCCTGTGGCTGATCTCAGGGTTTATAGCTTCATGTCCATAAGTCATACTGTTGTATTTCTGGTATGGCCAGCCCTCACCCTAAATTACACTGTTAGCCTATCCATCCTGACCCATGGACCTGAGGGAGTCAGACATTCCAATCAGGTATTACATTACTAGGATCTAGTGTTCACCTCTACCAGCTGAAGGCAAAGGCCAGATCTCACTTTGAGAAAGGATACATTCTTTACTACAAAGCCCCAAAGATCAGTTTAAATCACCAGGGTAAGTTCCTTGAGTACAAGCCAAAAAGATTTATGTTTACTCTATTTTGATTTTTCATTGATAAGACTCTACCCAGAGTCATAATTGCCATACATTAGGAAAAGAAAAACAAAGGAGTTGGAGAAAAATCTGGATTTTATGTCATTTATTTATTCACTTATTGACTCAGCAAACATTGTGGGGGGACAGTTACTATGTGCCAAGTCCTTGCTTATTGTGATTGATGTTAGACATAGACAGTCATTGAATATTATGATCAGTACTGTAATGGCAATACTCACAAGATACCTATGTAAGATGAATGATCATCTCTCTCTAGAAGTCTTGGTTTCACTGAAAGGAACGTGTTTGAGCTGCCTTTGATCTGGTCTTGCAGAATGTCTAGCAGTCTTCTGGGTTGATCTGTGAGGAGGTGTGCAGTGTTATCCAGGCGGGGGAACAACATAGGGAAAGAAGAATGAAGTACATAACACATTTCCAGTAGCATTTAACAACAAAGTGGATTCATACAGATTATAAACAAAGTACTTTTAATATAATAGAAGGCAGTAACATTGGCAAGGCAGTCAGTCAGTCCTGTGTTATTTTAGAGTTGTTTGTATTTAAACTCTGTAGGTCAACACTGTATTTTTCTAAAGCCATGTTTTGTGCTACGAACTTGAGGGGTTAAAAACTCAGAATAGTAGTAAACAAGCCAGCAATAGTCATAACCCTGTCATTGGCACATGATGCAGCAGTATTTCACTCTGCCTAGGAAAACTTTCACAGTTGTTGTCCTGCTCATTGAGCACAACTTTTATACTGCCCGGCTGTTGGACTTGAACTGTTTTCTGTCCTGACTATGCTCCCTTACATAGCCAAACATGTTCCAGTAAATGTGTGACCTGTATTTGCTACATGCTTGACATTACATTACATTTCTTATTTCTTCCCTGGGAAAACTCTATCCCATTGAATACCAAGACACATAACTCACTCAGTCCAATGTTTCAACGGAAAAGATCACCAGAGCATGTATACACGGTATATTCAATGAACTCAACTTAGAACTTAATGAAAAGTATATCTTTACTCTGGTCTCAAAGTATTCAGGGGGGTTATCTTCCCCTGGCTCCCCATGAAGACATGGCAGGCCCCATGCCTTTTCAGTTTATTCTTAGTCTACATTCTTGCAGTCATTTTACGAATCAATGTAGTCGCCATTCATTTAAAAAAATTCCAATACCAGACTGTATAAAAGATTCATAACTGCATGTGCCATGAAATATTTCTCCTCCCTCCAGCTTGGTGGATGTGTGAAAGGAAGCCTGCATTTTCCCCCTTCTTCTCATCAGCATCTTTTGGGGACAGGGGTGATGGAGTATAAGACAAGCACTTGAAGTAGTTTCCATAATTTGGTTTTAACTCTGTATTAGTTATTTATTTTTTATGGAACATGTTATCCCAATATTTAGCAGATGAAAAGAAAAAAACAAGCATTAATTGTGTCATAGTACCTGTGGTCAGCAAATTGGGCAAGGCTTCATTTGGTCTTCTATCAGGATCTCTCAAGTCTGCAGTCAGGATATTGGCTGGACTACTATCATCTGAAGTCCCAGCATGGGGAGGATTTGCTTCCATGTTCATTCTTGTGACTGTTAGCAGGCCTCAACTACTTGCTGGCTGAAACAGAGAGATCAGTTCCTTGCCACATTAGCTTTTCTATAGAGCAGCTCTCAAGGTGGCCTCTGGCTTTTCAAACAAATAAAAAAGAAGAGCCCAAAACAGAAGCCAAAGTCTCCTTATCTTATCTTGAGAGGGACAGATTTCCCAACACTCTACAGTAATCTGTGTATTAAGTTCAGTGTATTCTCAAGGGTAAAGGATAACACGAGAACACAAATACTAGAAGATGATGAGAAATGGGGAGCATCTTACCTACCTACCACAAATCCCTCTCCACCAAGAAGGTTTTTTTTTTTTAGTTTATTTATTTATTCTGAAGATAGAGAAAGAGAGAGAGTGAGTAGGGGGAGGGAGACAGTGAGAGAGGGAGAGAGAGAATTCCAAGCAAGCTTCACGCTGTCAGTACAGAGCCCCATGCGGGGCTTAATCTCATGAAGCATTGGATCATGACCTGAGCCAAAATCAGGAGTGGGATGCTTAACTGACTGGGTGCCACCCAGGCACCCCTGCTCCAGGAAGTTTTTAAAACATGATTCTTTGACTGCATGAGCACTTTTGTGGACATTTGAAAGATTCCCGTCACTGGAGATCTATCACCTGCGGTTGCCTTGCCTAAGCAATGAATCTATTACAGGTGGTCATTTGGATTCTTCTCTTAGCCTCTTAGCCAAAATATCCTTAGGAGCCTTCTTAGAATCTAAAACACCTTATCTCCTTCTAGCAATATATATATTGTGTATACACACACACACACACACACACACACACACACACACACATGTGTGCACCAAAAAAATCTTCTATATCCCTTATCTCTTTAAAAGTTAGAAGTGTGGCTTGACCCCAGCACAGCACTATATATCCTACTATATATGCTATTAAGATGCACATGTACATAAGATGCCACACTCCTACTGTCCCATCTCCACTTGTGCACTCTTTACTCTTATGTCACTTGGTGAAATAATCCCTTATTCAGAACAAAACAAAACAAAACAGCATGTTTTAGCGTAAAAACAAATGCCCTAGGAAAACTCAGTTACATACATATAGTAATGGAAATCAAAATCATTTAAATATAATCACTGTCTCCAGGAAAACAATATTTTTTAAAATTATTGTACTAATAGTCATAATGAGATAAAGAAATTAGACAATAAAGCCACTAAATTGTCCAAAATATATAGTGAACCTAGTTTTTAAATGCCCTTAACTATCACCAAAATCAAGTATAATTTACTTTGTCTTATTTATTACTAGCAATATTTCTTTCATAATTCTCTATAGTCCTACACTACTGGAGGGGATTTCTACATTCCATTAGGCTCCAATTATTGTGTAGTGGTGCTGCGATTTAACATGTTCATAGTATGGGCATGAACTTATGCTAAATAATAGTGGAAAACAAAAAAGGACATAGCTCTTATTTTGTATAAGGAAACAAATAAATTCTCGTTTATCAAAACACTTGATAGTATGGGATAAATTTACCAATTTAATTAACTAAAGATAGTAATGAGTAAAGAATTCACAGTAGGAAAGGTACAAAGCACTATGTCTATGGATTGTTGGCCCTAAGCTATGTAGCTTTCCTAGCTATTTCATAACGCTTGGGTATTTCTGTTTTTCGGCACTGTTGATAAAGAGAATATAGATACTCAAATCATGTTTTTATTTTAGTTTGGAGATCAGCTCTTTTTTGGGCATCTACAAAACACCAAATTTCTCTTCAGCCATACTTTCCTTTTTATATAAGGAGGGATTGAATTTGATGAACTTTCAAGTCCCTACTCCCTTCAGAATTCCATATTTATATTAAATAGTCATTTGGGGGGAAAGGGGAAAAAAACAAAAGAAGTACATTTGTGAACCCATTCCATAAAGTTTGGTAAGATTCTAATGAGTAACATCTTTCCTGTTTTTCCTCTCCATACCATATGCAGTAAAGAGGACACACTTATTATTGGAAGGAACTGTTAGACTAAAATGCATCAGAATGGACACAGTTTTAATTCTATTCTGGTTCACTTTGGTAACTTAAGCTTTTTTTGTGTGTTTTTTCACTTGATTGAGTCAACTTGTGTATTTTTACAACAAAAATTCAGAGCAGGGTTTTTCTGAAAATGAGTTCTTTTGAAATAAAAAATCATTATGATTAATTCAATAGTTATTAGAGAAAGGTTCATTGTATCTGTTACAAAATTGTAAGTGATATTTGAGGTTGGCATAGTTACCAGTGGCTGCATATGTGGTATCTTTTTATTTTCACATTATATATTTTTCTGGTTAAGTTTATTAGGGTTTCTGGCAGGGGTGAGAAACACTGTAAGAGATGATATGAAAAACCTGAAAGTGTGAAATAGCGTAGAAAGCTATTGGTAGAGATTGTAAAATTAAGAACAAAAATCAGGCTTCAACACAATAGAACCTAAAAGTTTGAAATAATAGATGATTTTCAGTTTTGAATGAATGAACTATTATCTTGATGAATTTAGGGTGGTTTAAATTAGTAATCTGATTTGGTATGTCAGCAAACTCAAGAGTGTGTTATCTAGTGGGAGACTCAAGTTAACTAAACTCTGAGAGACTGATGTATGAATCAAAGTGTAAAAATGCTCTTTTGGGTAACTTGTTAGGCACTGCTAAGGTATTTTCTCATGATTCTCTCCTAACCACATTATTCAGAATGACAAACCTCTTACACTTTTTACTGATGTATTTTTTTCTTTGCATATGTGAATATCATTAATTGTATTAATGTCAAATATCTCTGGTTTAGGAGCCATTTTGACTCTAGAAATTGACATTACAGATTTAGAATTTAAACTGTTTATTTCCATTTTAGCTTACATTAGGGAAACTTTATAGTTCTTAGAAAGATTCCTCCACATATCTGTCACTGTGTATGAACACAAAAACCTAATTCATGTTTTAAATGATGGCATTGTCAATGGCATAAGACCACCTAAACATATTTTTTCATAAAAACTATTATTGTTTTCAAAACTCATCAAAAGATCATATTTTTGCATAATCAATAATGAAATGTCCAGGTTGATATTTCTTTTTTTAAATGTTCTAGTGTGTTAACAATTATGCTCGGAAGAGTCTTAGCTTCCATATGGAATTGTGGCAAGGAGCATCTCCATTGGTAGAAACTTTATACATTATTTATAATTTTAAAATCTCTATTTGTCTAACTCTACCACACATGTCTAAGATTTTTTTCGTAGTTAAAACATAACTAAAGTCAGGGGGACAAAAAAGTAGACATGTTATATGGAAAAGTTTGCAGATGTAAAAATTTTGCCTACCAAATCTGACAATTATTATGATTTCAGTTTGAAACCTAAAAAAAAAAAAAGGGAGTTCCTAGAAATTCCCCAAGAAAAGATAGCTAATAAATGAAGAAAAACTTAATTAGATAGTAGGAATAACTATATGTTTAATAGAACGTAAGCACACATACTCATGAGAACTTAAGAATATAAATAAGATATTGGGGTGCCTGGGTGGCAGTCGGTTAAGCATACAACTTCGGCTCAGGTCATGATGTCACCATTTCGGAGTTCAAGCCCTGTGTTGGTCTCTGTGCTGACAGTTGGAGCCTGTTTCAGGTTCTGTGTCTCCCCCTCTATATCTGTCCCTCCCCCACTCGTGCTCTGTCTCTCTCTCAAAAATCAACATTAAAAAAAATTTTTTAAAGCATATAAATAAGATATAAATGATAATTAAAAGGATTCTATGTCTTCGGAGATGAAAGCAATATATAGAATTATTTGAGTTTATAACTTATTTTTACCTGAATCTTTCCCATACCATGCTCCCTTTTTGTACATATAAAATGATTTTACAAAATTTTATCATATGTAGAAATATATGTCATCAGTTTGTTAGGGAGAACATGATGCTTGTTTAAGTTCTTTTCAAAGGCTCATATAATTTTTTCATGACAAGAAAGTGTATATATGTTAGGATAAATCACATTTCTAGTGATTATTTTAGCCCATCAAAGCCTTTTGTGAACAAACCATTGATTTTTTTTCTCATGAAAGATTCATGGCATAATTTCAATTTACATTTATCCCAAAACTACACTAGAGCTTAGGCCAAGTAGCCACTCTTGGAGAAAGAACAAGTAGGCAATAAGGAGGCCATTTTTATTAACTGTTGCAGTACAGTTATTGGATTATGAGGGCCTATGCTATGGCTGCTAATTAAAAAGGGAAGTACCAATAGAAAAAAAAAATGAAAGAAAGGGAAGGACATATTTTAGATGAATGAGAAAAGAAACGATGCTTCTAAAGTGTTTGAACACAAAATATAATAATAAACATTCATCCCAGCAGACAATTCCTTTCTCTTTGGTAGACAAGATATAATAGACTCCAGTAAGGACTAAGTTTCTTTTACATGAATTTATTGAAAATGAGTTATGGATTTGACAGTTAGGTGTCAATTTGGTGACATTCAAGATCATTCAAATATGAAACTGCAGTTTTTGGAGTCCAGAGTTAAGTGATTTTAAATATTCAGTATTTACTTATTGAATTTCTGACATGTGCTAGGTATGGTTAACAGACATTGTCTATGGTTAACGTAGACAATCCACGCTCGTAACAAACTGATAGTTCATAAGGGAAAAAGACAGACATACAGAAGTGAAATACATTCTACAAAAGCATTACACAAAAGGTGAAAATGTAGCAAAGAAAGGCACCTGAGTGGCTCAGTCAGTTGAGCATCTGACTTTTGATTTTCGCTCAGGTCATAATCCCAAGGTCATGGAATTGAGCCCTATGTCAGGCTCTGCACTGTGCATAGAGTCTGCTTAAGATTCTTTCTCTCTCGGGGTGCCTGGGTGGCTCAGTTGATTGAGTGTCCGACTTTGGCTCAGGTCACGATCTCACAGCCGGTGAGTTCGAGCCCTGCGTTGGGCTCTGTGCTGACAGCTCGGAGCCTCGAGCCTGCTTTGGAATCTGTGTCTTCCTCTCTCTCTGCCCCTAACCCACTTGTATTCTGTCTCTGTCTCTCTCAAAAATAAATACATACTAATTTTTTTTTTTTAATCTCTTTCCCTCTCTCTCTCTCTCTCTCTCTCTCTCTGTCTCTCCCCCTCAGTCCCTCTCCCTGGCTCGTCCTCACTCTCTCTTTCTCTAAAATTAAAAAAAAAAAAAAAAGGTTGTAAAGAATTAGGGACACATAAGTCCTCCCAAGAGAGTACAGGACAGTCTTGTAGACTATTGCTTGAGCCCTCTAAAAACAAACTCCAAACTTACCTCTCACATAAGGATTGCAAGAGCATTTATTCCAGGCATGGTCACAACAGTTTACAGAACTCACAAGACACACACTTAAAAGAGCATGGTGTATTTTCTGGAAGATGAAATTTGAAATGAGGAGCGATAGGAAAAAAAGACCAGACATGTAATTGGAATATGCTCATCATGCGAGTGATAGCACAGACCACTGTCACTGCTGTTAAGTAATATAGTGTATGTGTGAGGCTTTATTAGAGAAGAAAACCTTACAGAAAAATGGGTGATAAAAGTGATAGCATTGGGGGAGCATTCTTCTTAATTCCTAGCGCTGTTTAGATATCTTCAGAAAACCAGTAGGTATTTCCTCTATTTAAACCTCAGTCCTTAGAACTTGCCTCCTAAAATGAGCCTTTTCTTTTCAACATGGAAAAAATTTTGTTGAATTCAGATGAAGTTTCTGAACTCAACCTCTTTGGTTTATCTATTTCTAGGCATTGTACAATTTTCTAGAACAAAACTTAGAAATAAATGTTGGTATGTCTTTGGATAGTATCAAGCTTGTATATTGTACTTTACTTGTATATTACATTTAAAGGTAGATGAGATAGAATCGTTTTATTTAAGAAATTACCATTTTTCTCAACAAAAACACTTAGCTAAAGGTCACTATTTTGCTTTGGAAAAGACCTTTCAAAGCCTCTTGCAACTAAAGGAAAGAAGAAATATTTTGAAAATTATGTAGAATAGACATTGTAGGGCATAGATGTTCAAATTGATCTACAGTGAATCTAAAGTGACATTTGGTTTTCTGTCATCTACAGTAGTGTTTAAAACTCAAAGAGAAAGTTGGGGTTTTTTTGTTGTTGCTGTTGCTTAAGCAATTTTAATCATCCTGGTTAATAACTTATTGCTTTTTGTATATACCTCACTTTTTGAGAATAATGTGGTCATTTTTTACAAGGTGCACTAGTGATCATTTAAATATATTCAAGCCATAATCATGTAAATGATAACTTTGTGACCCGAAAGAGCTTATGCCAAGCTCATGTGTGCTCTATGGCATTTCTGATCACTGCAAGATGTCATTAGTGTCTTGAAAAGTTAGAATATGAAGCATGTATCCTAAAGATTCACATTAATAGCTTCCTGGGCACCAATTATGTTGTGTCTTTAGGATACTCCAAAAAGAATTTTAATTAAGGAAATGCTAATGACGATGGAAAGAAAATAGGCAATAATTTAAGCAAATGTACTTTCTTTATAGTTACTGAAAGACTACATTTGTTCCTTCCAGTTTCCTGGGTTGGCTTTTCTTTGCAGGCCATGAAGGTAGTACCATAGTGATATTGTTAGTGATGTTGTCTAGTGATATCTGTGATGCTGCTGCTCATAAGGCAATACGCATAAGCTAAAAAATATCCGACAAATTGTAGACTTTGTGTTTAATTCCTATGCATGTTTTTAGATATCTGCTATAACCCTAAAGCCTCACACACAGTGCCACAGAAATACATAAAACTAAAAAGGTGGCTATGATGCTTCAGATATGTATCTAGTGGTCCTTTGTCTATGTGCCCTCTTTACCTTTGTCTTACTGGTTTTTGCTCCTAGTACTTCTAGCTTTAGTGTCCTGTTACATGGTACCAGTCTTGTTTCTCACAAGTTCATGGCTTGACTCCTGCAATATATCACAAGGGTTCAAAACTTCTATTTATTAACTTCACTTTGGCCTTAGAATCTTCTGCTGTGCACTGTGCCCTGTCCTGGGGTTTCCTTATTTCTCACTCTAACCTTACAGCTGAGGCAACAATTCTATAAATGGTTTCTGCCTACCAATTTCTAATCTGAAATGTTATCCTTTTATACTTTGGCTTTCCATCTTCTCTATATGTGGAGAGGTAGAGATAGACACACACACACAAACACACACACACACACAGAGAAAGAGAGAGAGAGAGAGAGAGAGAGAGAGAGAGAGAGAGAGAAATAAAGACCATTAAAATGAATTCCAGGCCATTAGTAGTCATTTCCTAAGCCAAGTTGTTCTGGGCACTGCATAATATCTCAATGTCTTAAAAGTTAGTATGACACCAGTAAAATAAAATAATTGTTTGAATAAAGCAGGAATAGTTCCCCAATGTCCCAGAAAAGAAAACTGTTTTAATTGATTAAAAATGACAATCAAAGATACAAACACATGTAGAATGCTTGCAAGTCTCATTGAATGTAAGATAGGTAATAGAAAAGTCACTGCATGTTTGGTATGTATTTGAATCCATGTAGTAAACAGCCATTGTCATGACCTTTATATAAGTAAATTACATTTTCCTATAACTGTCAAGTGCTCTTCTAACAGTTGAAGTTTCATACGTTTCTCTCTTATCCTCACGATATTACATCTTTTGCACATTTAAGCCATGACCAATGATGACCAATAACAATTTCTGCCAGTCATTCTTTAGGTATCTAGCTTTTGTAATAAAAATGCCAGGATTCCCAACAGAATTTCTTTTAAAGTTCACATTTTCCTTTTACCTAAAGGGCAATGTAGAAGGAGAGAAGCAGTGAAAGATTCTAAGATAAAAATGAATGCTGAAGGAATTTCAACATATGATACTTTCACAATCATCTTAGCCACCTTCGTATATGTGTTAAAGGGTGTAGAAAGCTTACAGCAACAGATTTAAATATTTATAAAAACAATTTTATAAAATTTGTTCAGGATCTCTTTTGGTATCTGAAAGAGTATTCTGAAGAATTACCCTATGCTACTATTTTAATCAGAGTAGCATTCAGTAAGAACAATCCCCTGATTTTCTTCATTCTTCCTATAAGGAACCACCTCCTCATCTCCCAGGCCCACCTGTCACTGACAAGTGATATTTCCAAATCATACTCATTTCGAATGTACAGTGCACACTAACTCAAGTCATTTAGCTTTGTCTGTATGTATGCCATATGTCTTATAATGGAATCTTTCAAAAACTTCTTAGGGAGCCTGAGTGGCTCAGCTGATGAAGTGTCTGACTCTTGATTTTGGCCCAGATCATGGTCTCACATTCCTGGATTCAGGCCCCACGTTTGGCTTCATGCTTCCCATTCCATACCTACTTAAGAGTCTCTCTCTCCCTCTGCCCCTCCCCCCACCCACCCGTGTGAACTCTTTCTCTCTCTCTCTCTCTCTCAAAAACAAAGACGCCTTGCTTCTGTACTGAGCTAAGTACATAATTGAATAAATTAATAAATTGGAGATGAGGCAAATTCCCCAAGGAGAAGAATACCAAATGTTGTAGCTACTCTACCTTCATGCAGAGGGAACACGACCCCCACTTCTTCTGTGGACTGCACATGGTGCCTTCCTTACAAAGTCTAAAGTGTGTAAATGAGGGGGAAAGCATAACTCTACAAGATAGAAACTTGACAAAACACATTCTCAGTCAAGTGATCAAGGCCAGCATCCACAGTCATAATCGTGGTAATAGTATGTACACTTAATATGATGTCACGGTGTGGTAGAAAGGGCACTTCACCTCTGTTGTCTTCCTTCCAATAACTAATTACGTCAGTCTTCTCATGAGAAGAACACTAGATAAATTTCAGTAGTGAGGTATCCTACAAAATTACTGACTGGTGCTCCTCAAAACTGTGAAGGTTATAAAAAATAAGGAATGTCTGGGAAACTGCCATACCCAATAGCAAACTAAAGAGATATATGGCAGTTAAATATAATGTGGTGTTTTGGCTGGGATCCTGTTGCAGAAAAAGGGCATTAAGTAAAATCTAAGGAAATATAAATAAACTATGGACATTATTTGATAATAATGGACCAATATTGTTGGTTAATTTTTATTATAGATGTGTCATACTAATGTAAGATGTTAATAAACACCACTCGGTGAAACCGAGTATGAGATATATGGGAGCTCTTTATACTATCTTCAAGTTCCAAGTCAAAGGCTGATTTTTGTTTTGTTTTTTTAATGAAGCCTTAAAAAATAAAGGATATTTAATTGCTTATGTAACATATTTGGACTACAGTGCTTTTGTACATCTATTTTAGTGCACTCTTACAAGGAACAATGGCATTGCTGGCAGTAATTCACTAAATCTGCCCCCCCAAATTAGTTTATTATACTTAACATGGAGTTATAATAATAAATTTGAACAATAGAAAACAATATTTAACATTACTTTAGTGTCATTAGAGGAAGCAAGAAAATTCACTTTTGCTCAGATGGCCAAACCCTTGTTTGAATCAGCTAGATGACAAAGGAACCATCTTTCCCAATGATTTCTAATACCAAACACACCTTATGGATGACATTGGCCATTGTAATTTCTCCCCTGGAACACTCAGGTGTACCTTAAACTAAAAGTAAACCAACAGATACACAAAAAAACCTTATATGTCTTAAAGAGAAAATAAAACTCGGAGACCAAGACTTTTTCAATCCAGCTCAGAGATCATAGTTCTAGAAGTTTCCCCAGGGAAAGAAATGGAGTAAAAATTTTTAAACTGGAAATCAAAGTGTGCAAACATACTGATGATCCTAAGCTAACAGGTTAAACAATGTGGGTTTTCCAGTAAGGGGTCTTTGCTGAATACGGTGGGTGCCCCACTCAGGATGATGGTGCCCCTGTTATTTCTAGTAAGTCACGTGTGCACCCCTCTCAACTAGCTAGAAGCCCATGTCAAGATTCACTATCTGCCAGTCTCTAGTATTCTGAAATTTTGGCCCATACAAGAAGCACTTATCATTATTGTTCATGTAACACAGATGTGTATCCTCCTTGTATCCAGCCCTCTTCTGTTTTATAGCATAGCTATGTCTTTTAAGTTTTCTTAGTTTTCCCTTTGCTTCTCAGTTAAGTCTATCAGTCTGCCTAGAGGGACTTTCTCAGTTAGGTGTTTGGTCCTTTCTCTGTGAGAATTACTGAACTAATTCTGACATGTGACAAGACATTGGCTCCTGGAAATCAAAATATTTGACATAATGCTTAAAAATGAAAGGTGAATGTTTCAGAAATACCTCCCTTCCCCCTAACCCCCAAAAATATCTGTGTGAAAATCTTCAGGAAAAAAAAATTGGCCACTTATTACAAACCTTTACAGCTGAGAGGGACACAGGAAAAATCAGTTATAACTAGATAGGCAAGGGGAGAGAAAGCAAATCCCTCACTTTATCTTGAAGGAGACTCAGACTCTATTTTGTTGTTGTTGTTGTTGTTGTTGAGAAAGAGTGTCATGGGCCTAAGGCCTTGACATTTTCTTTTCTGGAGCACAGTTTTATCTGAATACAGTTAAGAAACAAACAGGAAGAAAGTTTTGGTCCACTACACCCTGATATGATGGGGAAAACCCAAACTAATCAAGAGAGGGGTTTGGGTTTATTAAAAGGCCTTGAACTCCTTGGTAGCTGCCAGCTTCAGAGCAAGATGTAGCTTTCTAAAGCAGAACACATCTGGGTGAAGATCTCGCTATGCCAAGGACATTTAAACAGAGCAGCATCTCTAATAATAGGAATTTATTAAAACACTAAAATAGTGGAAATTAAGGGCTCTCCATACTACTTGTGGAATAATTTCTTTTTAACTCTGTATTTAGAGTAATATATAAACTTACTGTTTTAAATAAGCCATATTTTTTTAAGTGGAAAACTTAAAAGTGCAGAGAATTACAGAATAATACTTGAATGGCATAGTTTTGACACCTAATAGTATTCTCATTTAGTTCTATAACAAATAAAAATATCAAAGTCTCATAAAAGTAATTAAATATCAAACTTTTTATGATGTATACATGCAGATTGTCACGCCCAAAATAACAAAAGGTAAAAATTTTTATACGTTTTATTTTGATTCCATGTTTTCCCTGGTATTTATTAATTGCAATTTAAAATGTGATTTTAGTAATTTGTACTTCATTGGTATAAACTTAACAAATGAGGATCTGAAATCATTTTCTAAAACACATTAATACATTAATTTGACCTTTAGTGCACAAAGTTTTCCCACAGGCAAAAGTCCCCAGAAGAATAAAGTAATTAAATATTTATCTATTACCATTGCACAAAAAATAAAGTATTTATCTTCTTAGAATTCTATCCTTTAATGTAACCCTGGAAAATATATATATGTTTGGTGTGTGTGTATACACACACGCACACAAACATATGAATTTTAAGTAGAATAATAAATCATATATTTTATATACAAATATATTTACACATATTTATGAATATTAAGTAGAATAAAATAGAAAAATATTTTCTTCCAAAGTTTCTTTGCTCGCTAATATAAAGATATATGATTCTTTTAATTATTTTATATTTTCTTAACTAAGAAGATACATAAGTGGCCAAAGGGAATGTTTCAAAATTGTTTGGTTTTAACTGGTAAAGTTTCATGTTTCCACATAGTTCTTGTTTTCTGTTTATGCTCTGATGATCACTAATAATTATTGTACTTTCTCTGTATATGACAGTTGGTAAAATAAATTCCTGTGAACATAAAAAGGACAAGTGACATGTAATAGCAAAGAGCATCCTTCCTGAAAATACATTACATGATTTCAACAAATTATACTGTATTAAATATGTTTGTTTTTTTAAACTAATACTGTTGCTAGAAGAGAAATATGTATTTATTATTTTATGAAAGCAGAGAGACCATTACTAGAAAACAAAACTTGCCTGTGTGGTCTTTGTAACTAATAGTGTACAGCTTTGCAAATTGCAAAAGTTCAAGATGGTAGTGGCATCTTCATTTAATATTTTTTTGCAATAGCCAGTCAACCATTAAATACAAGTTTCTGAAATCCTGGTATCTCCTCTTATTCTTTTATTTTTAATTAAAGTTGCAGAGAATCATTGATTGAAATGTCTTTTATCCTCTTATTGCTTTTAAAAAAAAAAATTACCTCAGTCTTTTATACTCTTCCTTAATCATGAATGCAAATAAAATTCAAAGTGTAATCAGCAGCTGCTGAAAGAGAGCACTGAGCAAACTGGGTTGCCATGGGAACCGTGAAGTCAGTCCTTGACCAGACAAAGAATAATACCTGGTGTGTGTATATGGTATGTGTGCAGATGCTTAAAAACAATTTATAAAGAACAACTGAAGATATGTCAAGGTTTTCCCCCAAACTACATTGTTCACTTTTAGATATTTAGGTTAAAGGTGAATGAGTAAATTCAACTATTGCATGAAATTAGTGAGAGGTTTCTTTTCATTTAAAACTAGATGGTTCTATCCTGGGTGAAGCTACAGGTATTAAAATGGTACTCTGAGACAAGAACTGAACACAGTAAGTATCAAATGCTTTCCTTTGCAAACAAATAAACAATTAATGCAATCATCTGGCCTGTTATTGCTGTCAATTATCCTTGCCTTCACTTCTCCAACAGGCATTGCAGCCTTTTAATTTTATTTTCTCTTGGGAAAAAATTATTTTCTACCCTGAGCTGCTGGGGGAAAGTATTGCTAAGCTTTTAAAATGTTGAATATAAAGGTCACACCACTGAGGGATTTTCAGCTGTGAGTAAACAATTCAGAGGAAATAGTGCTCCACATTACTCTTATGCAACAAATGTAGTTTTAAACTCACTGCCACAATGTTTGAGTATCTTAATTTGGCATGAGAAATGGCTGTTGCTGATGATAATATTATTAAAATCCAAGTGTTAGAAGGACTTTATTAACTTATTAATAAGTCTGTATAAAAATAAAGAAATAGTTGAATTATGTGGCTTTAGTTTTGTTCTGTATTGTAAATACCTTGGAACAGAAACGTATTCCTGCTTAATAAAAAAGTGAAAGCAGTTGTCTTTGCTGGTGGAGAATCTGAATTTAAGTATGGGACTTGTGGGCAAATCATATACCACTTGCCAAAGGCATTGGAAAAATGTTCATCTTTCCTCTCTGTTCCCTTTGCCAAGAGGCAAAGCTGCGACCATTCTTTTTGTATGTATCACCTCCTGCCTGGAAGGTGACTCTTTTTTTTTATCAGGTGCTCCCTTTAGTGACCCATGCAAGATAGGTCATTGTGATTCTCTAAGCTTTACAGCTGAGAAAACATAAGTGTAGAAGGTTCAGTGACTTTGTCTAAGATGGGTGAACAAGTTATTGACAGGGGAGAAATTAGAATTTACTTCTGAATGGAGTGACTTTTAAAGAAGGTTTCACTGTTTTCTTGACTTGATAAATTTGGAATTAAGTGTAGGAGGTTGGCAAGAAATTTACTGATTGTTGTTAGTAGAATATAGAAATAACATTCCTATCTGGTTGAAACCTAAAATATTTCATTGAAACCATACTTTCTGTTTCAGCTAACAAAGGAAGAAAGAGAATGTGATTAGCAATTTATTTGCACTTTTTTTAAGCTTTCTTTTACTTATTGGTTCAGTTTTTCCTGTCGTGTCATTTTGCAATGTACTTTCTTGTTATGTCAGTCTCTTTTCCTGATGTGTCTCAAGCAATCATCGTAAATTCATTTTGTTCTCACTGGTTCACTTTGCCAGTGGTATTAATGAAGGCAAATAATTATTTTTCTTTTACCTACACGGAAATTCATTTAATACTTTTATAATACTTTTAAGCAGTTTATGCTTATAGCTGTTGTCTTACTATTTGCAGGATAGTTTTATTTCTTTGGAATTGAATCATTATATTAAAAACACAGTAAAGCCTTGGTTTGCAAGCATAATTCGTTGCAGAAACATGCTTGTAATCCAAAGCACTTGTATATCAAAACGAATTTCAAGAACCATTGGCTCAGTTGTGATCATGTGACATTTGGCATCACGTGCTACTCATATTGCAAGATGTCGCTTGTTTATTAAGTTAAAAGTAAATAGAAATGTTTGCTCATCTTGCGGAACACCTTCAGAACAAGTTATTTGCAATCCAAGATTTTACTGTGCTTGTCTCTTGTCTTTTTTGATGATAACCATTCTAATAGCTATAAGGGAATATTTCACTGTGGTTTTGATTTGCACTTCCCTGATGATTAGTGATGTCAAACACCTTTTCATATCCTGGTTGCCCATTTGTATGTTTTCTTTGGAAAAATGTCTTCATACAATCTGTTCATTTTTGAATCAGGTTAGTGCAGCCACTGCACTGAGCACTGAGGAGTTAGTCACAGCAAGTCCTTGCAAGCCAGTTAGAACTCTATCTTTTGTTTGCTACATTCTTCGAGCCTCATGTTCTTAAATTCCATTGGCTTTCACAACTAAGTGTTTTGGGGGCCTATCTCTGTGGTGGAGAGCTTAAAAGTTGGGGTTCTAGATCTTGGATCCAGATCTTCTGCTTCTCAGGGAAAAGCTGGGAATTGTATGTTTCCTCCATTATGTGTTACTGTGCGGGAGGCAGGCGGGGGTGGGTGGTTGATGAGAGTGTGTCTGGGCCTTCCCTACCTACTTCAGTGTGGTTATTTTCTCATTCTCTGGGTCTAGAGGAATTGCTCAGCTAGTTACTGGATTTCTTTCAGAGGTAACTGTTCCCTGTGTAGCTGTAGGTTTGGTGTGTGCATGGGAGAAGTGAGTTCAGGAGCCTCCTACATCATCATCTAGAAACAGAGGGTCTATTCTTTTATCATTACCTTATACTGGGATAATGTTTCTTACTAATGGTGAGTTTTAACCATGCATCTATCGTATGGTTTGATACGTTCATGGGTTTTGATATATATGTTAATCCTTTATTTACATTTAACATGTAGTTTTATAGTTTTACTATTCCTTTTTGTTTTTCTTTTTGGCTATTTCAGCAAAGTGGAATAAGGGTTTTATCCATAGACAAAAACATTACCTGGGATCATAATATCTTTATCAATTCAACTATTGCATTAAATTAGTAAGAGGTTGCTTCTCATTTGAAACTAGATGGTTCTAGGCTCTACCCTCCCACATGGTCCAGGAGTACTGAGATTGTTAGTGTTGATGAAACAGTGCTGGAGTTTTCCACACTATGATTTTCTAAGCATAGATCCTTCTAAGGTTACCCATGAAAGAGTATAAAAAACCGAAAAATTGGTAATAAATTTGATGTTACCCAATTTAAAACAGTATTTTTGTACTTTTTTTCCACAAAGAAAAATATTATACATTAGACACATGACAACTGATATAATTTTATTAAATGAATTTATTTTTAGTGTCATATTTGTCCCAGGGAGTTAACAGACAACAAACAAAAACTTACATCCTTTTTGGGTAATAAGGTTTTAAGACTTCATAGTTTCATTTATTAAAGAAGACAAATATCCTAAGTGTTCACTGAAATTTCTTGCTTGTGTCTAACTATAGGCTGCCCTTGTAATTCATTTGCAGGATCAATGCCTTTTAGGTGGGATCATGAAAGAGCCCTCTTCAGGCTCCCCTCATATGCAACAGTCACCTTTTGAATTCACACTCTTAATTTACAACATGCTGCTTTTTTGAATATTTTGCTGCTATAATGATGCCATCATCTTCTGAACTCATTAAGGTCCCACATAGGTTTATATGTGTTGCAGTGACATCTTTATCTCTCAGAGCAGTTTGGAAACCTGCAGGGGTATAGAATTGCTACAGATGGATCGTTATGCAAAACTGAGTATATCAAGCCTCCCCAAACTTTGAAAAGGAAACATATTCTGGAAGGTAAAGGAGACATATGTTCCAGCCATAGATATTGGTTTATGGAGGTAGGATCTGCACACTGATTGTTTTCTATTAGCAGCTTAAAGGTAGCTGATCATAAGTATTTACTTACAGCTTTAAGAGATCTGAAAGAATGGTGTTGATCATTTACTTGATTGCAAGCCTTCTGTTCTTAAAGAAAATAGCACAAATATTAGAATCAGCCAGTGTTTTATTGAAATATAGTCATATAAATGAAGGAAAATGAATTATTATGATGCTGAGTGGACTGAAACAAAATAAGACAAAAAGCACCAAGTGAAAGAGTAGCATATCTGAAGATTTCACTAAAACTGAATCAAGATCTTCTAAATGGAATAAACTGAACTTTCAAAATAAACAATGAGAAAAGCAACCTAGATTCCAGAACTCTCAATTTCTGGGGTTTTTTTAATGTTTACTTTTGAGAGAGAGAGAGAGAGAGAGAGAGCGAGAGAGAGAGAGAGAGAGAGAGCAAATGGGGGAGGGGCAGAAAGAGAAGGAGACAGAATCCGAAGCAAGCTCCAGGTTCTGAGCTGTTGACACAGAGCCCGATGGGGGGCTGTTGGACGCTCAACCGACTGAGCCACCCAGGTGCCTCCACCACTCTCAATTTCTAAATACCCTGGCATATAATGACTATGTATTCTTAATATGTTATTCATTGTGAAGGGTCTATTCATTTTCAGAAGTTCCAGTCTATAAGTTAGAACTTCATCAGAATAAACTGAATTGGGGGGCGCCTGGGTGGCGCAGTCGGTTAAGTGTCCAACTTCGGCCAGGTCACGATCTCGCGGTCCGTGAGTTCGAGCCCCGCGTCAGGCTCTGGGCTGATGGCTCGGAGCCTGGAGCCTGTTTCCGATTCTGTGTCTCCCTCTCTCTCTGCCCCTCCCCCGTTCATGCTCTGTCTCTCTCTGTCCCAAAAATAAATAAAAACGTTGAAAAAAAATTAAAAAAAAAAAAAAAGAATAAACTGAATTGGGAACTGAGAACCAGTATCACCCATGACTAGGATGTAATTTGTGATGGAGTTTGAAGATTCAATTATGTATATAGCTCAAAGTAATCTGAGTTAGGAAAAAAGGCGGTGGGGGGGGGGGGTGCAGAGAAGAAAGATGATTGGGTTTCATGGCTCCATACTACTAGTTTTGAAGCTGTAGTTCTAGTACCAAGCTCATTAGAACAGGCCAATAATAAAACACTTTTTAAATTATTATCATCCACATCCACTTAACAAACATAGTAAGCTAAGAACACAGAATGGATGTCAAAGGAGCATGGAGAGAAGAAACTTTCAATCTTACAAAAAACTATATTTGTATATGATGACTACATTTTGGTCATTGACCTCTAAGTATTAGGTAAATTTACTTTTCTGGAGTCAAATAGGAATATAGTAAAGAAGTGCATAATTTATTGCCCTCAAATTTCTCATTGGTTGCCTAGCTACTGAGTCTTGCTATGTTTGCAATAGTTGAAATTCAAGTATTCTATAGTGTAATAATTAGAATCATAACTTTTCTTTCTTTTAAATTATGTCGCATAAAACACACCTATCTGCCACTAGGATTGATTATTGCACCTGAAAATTTTTCTTGGTTTAACATATGGAACATTATTTGATAAATCCTAAAGATATCCTTGAAAAACATATTTCAGTTTTATGAAATATTGGTAGCAAGAATAAGAATGTAAATAAAAACAAGAAATTTCAGAAGGTACAGTTCTATAAAACTCAAGAGAACCTTAGGAAGATATCAGAGGAAACTGGAAAATTGATTGACACTGGAAAGGGGTGTGTGTGTGTGTGTGTGTGTGTGTGAGAGAGAGAGAGAGAGAGAGAGAGAGAGAGAGAGATTTCTTAGCATATGTTTTTTTGATAGATTTATTGCTTCTTAATGTAGGAAGGATTATATGTGCTTGATAGCACATATTTCAGTGTTCCTGTTTTAGTTAGTGAAGGTTTTGACAGGAGACAGAATGTTTGACCTATAGTGATATAAAGTACAAGGAGATGCCCTGTTGAGAGCAAAAAGTCTCAAGACGCTTGATTCCAGAATTTGCTTCAATTTTTTTGTTCTCACAGTCACAGTTTGCCTGCTACAGCATCAGACCTCATTTCCTCATATGAGTATGTTTTAATGCAGGAAGGGGATGACAAAGGGTCTAGGGAAGAAACAAGGAAATAAAGCAAAACATCTCTATGCATGCCTTATTTCTTTGTAAGTGTCACTAACCTTCCAGAAGTCTTCCTTCAGTCTCATTGACTAGAATTGTGTCTTCAAACTTCCCTAGCTTCAAAGTCATCTGGGAAGAAGAGTATCTGGGTTTGTTTTTTGTTTTTGGTTGTTTTTTGTTTTTTGTTTTTTGTTTTTTGTTTTTTGTTTGCCTCAAATGTGGAAAATGGATAAGTAAGAAAAGTAGTAGGGAAGGCACCATAATATCCAATGATCAGGATCTGCCCCCCAAACTTATCTGCATTTAATATTAATTTTATGTTTCACCTATGCAGAGCACTTATGAGACATGGCTAGGCAATCTCATTAAGGTTTTAATTTTTGTCAGATAGGAATGCTCAGAGTTGAGTTTTGTTCAGTTCACCTTCTTTTCTATTTTTAGTAAATAAATTACACTGAAAGTTGATATACATAGCATGTTGTAAAATTCAGATTTTGCTTATTTTTTTCTTTCTCTGTAATTTTGCCTGTTCCACCTTCAGTTTTATTGTCTACAATATTTTCCATCATAAGAAAAAGGTTGTTAGCATACTGCAGTGAAGCTAGTACGCTGAATTTCCAGTCTGTTTTCACATAAAGTTTACCTGAAATTCTATGTGAAATTTTAAATTTAACAATATGAATATCTGGAGTTATCAGCTAACAACAAATGCTAGGTTTAACTGAGTTTTTTTCTCAAGCACTGTTAACTTGAAGTACATTAATAAAAAGTGGTTTTATGATCAGAAGCCTATTTTTTAAAGTATTTTCTGATCGAGTGTTATGAATAAATTACTGAAGGTCATAGCTATACTTCACAGAAAAGTGAATATGTGTACTACACTTTTCTCAGTAATAGCTTTCATGGAAATGTTTTATGTTAATTTTTTCTACTCATTTCCTGTCTACTATTTTCCTTCTTATTTACCTCTAAAATTGGGCTGTTTCTATATTTGTTTATATTTGTATAAAATAAAATAGAATAATTCAACTACTGAGAGGCAGTGGATTTGTCAATGACATCTGGGCTCTTTTTTTTTTAATTTTTTATTGTTTAGTTATTCTTGAAAGAGACAGAGAGAGAAAGAAAGAGAGAGAGAGAGAGAGAGAGAGTTGGGGAGAGTCAGAGAGAGGGAGGCACAGAATCTGAAGCAGGTTCCAGGCTCTGAGCTGTCAGCCCAGAGACCATGCAGGGCTAGAATCCACGAACCATGGGATCATGACCTGAGCAGAAGTGGGACGCTTAACCAACTGAGCCACCCAGGCGCACCCCCCCAACCTTTTTTAAGACTTACTCTTCAATTTCGTTGGAGTTGGTAACCAGCAGCCCTCTATTTTGTAGACCAATAGGCCATCATTGCTGAAATCACGACCTATTTGTTTAACCTTGGGAAATAGAAGACTCCCCAAAATCTCTCAAATTTTTTATTGTACACATTTTTTTGCTAGTACATATTGGTTTTTCTTTCTTTTTTTAAGTTTATTTATTTATTTTGAGAGAGAAAGAGACAGTGCAACTGAAGGAGGGACAGAGAGTGAGGGAGAGAATCTCAAGCAGGCTCCATGCTGCCAGTACAGAGCCCAGTGTGGGGCTGGAATTCACGAAATCGTGAGCTCATGAACTGAGCCGAAACCAAGAGTCAGAAGCTTAACTGACTGAGCCACCCAGTGCCCTGTATGGTAATAATGAATAATAATGAATAATAATTAATATTACCTTTCATTTGGCTCATTACAAGTAGGTGCTTTTCTATACTCAATGAATTTAATGCAGCTTCAATATATTAAAATAATTGTGTTATAAAAGAAATTGCTGGTGCTCAGTTCACTTTGGTGTCATGTTAGTAATACTCGTTGAAGCAAAAAGGCAGCGTATTCAATCTGTTCTGCCACTGTTCAATCATTTGCATTGCACTCGATCACTTAGTAGAAAGACCGTCATCTTATAAAATTTCACTGAAAAATACTTTGTGTCTCCAGAAGCATGCTAGAAGCTCTGAGTAATTTGAGTTGCTGAGGGGCAAGCACATACAATGTAAGTACATCAATTAGGTTAATGCAAGGAACATCCTTCTATTTGATAACATTTGAAATTCATGTCTGAAATGCAGAAACATAATTAAGGCAAATGAGTGTAGTATGTTAATATTCCAATCCAGAATAGGAAAAGTTTTGCAGATTTCTCCAACTTTTACTAATGACTGAAATGAAAGTGATATTGTCTGGACAAATGAGTTGTTTCATTTTATACAAAGGCAAGGTTTCTTAAATTCATCACAGTTGCCATTTTGGACTAAGTATTTCATTGTTTTCAGGGAAGGGGGTGGTGCATCCTGTGCAATGTAGGATATTTAACAGCATCTCTAGCATACCCATTAGTTGTCAGTAATATCCTCCCAGGCCTGATATTAAAAAAAAATGTCTTCACACATTGCCAAATGTCATCTGGGGAATAAAACTGCCTCCAATTAAGAACTAATGATTAATCAAATCATTTAAATGTTTTGTTGGCCAACTTGGACACTTGTTAAGAATGATATGTTTTCAGTAGCATAGATCTGACAAATAATAGTTAACGTTTGTTTGTCAAGGAAAACAGGTTAATTAAGCGTGCATTCTCCACCACATATAAATGACAGAAATAGTTATAATACAAAGTACTTAAACTTTTCTCGTGCTGTTCTCCAAATAGAATGATTTAAAAAGTATTCTTAGAAGTGCGTTTCTAAGGTATTACCTCATTACTGGACAAAACAAGATCACTAAGTGTGTGAACCTGATAATTCTACCTATTACAGTGATACTTTCTTTTTTTCAAATTATCTAAGCCACTCCTATCTTTAACATTTTTTACATAGAACTCTAAGGGTCCACAAACGGTTTTCTTATCTCAGAGATTTTTCTTTGCTTGCCCATACTTTAAATTAAGACCGGTCGGAAGTGTATGTTTAGTCAAAGCACAGTTAGATGTTTTGATGGAGAGAGTTTGCTTTGGCATGAAACGCTGCTGTTTATTTGTAATCCTCCCTGTGTATGTAATTTCACAGCATTTTAGGCTCCCCAGTTAATGAGTTTGCAGCAGCCTCTATCCCCTGGGCTTAGTGAATCTGATACCGTCTCCACGTAGGTTGTCATAGCTGCGGTGACTTCATTTACTTTATTGGGAAATAAGAATCAGATTGTTTATGTTGTCTTGTTTATCCTCCTTCAGTTTCCCCCATTTATTCAGATAGTAGATTTCTGACTACTTGCTACATCTCTACGAAGCAATATGTTGAATAGATGGAAGCATTAATTGGCATTTCCTTTTGAATGATCTGGATATTTGGACAGATCTGTTTCATTTCAGAAGTCACATATTTTCAATGCTAGTATCAACCTGTATATAAAAACATAATAATATTATGAAATGGAGCAGCATTTATGTTAACTTGTTGATAATTGTAATTATACAAGACCATAAGTGCTCATACGAGGAACCAGAGGAGGCAAGAAAGATTAGATCCTTATTAAATCTACAATACATGTTTTTTCCAATTTTTTTAATGTTTTTATTTTATTTTTGACAGAGAGAGAGAGAGAGAGAGAGAGAGAGAATGAGCGGGGGAGGGGCAGAGAGAGGGAGACACAGAATCCGAAACAGGCTCCAGGCTCCGAGCTGTCAGCACAGAGCTCAACACGGGGCTCGATCTCACAAACCTTGAGATCATGACCTGAGCTGAAGTCAGACGCTCAACCGACTGAGCCATCTAGGCGCCCCTACAATACATGGTTTTTTTAACAGACATAATATCACCCATGCAATCATTATTTTTTTCCAAACATGTTTAGTTTAATTTAGTTTAGTTTAGTTTAGTTTAGTTTAGTTTAGTTTAGTTTAGTTTAGTTTAGTTTCGCCATAAATAAATTTACAGAATTTCACAGAAACCATTGTGGTGAGTTAGTTAAGTGCAAGTCTGAAGATACTGTGGTATGCTACAAAGTGAAATGCCAGTTTAGAAATAACTCTTTTAATGCTATGTGTTTGTCAGATTTCTCCTGTTTGTTTGTTTGTTTGTTTTTTGATGATGTCTAAGAAATACCTTGACATTTCAGGGACTTTCAACAAAAGCATTTTTCTTACTTAGGTCTGTGAGTGGACTAGAGTGGTTCTGATTGAGGCTATATTACAGGCTCTTCTTAGGAGAGATATCAGAAGCACCAGGGACTAGGCCAAATTGTGGCTACTGCCATTCCATTGGTTATAACAAGTCACATCAATGGGCAGGGAAATAAACTGCAGCAATTCCAGCGATGGACAGTGTGATGTCAATTAACATCAGTGGTATGGATGCACAGTTAAGGAAGAGAATGAAGGATTGGGAACTGCTTCTACCACAAGGGCTGAATTGTCAAAGCAGACTTACCAGCTCACAAATACTACTCAAAGCCCATCTTTACTGGTAATGGAGACAAACCAAAACTAGGCACAGAAATAGCAGTCCTTTCTAGAATGGTCTCCCAACCTGTCAGATGCAACTTCTGAGAGCACTTTTCCCTACAGTGGAACACATTTTGGTTTTGAAGTTGCCGCTAACCACCCACAACTTATAAATCTTTTTAGATACTTTGATAACCACACTGAAATAGAGAGACACATGGAGACCTAGATTATTGATTTTTGATCAATAGATTCTTCCTTTCTAATGTATAGATTCAGTGCTAATAATTTTCCTCTAAATACAGTTTTCATCCCCCCTCACAGATTTTGATAAGTTATATTTTTCATTTAGTTTAATATTTTTTTTAAATTTCTCTTCAGATTTCTTCTTTGACCTGAATGTTAATTAGAACTATGTTTTTTAATCTCCATGTATTCCCAGTTATCTCTCTCTTATTGATTTTTTTTTCTAGTTTAATTCCACTGTGGTCTGAGAGCAAATCTTTATGATTTGTATTCTTTTGAACTTGTTAAGATGTGTTTCAGGTCCCAGAATGTGGTCTATTTTGGTGAATGATACATGTGAGTTTGAGAAGAATGTGTATTCTGCTGTTGCTGTATGAAGTAGTTACAGATGTCAATTATATCCAGTGTATTGATGGTATTATTGGGTTCAACTATATTCTTACTGATTTTCTTCCTGCTGAATCTGTCCATTTCTGAGAGAGGGGTGTTGAAGTCTCCAACTATGATAGTGCATTCATCTGTTTCTTTCATCAGTTTTTGCCTCATCTAGCTTAGCATTGTGTTGTTAGGTACGTATGCAGTAAGGGTCATTATGACTTCTTGGAGAATTGACTGCTTTATAATTATGTAGTTTCTTTTATCATTGAAGTTTTCCTTACTTTAAAGTCTGCTCAGTTTGAAATTAATATAATGACTCCTGCTTTATTTTGATTAGTGTTAGCATGATATGATTTTCTCCACTTACTTTTAACCTGTATGTGACTTTATATTTAAAGTGAGTTTCCCGGGTGCTGTTTTTTGATACACTTTGATGGTCTCTGTACTTTCATTGGTGGATCTAGACCATTGATATTCAAAGTAATTATTGACATAGTTGGATTGGTATCTAACGTCTTGGTTCTATTTGTTACTTTTGTCCTTTGTTCCAACTTCTGTCTTCCATTTTTTTCTTTGCGTTTTATGGTTTTCACTCACTCAGTATTTTATATATTTAAATTTTCTATCCTTTTTTAGCAGATGAGTTATATTTATTTATTCATTTTGCTTTTTTCAGTGGTTTTCCTAGATTTTGCAATATCCACTTACAACTAATCCAAGTTAACTTTATATTTTTTCTTCTTTTTTAAATTTATTTTTAGTTTTTGAGAAAGAAAGAGCATGTGTGTGCACAAGCAGGGGAGGGGAGAAGGAGGGAGAGAGAATCCCAAGCAGGCTCCATGCTCAGCGCAGAGCCCCACTAGGTCCTGTATCCAACCACCGTGAGATCATGACCTGATATGAAATCGAGAGTCAGTTGGTTAACTGACTGAACCACCCAGGTGCTCTGAGTTAACTTTAAATAACACTGTACCACAGCATGGGTAACATGAATTCTTTATCATACCAGAATAATTCTTAATCCTTCCTCCTGTCCCTTCTATCATTATGGCCAATCATTTTACTTCTTTATAAACATTCATAAGCATATATATGTGTGTGTGTGTGTGTGTGTGTATACACATACATACATAAGAGATATATGTAAGATATGTAATCAAAAACTGCTGCTATTATTTTGAAAAAAAAGCTTTTATCTCTGAGATCAATTAAGAATAAGAAAAATAATTTTTTTTTTACTTTCGCCCTTTGTTTTCCTGATGCTCTACTTTTTTTTTTTTTAATATAGAACTGAGTTTCTGACCTGTCATTTTCCTACTCTCTAAAGAATTTGTTTTAACATTTCTTATAATACAAGACTATTGGCAAAAAATTCCCTCAATTTTTGATTATCTGTTAAAGTCTATTTCTTCACTTTTGAAGGATGATTTCTCAGGGTGCAGAATTCTAGGCTGGTCGTTTCATTTTATTTCTTTCTCACAGTACTTTAAATACTCTGTTCTCATCTAGCCTTCATGGTTTCTGAGAAGTGGGATGTAATTCTTATCTTTGATCGTCTATAGGTAAGGTATTTTTCCCCTCTGGCTCTTTTCAGAATTTTTTCTTATTTGACTTTTTGTAATTTGAAAATTATATGTCTAGGTGTCATTGTCATTTATCCTGTTTGGTGTTCTCTGAGCTTCCTGGATCTATTATTTGGTGTCTGACATTAATTTGGGGGAAATTCTCAGTCATTATTGTTTCAAGTTATTCTCTTTATTTTTTTTCTTTCTTCCTCTTCTAGTATTCACTTCCCGTTACACTTAGGTTACACAATACATAGTTGTCCTACAGTCCTTGGATATTTCATTGCATTAGTTTTCATTTTTTTCTTCTCTTTGCTTTTTGGTTCTTGAGGATTCTGCTGATATATCATCCAGCTTAGAGATGTTTACTCAGGCATGTCCAATCTACTGATAAGCCCCTCAAACCCATTCTTCATTGTGGTTACTGTTCTGTTTGTTTTGTTTTGTTCTTTTATCTCCAGCATTTCATTTTGTTTCTTTCTTATGATTTCCATCTCTGCTTGCTTGCCCATCCATTCTTGCATTCTATTTTCTTGATTAGAGCTCTTAGCATATTAATCATAGTTGTTTTGAATTCCTGACTTAATAATTCTAACATACACCTCTTCAGACTATGTTTTTCATGCCTTATCATTCTGGCATGGCTTATCATTTTTTACTGATAACCAAACATGATATACTGGGTAAAAGGAACTGCTGTCAATAGCCCTTTAGTAATGTAGTAATAGTGGTGGTGTGGAAGGAGGGGAATTCTATGGTTCTATAATTAGGTCTCAGTCTTTTAGTGAGCCTGTGCCTCTGGTCTGTGAACTTCACAGGCATTTATGTTTTTGTTTTCTTCCCACTTAGGTGGGACAAGATGGCTAGGGTGTTGGAATTGTGTATTTTTTCTTCCCCAGCTAAGTTAAGCTATGATAATACTGGACCAATTAAGCTCTAGCTAAGTAGTTTCTCCTATGGCAAGCCTCTTTAAGAAGAGAACGTTTGGGTATATTTCAAAATGATTCCTGCTCTCCTCTCTCTGCCAACAGCCAAGCGTTTTTTTTCCCTAAGGTTAACAGTGAGAAAATGGTCAAACTCCTGGAAATAAATCTCACAATATTGTGGGAACTCCTCTGGACAGGTGTCCCTGGAATTTTTAGCTCTCAGAGTTGATTGCACTGAACCCCTAGCAATTTCTCAATTACAGTTCAGTTTTTCCTACTCTGGTACTGGTTTCTGGTGGTTGTGATTTGTGAGTCTCTACTCTGGTAAGATGGTAAGCCATGATGACCTGTATTTGCTTGTCTTTCTCTGTGGGGGCAACACTTTGCCATGTGTCCGCCTGTCTTATGGATTCAAGAAGAGTTGTTAGTTTTTCAGTCTCTTCTGCTTTTAACCTGTAGTTAGGACAGCAAGGTGACTTCCAAGCTACTTTCTTGCAGAAACCACAAGTCCAATATTATATATTTTCTAATTAACTTATTTTTGGGGGGAGAAAGAGCACACACAAGTTGAGGAGGGGCAGACAGAGAGGAAGAGAAAGAATCCCAAGCAGACTTCTCGATGTCTGCACAGAGCCCAATGGAAGACTCAACATCATGAACATCAAATCATGACCAAAGCCAAAATCAAGAGTATGACACTTAACTGACTGAGCCACCCCAGAGCCCTATTTTTTTTAATAGGGTTTTGGTATATGAATTTCTCATTAATATAACATCTAAATCTTACATACTGAAATATAAAATATAGGGGCACCTGGGTGCCTCCATCAGTTGAGCATCCAACTCTTGATTTTGGCTCAGGTTATGATCTCACACTTAGTGAGATCAAGCCCTGAGTGGGGCTCCACGATGCCAGTGGAGAGTATGTTTGGGATTCTCTTTCTCCCTTTCTCTCTGCTCCTCCTCTGCTTGTGCTCTTTCTGTCTCTCTCTCTCAAAATAAATAAAAATAAATATAAATAAAATAAAATAAAATAAAATAAAATAAAATAAATCCTACCTTCAATTTGACAATATAATTAGATAACGTGTCAAATTAGTGGTGGCATTTGGAGTGATTATTTTCTTTTCACGTTTTGTATTTACCAAAATTAAACAAAGGGAAGGAGGTAAAAAAGAGGAAGCTACATAATCTACCAATTATGGATGAAACTATCCTTGGAACCATACACAGACATAAGGATATAATATATTTCTGGCTACAAGCTGAAGATAGCAGTTGGTATATTTGCCAAAGATCATGATTAGGGATAAATATAAGATTGCCAGTAGGTATACTCCCTCTCATGTAAGCACAATCAAAACACAAACGTCACATATCTCCTTTGATTCTAATTCCTCCAGATATTTTACTCATTGTTCTAATCACTTCATTCATATTCTTCAGAGTGCAACTGTGGTCTGTCAAAGTCACTTCAGGATCAAAAAGAGAGACTATGTATTTTTTTTTTCAATAAAAAATGTATTTCCATCATGAATATTTTAAAATAAGCCTTTAGGTAGTTTCAGAGTCAATTTAACATTTTTGTATTCTTTCAAGAAAAAACACCCAGCCTTGACTCTATAAAAATATTTTCCTGGGGCAGTTGGGTGGCTCAGTCTGTTTCTCATCAGACTATAGATTTCAGCTCAGGTCATGATGTCACCATTCATGAAATCAAGCCCTGAGTAGAGCTCTGTGCTGACAGCTCAGAGCCTGCTTGAGATTCTCTCTCTCCCTTTCTCTCTCTGCCTCTGTCTCTCAAAATAAATAAATAGACTTTAAAAAACAAGTTGAAACAAATATTTTTCTTATTGGGGTACCTGGGTGGCTCAGTCAGTTAGGCGTCTGACTCTTGGTATAAGCTAAAGTCATGACTCATGATTTTTGGGATCCAGCCCTGCATTGGAGTCTATGCTGATAGCCCAGAACCTCTTGGGATTCTCTCTCCCTCTCTCTCTCTCTGTCCCTCCCCTGCTTGTGCACATGCACGCTCTCTCTCTGTCTCAAAATAAACTTAAAAAATATATATATATTTCCCTTATTCAGAAACAGAGGCCATTTCCATATCAGTGCTATGTATTAATAGAGTGTTTGTTTCTGACTTACTTTATCTACATGGAGATCACCACTATCTTTAAAAGGGCATATTAAAATTCCATGTAACGATCAATGAAACAGGTCACTGGGAAAGAGTTTATCCTAATACAACATTATCAATCATGTTGAAGACATTACTATTCAAAATGAACAAACCCCATGTTACTGTAGTGAGATAACTGCATTGTATTTCTAAGCTCTTATCTGTCAGCAGTGATATTTTGGCATTTTGATATTCCTTTCACTTTGAAAAAGAAAAGTTCTATTTCATGACAGGAGAAATTGAAAAAAAAAATAGCACTACAATAAAATTCAATATGTGAGAGGAATTTGCAGTTTGGAATTATGATGGTCTCATTTTAACCTTAAGTAAACGAGATTAGCACCAAGCAGTATGTTTTTTTTTTTTCCACTCACATCTGATAATTAATATTTTAAACCAAGAATTCTGTTACAGTGCATAAGTTGACCCACTTTAGCCCAATCCTTAACGAATATTCCATAGGGAATTTTATGCAGGAGATACATACTTGATAACAATCAAGTTTTACAATAAACTTTAAGATTATTTACTCAGGACAGCTAATCTGAAATTTCTCTTAACTCCTTGTGAACAAATCTAATTTTCTACCCACTTAGACAACTCAAATACTAATATATTCAAATGTATAGAGTGAAGCATACAAGAATGATCTTGATTGATGCTTACAATAAGCTAGTGGTTTTCCATTATGAAGACAGTTGTGAAAATTGCAGATGATAGTTGTTCATTGTTGTAAAAAGTACTTTCCTGTTTGAAAATAAATACAATTTTATATAGTTTTGCATTTCTGAAACCAATAACTATCTTCTAATAGCTGCAATAACAGCTTGCAGTTTTCAAATACTTTACTGTTTCCAAGATTAATGCCTATAAATATGTATTAGTACCTCCATTTTCCAGATGAATAAACTGAGACTTGCTGATTTTATTTTGGGAGTTAAATACCCAGGCTGCCTTTTTCCCTTTTGTAAAATCTTTAAATGTAAGAATCATATTTTATTCACTGAAGTCCATAGTATAGCTTATTACAAAAGTAATATGTGTATGCCTACTATATAACATATATATAATTTGTGTCATATACATATATAGCATATATTTATTATACAGAACAGTATACATTGTATAATAGTATAATATGATAACTCTATTATAATATTAAAATAGTATAATACTACCTATTCACATATTTTTCTTCCTTTATTTTTCCCATCAATGCTTATAGAGAATAAAATAAAAATTACATTTTTCTATGTAAATCTTTTCTATGCATTTCTCTTTCTACCTTGGAATAGTAATATAAGATGCCACCAGAATGTTTTAGGATTTGGAAATGTATACAAATCTCATAATTGTATAAATTATGGTAATATTATAATTTTTAAAAAGTAAGCTGATTTTATACCAGCATTCACTAGCTTCTTGCTGAAGCTTATGCTAGTTAAATTCAAGAGCTCCAAACACTGGAATTGTTACATTTTTCTTCCCATACCCAACTGCATTTTTCTTCCCATACCCAACTGCATTGCCCATGCTCTTCCTTCCAAGTCCAGTATCCCTGACTACAAACACAGAACCTGGATTGAGATTGAGGCTACATTGGTTTGATCAAGGTAGAAGGCACCCTGGAGAATTACTAATTAAAGTTTGGGTTTACCCAGACTTCCAGATCTTCTCTGACCGAAGGTTTACATCTAAAGCTTGAAAGGGAGTGAAATCAATATCATTTTCCAGTCATTTTCTGTATTCCTAAGTCTTTGGTGTCATTCTTCTAAATACAGGAGCAAGCATTTAAAGGCATTTCATTTTAATGATTTACCTAAATTTGTATTTGGGCTAGTTATCATTGTTTTAAGAATTTCTATAATGAATCAATTGGAGAATAAGCTTATTCCAAGTTGATTTTGTTAATTTAATTTATTGTAGATTTAGTAAATGATTCCATTCCTTACTAGCATAGATTATTTAATACAAAATTAAAAGGGGGTGATATAGGAAAGATGAATTTGACAATTTTTTAAAAGACACTTGAGATAATAATAGGAAATTTTATTTGCATTTTTAACTTAACCAATAAGTGGAGAAAGAACCCAATGAATTCTCGGAATCATGAGAGAATCTGAAACTAGTTTCAAAATAGGTCACGGGGATTAAGGAATGCACTTGTTATGATGAGCACCGGGTGTTGTATGAAGTGTTGAATCACTATAATGTACACCTGAAACTAATATTACACCATATGTTTACTCACTTGAATTTCAATAAAAACTTTAAAAAAAAAGATGTTACTTGGAAAAATAAATAAAATAAAAATAAAATAAAGTAATTAAATAAATAAAATAATAAAACAAGAGGATATATTTAAAGAAGATCTCATTTAGGGACTCCTGGGTGGCTCAGTTGGTCAAGCATCTGACTCTTGGTTTCAGCTCAGGTCATGATCTCACAGCCCATGAGACAGAGCCCTGTGGGTTCTACACTGACAGAGCGGACCCTATTTGGGAATTCTCTCTCTGTCTGTGCCTCTCTCTCACAAAAATGTATAAAACTAAAAGAAGATCTTATTTAAGTTCTGATAAAAAAAAAACAGCTGTCATTGTGGCGCATTGATATTGGTTTCTTTTTAGTGCAATCACACTGTCTTAGCAAGATGTTTCAGGGACATACGCCGTTTGTACAAGTTTATTTACTCGCAGTGAGAGAACATTTCAAGCTGATAGCTTTAATTATTTTAGCTGATTCCTGTGATTGCATTTATGGAAGGGCCAAAAGAGGTGACTTACTGTCTGTGGTTAATCACTCCCGGGCATAACTTACATGTAGCTTTGAGGCATGCGCAGCTCGAAAAACTAGTTTAATCTCCTTCAGAAAATGCAAGTAAAAGAAGACATGTGAGAAATAGAAGATATGAACATATTGAGAAGAGTTAAAAACCTAAAATTCATAACTATAGCTTGAGAGGCAAGAAGTAACTTTTATTGAACTCATAATTTTCTTGAATTACATAAGCACCAAACACAGATTTGTACATAATAGATATTCAGCAGTCATTTGTTGCATGAATAGTGGTTCAAAATTTCCGCTACTACCTTAACAATTCATTTTCCTTCTGTTCTTTAAGCTCCTGTCTAGCTGTATCCCATCTGCCTACTGAATGTACTAGTAGAGAGCTTCACTTCCTGAAGCTTCTTCGCTTAAAAATTCAAATTTAGAAACACTGGATTACATTTATTGAGCACTCCCTGTGTATTAGGCATTGCCCTAAGATGTGTTAATCCATTTAGTTCTTATGATAGTCCTCAGTGGTGTATATTAGTATCATTTCCTCGTTAGTAGTAAGGAAATAAGACCCATACAGGTTAAATAACTTTCCTGAAGTCGTACGCTAAAAGCACAGGAACTGGGATGAAAACCCAGGCATCCAGTTGCAGAGCACACACATTGAATCAAGGTACTTGAGTTTAGATTTCATTCTGTCCTAAATATCTTTGAAATGGTATTTGTTCTTCCTCACTCTCTTCTTGCTCTCTCCCTCTCTTTTTCCCTCCCTCCCTCTGTTCCTCTCTCTCTTTATATTACAGACTCTATAGAAAATCAACATGCATTGGTACCAAGATATGGCAGAAGAGTAACATAGTAACTTGACTACATTTGTTTTATCTCATTACTATTAAATCTTTACTCAGTAAACAGGCCAATATCTGAAGAGGATGAGAGTGATTGTAATCACCACTCTAGGGTAAACATGTGTCTGGAAAAATTGTTACTTAATCAACAGTTCTCTCTGCCTGACACATAAATGACTACTCTTCTATGCAATTTCTAATTCCTAATACTCTCTAAAATTTTTCCTCTTAAGCTAACAATATGTCAAGCCCTTCTCTGATTGCTGCACTATAAAATGAACTATTCTCAATGAGGAGTCTGGGAATCTAGCGATAGTATACATGTTTTGAAATTAAAGTTCCATTAGTTGTGCAGCGATCTCTTTTGCTGAGTTACTTATGGAAGCCCTGTTTCAGCTCAACCTGAAAATAAGAGCAAGATTGTCTCACAGTGGTCTGTGAGTTAGTGTGAGTGTTTACTGTATTTTCTAAAGGAAAGAAGAGCTTGTTTATTTACATTTTTCATCCACTTTCCAGAATACCCTTCTCCCTCCACCTCAGTTATCAAAATCAAACTCTCCTTTATGATCTACTTTATTTTTGTTTCATCAGATATTACTTAAGCATGGATTCTGTGCCAATAAACATATATTTTTAAAATGGTATGGGGCGCCTGGGTGGCGCAGTCGGTTGGGCGTCCGACTTCAGCCAGGTCACGATCTCGCGGTCCGTGAGTTCGAGCCCCGCGTCGGGCTCTGGGCTGATGGCTCAGAGCCTGGAGCCTGTTTCGGATTCTGTGTCTCCCTCTCTCTCTGCCCCTCCCCCGTTCATGCTCTGTCTCTCTCTGTCCCAAAAAAATAAATAAACGTTAAAAAAAAAAAATTAAAAAAAAATAAAATAAAATGGTAACCTTTTGAAGGGAATTAAGTGTGAATGTGCTTCTTTGGCAAAAAAATTCTTGAAATAGTTCAGGCCAGATTGATCCAACTCACATTTAAATGTGTGCCTTATTTAAATTTAATGATATTTGCATATGTAGTCATTTTTTCTTTTAAATAAATATCTTGCCTATATTTGATTAATATTGAGTTACTTAGACTAAGTCAACTGTAAGCTGCTAAAGAGTGTGGACACCATGTACCACACTGTTTTTGTATCCCTTTGGGCATGTCCTTAGTAGTTGATTGAGTCACTAATTATAGAGCTTAATCTCTAAATGATTATAAACATTGGCAATCCATGAAGTCAAAGTATACTTCAGGATGATCTAAGTAAAAGGGTAAAGTCATGTGAATAAGGGCAATACAAATCACAATATAGCATAACTTTGCTGTTGAAAAGGGACTTTTGCATACATGTTTTCATTTGCGATTAGCAAAAGCTGTATGAGGCAAATAGGGTATAATGATCACTGTTTACTTCATAGGTATTTGTGGTGGTAAAAAAGAGATAAGAAAGGCTTTGAAATGAAATCCTTAAAATTAGGGAACATATCATTATGTTATTACTACTGGGGATAAAACATTTCTTTGCAACCGAAGCATCTAACTCTCATTAAAACAATTTTCATGGATATCATTTATAGGAAGAGTTCGGGATGGCATGACATAGAAGGTGCTGTGAATTATAAAACGTTGCAGTGTTTCGCCAAAAGACATAGGGAAGAAAATGTTACCATAAGAAATGCTGTTTCTAGAGATTGCTTCTTTGATAGTAATCCACATGAATACTAATTTCTTTGTCTTGTGTCTTACCAATAAAAAGGAAAACTATCAGTATTCAGAAATTATGTTAAAGTTTTCCTTTTTCTCCATGGGGGGGGGGGTGCTGGAGATGGGAGAAAAGGCATTAAACTTAGTGAGATAGATATATATGTATATGTATGTATATGTATATGTATATGTATATGTATATGTATATGTATATCTATATCTATATCTATATCTATATCTATATCTATCTGTATGGCACATAAGAAGAAAATGTTTCATTCCAAATAAATAAACTTTCCTTTGAAAGGGCCATAAACCCTTACACAGTGAAAAAGAAAAATCCAAAATTCTCGGACATTTTAAAACAGGTATATTGTAAGTAAAGTCCATCATACTTTTTTTCATCGTAAATTCGAAAAAGTACACTAATTCACCAGTAGCACCCAGCTCACATGGAAACAGGAAAATAAAAATGTCCTTATAATGAATCAAACCAGAGGCATATAAAGCCATCTTAAAAATGTAGAAAACCTATTTCTATTTCTAGGCCAAAATGTAACCAATTAAGTTAGAATGTGCCAACTAGACAAGAGACTGGTCAATAATAGAAACAAGAAGAGAGAAGGAAATGTTGGTATGGTGTCTCCCAGGAAACCATCCAGTCTAATAACCTCCTTTAATACATGAAGAAACTGAAACCCAAAGAGAAAAAGTGATTCTTGCCCAAGGCCCAACAATGATTCATATCTGAACCAAGACTAGAAATCAGGATTCCTCACATACAACCTAGGTCTCTATTATAAGACAACACATTTCCCCATGCTTTTCCTCTGAAAGAAGCAGTATCAAAAGCAGGAGTAGGGGAGGCTTGGTTGGTTGGGGGTTTGGGGGGTCATTTTTTTCTTTTCCATGCCCGTGTCAATGGTTGGAAGATTGCTGTGTTAGCCTAGTGTTCCGATTTTATATCTTCCCTTGGAAGAAACATTATCTTCATATGTTTAAGTGAATTGTATACAAAGAGAATTAGTGTCAGAGATTTAAATACAGGCTTTTCAACAGCTTGCGTAGTGCTGCTTTAAAAAACAGAAGAGAAAGGAGTCCACGTGACTTATGCTGTACTTTTCAGGAATTATCTCCTTTCACTTCATAATTGCTGCTAGCAGTGGCCAAGCTAACTATTAAATAGTGTTTCTGACCTTATGCACTGTTCCATAGCTCTGTAAAGTATGTAGAGAATTTTTTTCCCCAGAAATAGAAATGCTTCTGATACTATGTTGAAAGGCATTATTAGTGAAATTAGAATATAATAACAAACTGCAGATGGTAAAAGATTACTTCCTGGCAAAGAATAAATCCAAGTGCATTTTATGCTAAGTGAAATGTGATTATCCATAAATTGTGATAGTGGTGATCGATTCACAAATGGATAACTGTGATCTAGCTTCTGCTGCCAACCATATGTCTTAATCAGATCAAAATGAAATCACAGATTAAAGATTGAGAAAAAAATTAAATTATCTTACAATGAATTGGAATATACTACATTAGAAAATCATATAAATTTTCATGGTTGCTGTAATAAATCATAGAAATAGCCATTTTAGCTCATGTAAAAACCAAAGTGAATTCTTCTGCTTAGTTTAAAATTATCTAAAACATACATAGTATTAAAAGATTATTTTGAATAAATAAAAATCAGATATTTTTAAATGAATATTTACAGACTAAAGAGGTAACACTACATTTGATATATTACTACCAGAAAAGCATCCCTGAAAAATATTGTTTCCGAAGATAAATTAAATGTTCTAATCTATTACATATCATGTTATGTTTATGCTTTTAAGAAATATTTACTGAGTTCTGAGTTTTAAAAGATGCACAACATCTCTACTTTCATGGAGCTTATATATGTATGCTAGTCCTATCACAAAGGAGTATCAGTATTTCTAACCAGTGCCCATAGGAAATGCTAAAATACTTTTGTTTTGAAGGACTGATTCTTCTCACTTTGCCCATCTTACTATTGTCAACACCATTTAGGATTCTTCTTTATCCACAGGAGTAAATGGTTTCTGTGAAAAAAGCACACTTTGAGCAATGTTAAAGTGAACTACTAAGGCCAAAAGACCATTTGTAGTGCACCTAAGCTATGTTATACCATGTCCTGCTTTGGAGATAGACTGCGGCTACAATGTTTATTCAATTATCCACTTATTCAGTGTATATTCATTGAATGCCTGCAATAGACCAGTCTCTGTTCTGTTTTGGTTATAAAGCATTGAATGAAACAGACAAAATTCCTGCTCTGATGTTGTTTGTATTTTAGTAGGGAAGAAGACTAAAATTATAGAAACAAACAGATACATAAAATATAGTCAGAGAATGATAAATTTTGAAGAAAAGATAAGTAGGTCATGAGATAAGAAGTAGCAGAGATGCTGTGGGAGAGAGAGGCTACAAGAGCTGAAACCTTGCGTGACGGAATAGGATGAAGGGATATATGGGTTAAAAACACCCAGGCAGAAGAAATACAGAGAAAAGAGGCTGCATGGAAAAACAAGACCAATATGGCTAAAGTAAACTGAGCAAGGCTGAGGGTGATAGTTTACAGCAGAATTATGGCCAGGCAGGAGCTTATAGAGGGTCTTTCGGCCATGGTAAAAAAGTTCTCATGAAGAGTGATTTCTCTTCTTATGTATATGCCCAAATGACATTGCTGCCAAGAAATAAAATATTAGGAAACTAAATAAAATTATTCATGGTGATGTTCAGAAACAGAGCACTGGAGAAGACAGTGTTTAATCTAGAAGCCTGGCATGTAAACAGTTAATTACAATGTGGTTGGCACTTACAGAATGTTATAGGAATGATCAAGGAGTGGCTGGACATCCAGCTCTGCTTGAGATGTGAAAAGGTGCAAAGAACGTTGTTCCACCCTAAAAATGAGGGGAGGAAAGCTAAACAATCATCAAAATCATGATTTTTTTCATGCCACATCATTTCTCAAAGTAAACAAGGAAACCAAAGTGTGAGGGGTGTTCCTTCAATGACAGGCAAAACACAGAAACACTCTGGCCTTTGACAAAATACAGGAGAAAGAGTTTACTACCCTCCACACAGACTGGAGGGAATCGCTTAGATTTTTTTATGAAGTTATAAGGGTCAAGTGTGAGTTACTGTGCTTGTTTAGGATAGCTGGGGATCCCAGACACAAGGGGGAATTCATACTCATTTGTGAGCTATTGCCATGGACCTCCATTGAGTGCTCATAAGAACATTGGGGTCAGCATGGTATCAGATAGAGTTCCCCTCAGTGGTGTAGGAGTGCTGCAGGCTAGCTGCCTGGCTATAGGGGACCAGGCACAATACCTCACCCACATATCCAGCCTTGATCATGTACAAAGTAAAAATCTTAAGGTGCTGAGGAAAGGGCAAAAAACCCTCTGACCAATGGGGTGCTTGCTAAGAGCCATTGCTGCTGGTGAATAGGTCAAAGCAGAAGCCTCTACCCCTCTATCAACAAACATCTTGGGTCCAGGATCTTTTACAGATATCAAGCAGAGGTGTGCTCATTCAGGGAAGCAGAAAACTCTCTCCTGACCCACCATGAAAAAGATAAAAGGTAGTGTTGAGCTATCATAGACATGAGGGGCAGCAACATTGGGCAAGACCCATGCACACAAGGTCTGCCTGAGATGGAGACCGAGGTTGGCCCAGACCCACAAAGACCTACTGTTGAGTAACCTAGCAGTCTACCCTGGGGCCTGGGTCCAGAACACACAGGGATTTCCACTGTGGTATGTCTGGGAAGGAGCGGATGAAAGCTAAAGGAGGAGCAGGAAGACTGAAGAAAATCTGACTACACAGGCCCCATTCTAAATACAAAGTATTAGCAACCTGCTGCTAGAAGAATGTGAAGCTCATGGTTCCTTGCATATAGTGATGACAACAACAACAAAATGCATATCCAGATCAACTCCTGACTAGATTCACTCACCCACACACTATCAGCCTGTTTGGAAGAGAAATGTCCCAATATGTCATATTTACCTCAATGTGATAAAAATAGACTGAACTATATCCCAATGTTGGAACTATCAAACAAAAACTAGAAAAATATGGTTAAATATACCTGTTGAAAAGGTGAATAACATAAATGAAAAGCACCTGGGTAGCTCAGGCGGTTATGCGGCCAGCTTGGGCTCAGGTCATGATCTCCTGGTTCATGAGTTCAAGCCCTGCATCGTGTTCTGTTCTCACAGCTAAGAGCCTGGAGCCTGCTTCGGATTCTCTCTCTCTCTCTCTCTCTCTCTCTCTCTTTCTGCCTCTCCCCCACTCACAGTCTCTCTCTTTCTGCCTCTCCCCCACTCACAGTCTCTCTCTCTCTTTCTCTCTCTCTCAGAAACGAAATAAAACATTAAAAAAATTTTTAAAGAGTAGACTACTAAAGTACATAAAGGGTAATTTATAGGACTAAATGCTTATATTAGAAAAAAATATAAAGGTCTAACATTGATAATCACAGCTTCTGACTTAAAAAAAGAGTGAATTAAACCTAAATTAAGCAGAAGAAAGGAAATTACAAAGAGCAGAGTCGAAATCAATGGAATACGAAACAAAAAGGCAATAACAAAAGTCCATGAAACCAAGAGCTGTTTCTTTGAGAAAGTTAATAAAATTGATAAACCTGTAGCCAGACTGATTAGGAACAAGAGATGACAAATTACCAGTATCAAGCATGAGAGAGGCAACATCATTACAGATTCTACAGATATTAAAAGAATTACAAGGGATATTCAAGAACACCTGTATGCCAATAAATTTGGCAATTTAGATGCAAAGGCAAACTCCTTGGAAGATACAAACTACCAAAGTTCACTGAAAAGAATTTAAATACACTAAATATCCCTGCTTCAATTTATAAAATTGATTTTATAGTTAAACATCTTCTCACAACTGAAATCCACTCCCTAAAAGTCTTACTGGTGAGTTCTACCAAAGACTTAAGGGAGAAATAACACTATTTATATGCAAACTCTTCCAGAAAACTGAATAAATGTGAGCACATTCCAACTTATCTAATGAAGCTAGCCTTACCTTTGCTAGGATGGTTTAGCATTTATAAATCAATTAATTTTTTGGCATGGGAAAAAACAAGAAAAAAAATCCGTGTGACCATTTCAATAGATGCAGAACACTTTTGACAAAATCCACTGTCCCTCCCTGACAAAAACTCTCGGCGAACTAGGAATAGAAGGGAACTTTCTTGACTTCATAAAGAACTTGGTCCAAAAAAATTTACAGATTAGGTCATATCTAATTGTCGAAGATTGAATGTTTTCCCTCTAAGATCAGGGTCAAAGGCAGGGGGACTGCTCTTACCATGCCTGCCCAGCATTGTACTGTACTAGCCAGTGCCATAAGGTGTGGAAAGTCATACAGATTGGAAAGGAAGAAGTGCAATTGCCATTTTTTTTAAATATATGATTGTTTATGTAGAACATCCTCTAGAATCTACACAAATGGAAACTAGAACTAGCAAGCATGTTTAATAAGATTTCAAATACAAAATCAATATTCGAGATCTGATGTATTTTCTATATTGTAGCAATAAAAATTGGAAATTAAATATCATTAACAATAGAATATAGATTTGTAAATATTTAGTAATAAATATGACAAAATAAGTGCAAAATCTAATTTCACTGAGTACTATAAAACATTGCTTAGAAAATTTTAAAGAGACTGTGTTAAATGAAGATACATATCACACTCATAAGTCAGAAGAAGCAGTATTGTTAAGATGTCAAAAATAAATATTTTGGAATACTACTTGGCAATGAGAAAGAATGAAATCTGGCCATTTGCAGCAACATGGATGGAACTGCAGGGTATTATGCTAAGTGAAATAAGTCATACAGAGAAAGACAGATACCATATGTTTTCACTCATATGTGGATCTTGAGAAACTTAACAGAAGACCATGGGGAAGAGGGAGGGAAAAAAAAGTTACAGAGAGGGGGAGAGCTAAACCATAAGAGACTCTTAAGGACTGAGAACAAACTGAGGGTTGATGGGTGTGGGTCAGGGGGGAAAGTGGGTGATGGGAATGGAGGAGGGCACCTGTTGGGATGAGCACTGGGTGTTGTATGGAAAACAATTGGACAATAAGTTATATTTAAAAAAATAAATAAATACTTTGTATAAATGCCTAGGCTGCAGAAAAAATAACATATAGCATGGTGGTAGGGGAGTGTGTGGAATGGCAGGAAATGTGAGGGCAAGGGATAAGAGTTGGAGGTAGGCAGGAAAATGTAGATTGGGTCTAGGACATTAAGGATTTTGTATGCCATGTGGAGGGTTTGGGCTTATTTCTAGTAGAAGTTGGAAGTTATTAATAGTTTTATCTGTTTTCAACTTTTAATTTTGAAGTAGTTTTAGATTTATAGAACAATGGCAAAAATAACAGTTTCCTTATACTCCTCATCCCGCTTCTCCTAATATTAACATCTTACATAACCATAGTACAGTTATTGAGCACACTCAGTTAACATCAGTACAATATTATTAACCGAACTACAGACCTTATTCAAAACTCACCAGCTTTCATTAACAATGGTTGTGTGTTTGTTTTTTCTGTTCCAGGATCTTATGTGGGATCTCATATTGCATGTACTTGTCATTTTTCTTTGGTTCCACCATTCTGTAATAGTTTCTCAGTTTTTTCATTGATCGCCTTTAATGCACAGAAATAACATAATGAGAAGTTTTAAAAATAGATATCCTTATTTACAATGAAGAAGATTGGGGGAAGTTTAAGCTGGGGGTGTGAAATCATAGTAGCTCGGAGACAGTTTCAGTAATTGAGTTAGTGGTGATATAGATTGAACCAAAGGATTGACAGTGACTATTTCAAGAAGAGAATAGTTTTGAGAAATATACAGGAGGTAGAATTAACAATATGGGCCAACCATAGTTGATGTAAAGGAGTATGGGGTATGAGAGAGGGGAAATAATTGAAGATGACTTCTGATTTTTGGCTCTGATATTCTAGAAAAGTGGCAATAACTGCAAAAGCAATATAAGATATTATTTTTTGTCATTTTCTGTCTTCCTCTTACACAAACATAAACACACAGTTCTTCATACCTTGTTACCATGATCTTATTCCTATTCTTATAAGATATACTTTGCTGGAATACATTAAATATTCTGTTACTTATCTTGAAATAATCAGTTCTAATTCCAGGATGTGCCATATTATAAAAGAATAATCATTTTAATAACTAAAATTTCCACAAAATGGTGGAAAAAATTTGAAGACAAACATATAGTATGATATGGATTATCACTCTCTTCACAATGTTTAATCCTCACTCTTGGCAGCTGAGATTATGGAGATAAAGATCAAATTTTACCTGTATCAACCGAAGATAATATTCTACACTTATCTGGCTTCTTAAAGTGTTATTGCTGTATCTTTCATCAGCTGATGATCAGCTACACGGTAGAGGATGAGGAAGATGTCGTTTTAGATGAACTGAATATCTTATAAGTCTGTAGGCTGTGAGAAGAAGGCCTTTTTAAACATGGTATGAAGCCAACTATTTCTGGCAGTAAAAGACTGATAAATTTGATGTAATAATTTTAAAACTTATAAAGAGCTGTATAAATTATGCATAAATTTAAAAAGCAAGAAGAATTAAAGACACTTATTTACTGTATAAATAACAGATGAAGGGTTGATACTGAAAATACATAAAGCTCTCCTTCAAATAAACACAAGACAAACAAACCCAGTCAGAGTCCACATTGCTTGCCTGCCCTCTGTCCTCACCTTGCTCCACTCGCTAGCATGGTCTCTGCATTTCAGCTACCTGGCTCTTCTTTCTCCTCAAGTATCCCATAGTTTTTCTGCCACAGAATCTTTGCACATTCTATTTCTTCTTTTTGGAAGTATTTTTCTTACACTTTTTCATCAAGGTAACTTCCCTTCACTTAATTAGTTCCTGCCTTCACGATCTCGCGGTCCGTGAGTTTGAGCCCCACGTCAGGCTCTGGGCTGATGGTTCAGAGCCTGGAGCCTGTTTTTGATTCTGTGTCTCCCTCTCTCTCTGCCCCTCCCCCGTTCATGCTCTGTCTCTCTCTGTCCCAAAAATAAATAAACGTTGAAAAAAAAAATTAAAAAAAAAAAATTAGTTCCTGCTTATTACCCTTCAGGTTTCCACTGCAGATTCACTTCTGCATAAAAGGCTTTCCCAACTCACAGTCTAGGAAAATGCTTTTGAGCTACCAGCATAAGGACCCTTTTTTGGCCTGGCAATTACTCAGTACGTCATTGTACGTTCATTTGAATATGTTCTGTCTTTCCCACTGGCCTATTCTTGATTACCTTGCATCCTAAAATATCTGGCGCTTGCCTAGTGTAGTATGTATATTTTATATTTGTAACATATAGATATATGTGTACATACATAAGTGTGTTCATTACAGAATTGTTACTAACATTAAAAGGGAGGAGATTAGGGGCAGCTGGGTGGGTCAGTTGGTTGAACACCCTATTTCAGCTCAGGTCATGATCTCACAGTTCATGAGGTTGAGCCCCACATCAGGCTCTGTGCTGACAGCTCAGAGCCTGGAGCTTGTTTCAGATTCTGTGTCTCCCCTGCTCCCTGCCCCTCCCCCACTCATGCTCTGTCTCTCTCTATCTGTCTCTGTCTCTCTCTCTCAAAAATAAATAAACATTAAAAATTTAAAAACAGAGAGAGGAGACTAATCCAAATTTCCATAAATAGAAGACTATGAAAATATGTAATTGGAAAGTTGTAAAGTAAGCATCATAAAATCTGTGTTCTAAGACTGTCGCAACTACTTATTGGAAATGTAAGAATGAGCTTCAATTTAATGTCACATGAATGAAAATAAGAATTTTATCCAAATATAGCCACATTCTGATAAAGTAATAAATGCAAATTAAAACATTTTATGAATTCCAAACAACTGTACAAAGATAAAGAAATGTTTGGTTATTATTTATATCATTTTTATCACATCATTGTTAGTGGAACCAATTTAGGGATGGATTGAGAGTATACCCAATATTTTGTAGGTTCTTCTTAATAGCTTTTTTCACCATTGTTGAAATTTTATGTATATATTCTTTCTATTTGGAATTGAAACTATACAGAATTGTTGCCTTAATCCGAAAACCAAAGAGAGAGAGAGAGAGAGAGAAAAAAAAAGAATGGTATCAAAATTATTATTATTCCTTTCTCTTTTGCATCTAAGAGACTGAAATTTCCTGGATCTTGTAGTGAGTTAAATGACTTACAGTTTTTTTTTTTATATGTGCCTTTGTGTTTGAAAACCGTGAGTTTTTGGTTTTCTGTGGCCCTGGCAGTCAAGTCTGTGCCAGATTTGAATCCTACCTCTGTCATTTATTAATAGTATGAATTTGAGCAATGCATTTAATTTCACTTAACCAGTTTCTTAATTGAAAATGAGAATCATAATAGCTCCTCTGAACAGTGTTGTTATGAAATGTAAATGCAAAAATAAAATGACTTACAATAGGTGCTAGATTAAATGTTAGGTCCATGTCAGGCTTAGTCACAAATGAGAGGCTCATACTGGCTTTAGATGATTAAAAAAATAGTTGACTGAAAATTACTCAGTTGAATTCATTTGATGGCTGCTAATCAACCATTTTAGCCATTATATTCTTTTTAAGAAGAAATTACATCTTACTGCTTTTTTATTATAATTAAATGAATTTTTTCTATAGTTTCAATTCCTAAGTAGGTAATTATAATTAGACTGGACCTTGTAACAGTGTTTATATATAAAGACCATCTTTATATAGAAGAATTTGTTGCAAATGATGATATTTTTGGCAAACTACATTGATGATGAGTCAAATACAAAAAATACTTTTTATATACCACCTCTCAGATGATTGCTGAAAATCATGTTTGCAAAGAATGCTAAATGTCTGCATAGGCTGAAAATGCCTTGTGTTACTATATTCTCACAAGTATGGAAGCAAACATCATGTGCCTTTTGGCAAACAAAAAAAAAAGTTGAGGAGAAAGCAATTATCAATACTGGATTTGTGATTCATTAATAAATTAAGTAAGAAAAAAAGTTAAATTAAATTCAGCTTTTGTAGAAACAATCAAATCTTTCTTATCTGCAATGGAAGCCTACCTTATTTTGTTAATTATGAGTTCACTAATTATAAAATTCAATATTGATTAGTGATTTTTTCAAGAAAAATAATCCATCATATTAAATGTATTGATCAATTTTAAAATATGCCCTGACTTCAGACAATAGTAAAATATAGAAGCTACATACATTTTAAAATTGTAGAAATATGGTACATTGTATCTGAACTGGAGGAACTTGAAAGAATGAAATTCATTCCAAGAATAAACTTCTTAGTTTATTATTGGGAATAAAATGAAGATACGGATCACTTTTGGGGTACAATGATTCTCATTAACTCCACGTATCTTCTTTTGCTGTACTTCACCCCCATTTGCAAATTAACAGAATTAGAAAAATAGGAAAATTCCACTCCCCAGTTACAGTCATATTTTTAGCAGTATTATTGGGAAAAAGGTAAAAGAAAACCAACAAATATTAGATGTTCTCCAACAATCACATCAAAGAGTATTGCAGTTACAACCCACCAGACTCATGTTTTACAGAAAGGGTTACACATCAGAACTACTGAGATGATACATCATAATGCAAATACATTAGCCTGTAATGAATAAAGTAGAACTTCTAGGAGTGGATATGTGTATTTTTTTAAATCTCCACTTTGAATTCTGACACAGGGGAGATTTTACAAACACTATGGTGAATAGATTGGGAGATCTTTGAGAATGGAATCTGCCTATGCATTCTCTTATCTCCAGAGAAGTCCTGGCTCATGTTTAAAGTTGGTAAATGTGTGTTGAAGAATAAATATATGAATGGAGTGTGCTAAAGTCCTTATGTGATTTAAAATCACTGGAAGAGGTTATAAAATTCCTCAGTATAAATTGAGGCAATTTGGTCAATATACATAAGTTAGAAAATATATCATAGGGAATAAAGAAAGATGGTGTTATCCAAAAATATTTCACTGAGTTCTCCTTGAGGTAACTGATTTCAAGGCCCTATATAGATTTTACTTTTAATCCCATTTTACTTAATAAGAAAAATAAGACTCAAACTGATTAGTTTCAGAGATAAAAAAAAAAATCATTTAGAATATCATGAAGAATATCATTTAACTTAAATTTATACATTTATACAGAGAACTTCATTTTTATAACTGCTGAGTGACCCGAAAGGGTGAAAGTGTTTTTAATTCCAGTTATTAAAACAAGGAAGGAAGGAAGGAAGGAAGGAAGGAAGGAAGGAAGGAAGGAAG
>NW_024412376.1:90625301-90649031 GCF_014898765.1 Herpailurus yagouaroundi | reverse complement strand
AAGGAAGGAAGGAAGGAAGGAAGGAAGGAAGGAAGGAAGGAAGGAAGGAAGGAAGGAAGGTGGAGGAAGGAGGAAGGAAGGATTTTAATTTATTTTTTATGCTAACATTTATATAGAACTCTATGAATGGTCACTCTCCGAGGCAAATAAATTTGTATCTTCTCTTATTCAACCAACATTTTATATTGACAAAATGGATGTCAAATATAGCCTTGATAGGTTGCATTGTAGGCCCATTCTCTTATGTACCCAACCATGGTTGTGTTTTGACTCAACCAGCTTCAGTTTCTTTTAGGTGTGTGGACTGTTCCTTCCCTCTTTAGTGGATCAACCTATTTTTGCCAAATGTTGGCAGTAGATAGTCTCCAATTAAGCTTTTCCCTATGGAAATCTATGTCTATCTTTTCTTTGTCAAGCAAAATTTTAAGGGTACCAATATTATTTGCTCGCTATGGTGAAAAGCATATTAGACAATGAGTTAGAGACCTGGGACTTACATTTTTTTTAAGGGAGTGGTGTATGCTTTCTTGACAACTGTGAACAATAGAGGGTTTCATATTATAAGTGGGATGCATGTCTAAGACTTCCAGGCTGCTGCTCTCCCGGTCTCTTCCTTGAGAAAATTAACACAATGATTTTGGTACTCTTTCTTGCTAAGTCTCAAAATCTTTCTCAAAATAGAGTTCCAGGATGAAGCAGGCTCCAGGCTCTGAGCTATCAGCACAGAGCCCGACACAAGACTTGAACTCATGAACCATGAAATCATGATCTGAGCCCAACCTGGCCACTTAACTGACTGAGTCACCCAGGCGTCCCTTGTGTGGCTTTTATTGCAAATTCTGATGATTCCTGTTTTTATTTTATAGGGAATTTTCAGTTATTCTTGCTTATATGTGTAGTAGGATGGATAATACCAAATGATAAATAATCTAAAAATAACACATTTGCATGTATATTAAAAACAACTGTTTCTAATACTTGATTAGTTTGTGTTGTTACTAACAGAGGTTAATAGGAAGTAACATAGTTGGTTTGAGGAAATCACAGAGTATATACTAAAACAAATCTATATGCTAAATAATGATTTATATATGATTTCAAAGCTTTATTTCTAAATAATGAAGATTAAAAGAGACAATTTTCATATTTGACAAATGTAATACTTAAACTGAATTTTTTATCTCAACTTCTGTTATATGTAACTTTATAACTTTTGTGATAGATGAATCAATAGTGGCCTTATTTCCTACAATAATGAAACAAACTTCTGACTAATGTTTATGCCTAAATCCATTGGAAGCGTAACTGTAAATTCATATAGCTTTTATAAATGTTGAATTCACAAATGTGAGTAGGTTCTATCATTTTTACTGAAACTTCAATCTCAATCTGTTATGGTCTAAGAAACATTCATCCCTGATGCTATCTTTCAGATTTATTTGAAATCATATTACCTGTCTTATGCTTGAAAATAATGTCCCTGCTAATTATTAATTTATTTTGTATGTGCTGGTTGGCTTAAAATTAATCATAATTAAATGTATTTGGTGTTTATGTACATGTCATTAGTATAGTACTTCTAAACTTACACTTTGTCAGCCTTCATTAACTGCCCAATTAATTACATAGAGGTACTTATCATCTATGTTTCAAACACTCTGTAAAACAGATTATAATAATGTGTAAGTATTGAGAATATTATACCTAGAATGTCTAAAATCGAGAATAATACCTGGACCAATTATAATTACTGGCCTTCTCAAATGGAATTTATTTTGCCTCGATTCCTCCTGAATTTACTTTTGATTTTATTTCTAATCTCTTGCTCTTAAAGACTAACATATAAGATCTCTCAGATCTCTTAACTCTTAGTAAGACTTATTAAATGAGTTACAAGTTATTAAGGGGTTCCTGGCTGGCTCAGTCAGTAGAGCATCTGACCCTTATTCTCAGGGTTGTTAGTTCAAGCCCCACATTGGGCATAGAGCCTTACTTTAAAAATAAATATATAAAAATTAAAATTTAAATAAAAAATTTAAAAAGCTAAAAAAAAAAAAAGAAAAGAAAAGAAAAACAAAAGAAAAAATTGGGCACCTGGCTGGCTTGATTGGTAGAACACATGATTCTTGGTCTCAGGATCATGAGTTCGTGCTCCACATTGGATGTAGAGATTACTTAAAAACAAGAAGGAGTTAAGAGTTATTAACTTTTTTTGCTTTATATGGTGTGTCTTTATATGTGCTTATAATTTATATTTGATCCAGTTTTAAATATTTTTTGAAGTAAGCATATATGTATACACAATGTAGTTAAAATGAAATTAAAACAACAGAGATCATAAATCATATAGTAGAGATTAGAAATTGTACAGCTAGAAACCAGAATGAAATTTAGTGAATGAAATAATTGCTGAAACTTAGTATTTGATTTGACCAGGAGTTTTCTGACTGTCAAGGAAAAGAACAAAAACATTTTCACTTTTCCAGTGTAATGAGAGACAAAGTGCTATCAAAGCTTTAGATACCAGAATAGCTCTTTTCTGTGGCCAGAAATTCCATATGTAGGCCTTTCATATTCTTTTTCACTCATTCACCAATTTACATATTATCAGCTTTTGAAAACCTTGTATTATTTACTCAGTGAGGAATTATCTTTTCCCTGAATTATACATTGATAATTATAAAAGTATAGCTGTCACTAATTTGAGTGTTATTATGTGAAAGGCAAATAGCAGGCATTGAATTTTCTCCAATCCTAGCAATAATCCTGCAAGATTCATGCTATTTTGCCCCCTTTACAGATGACAAAACTGAGACTAGGAAAAGCTAAATAATTTGTACAAGGTCAAATAGCTAATAAGGGCAGTTTGTTAGCTGAATCCCAATAGCAATTTTTAATTTGAGGATTTCTTCATGGACATGTTCACTAAAAAAAAAAAAAAAATCCATAGTTGTGTAATAAGTCCATAAATTTTATTCACAGTTATTCCCAAAGGGAAGTTATATGAAACCCAGAGGCATTTAAATATTACTGTGATTTCTTACAGCCTGTGAACTTATGAATCAAGGCATCTTGGCCCTGGTCAGCTCCATTGGCTGCACATCGGCAGGTTCCCTCCAGTCTCTGGCAGATGCCATGCATATCCCCCACCTCTTCATACAGCGCTCAACAGCTGGGACCCCGAGGAGTGGCTGTGGACTCACCCGGAGCAACAGGAATGATGACTACACTCTGTCTGTTCGCCCACCTGTCTACTTAAATGACGTTATCCTGAGAGTGGTAACAGAATATGCCTGGCAGAAATTCATCATATTCTATGATAGTGAATACGGTAAGTGATTGGGAGTTGCGTGAGTTTTGTATGCTGGTATTTGCATGGCAAGCAACTTAATTAAATCTTGAAAAACTTCAAGGAACTTATCCATTGTTATCTGTTTTTTTGTTGTTGTTGTTGTTGTTGTTGTTGTTGTTGTTGTTGTTCTGTCATAATCTTAAAAAATCTAGCAGGAAGAACAAAAAGTTTTCTTAAGGCTTTCAGTTCAGTCGTTTATATTAAATCACTTTGAAGTCAAATTAAAAAATACCTCTTCCTAATGCTCAGTTTATAAATGTTTCTAAATGTTTCTAAAGGCAGTCTAACTCTAATATATCTTGATTTTTTCAAATAATGAGAAGTCATAAAGACAATAATGTCTTTCTCCCCTTACAAAAAACATTTATATCTTTATGTAATAATAAAACACCATTTTGGACAGATCCTGGAACATTGAAAATAAATGCCTGTTTGTATTTCTTGGTTCCAAAAAATCCAAAATCTGACACATCTTGCTTACATGCTTACACTCTTTGGAGTCACTGAGACTATATTGCTTTATAGTTCTCATGGCATATTGTCTACAATATGAAATTCCACAAAATGCCCAGTGGTATAAAGACAATTTATATAACCTCCCAAGATGAAACAAAGCATTTGCACTAAATTTCCTGCAATTCAAGGAGAAGATACTTTGTCTCAGTATTTTTACTTGTGTTACATTAAGAAAAGTAAGTAAAAGTGATAGCTATATTTTTTTCCTGAATGAATGTTTTCTAACTGACTGAACCCAAGGGTGTTCAAATGTAGTTTCTCTCCAATTTTTGTCATTAGGGGGACTGGAGATGGATATAATCAAATGAGATAAAGCTAGCAGGTCTTCACAAAGAATATATGTTTGAAACATGTTTCTTTAGAGATTTGCCTTAAAGAAGAGTCTCGGAAGATTGTCTTCCATTCAGTATGGATGGATCTAGTTTTTACTTTTTTATGTTAAAAAATCAAGACGATTTCACCCTCTATAGCACAACTTATTTTTTTCTTAGCAAATAAATAAATAAACACTTAAAAATAATGGTTGTCTTGTCATCATCTACCCAGAATTGTCAACAATATTGGAGAAGTTAAACAAGAGCAAGCCAGAAAGTGGCATCAATAGAAATGTGCACAAACAGGATGGTAGAAATCTGGAAAGCATCAAATAAAGCTCCTGTGGAGGAAGAGCAAGTGGCAGTTACATTTAGCCCTAAATATTCAAAGGTCTCATGGGGTTTTGGCAGCCAGAGCAGAATTAAACTTGACGGGTAGATTTCAGCCAGAAGTCTATGGCACTCTCTAGAAGCAGACTTGTCTCCAGGACGGAAATCCTTATTTTTGTTGCTTAGTTCATATTATTTAGGGATCACAGAACAAAGACCAAAACTGAAATGAATAAAATAAACAAAAAGAAAGTAAAATATAATTGGCTCATCAGTAAAAGTAAAGATGGGACACAAGTTTGAAATTCCCTGACAGGATTCCTTAGTGGACACAGTAAACTCTACCTCTGGAAACAATATGTTGAGTATGCCTTTGTCAGTTTTTTTCCAGTCAGGTTATCTATTATTTTTATGACCTTTCAAATGGTGTTCTTATGATCCCCATTCAAGCATAACTTGAAATAATTAATTTTTAAACTGTGAATCTTTCTTGGCACGGGGGGTGGGGGACATTTTTTAGTTAGTCTTGTCAGAATAGTTCAGTAATATAAAGAACAGAAAAGTGATTTTTGATGAAAGTTTTTTACAACATTAAAACGAGATTTTTACTCTCTCATTATAACTATCCATGAGGAAAGAAAATCCCTTGCCGTCTTGTTTCCAAGTCCTTACATGGATTACAGTTAGGAAATTCTTCTAAGAGAAGACATTTTTATTACTGATAAGGTAAATGTTTTTGAAAATGTACACTAAATTCATAGTCATAGAGAATCGTTTACATACATTTGAAGTCCCTTATTCTCTTTTCCACTATTTTCCTTTGAGTAAATAAGATGGCTATAAATGCAATGTATGATTGAGTCCTCTGTTAGAAGCAGGTTTGTTTTAGAAATAATAATACTAAAAAAAAAAGTATTTTCTTTTACTCTGATGATACACTTGCTTTTGACTTACTTTTTAATTTAATAATTCATGAAAAATCACCCTGCTTGTATCCTTAAAATTATTTCCAGTAATACTCTTGTTTAATAAAAGAAAATTTCACTTTGATAATCACAATAAATCTTGCTGGTAAAGAACTGGGCTAGAGTCCAAAATAAACATCAAGCTATCCAAATACCTTCTACCTTGAAGAGGGCTACATGTATTTACATATCCATTCATCAATGTCATCATTTTAAGTTCAAACATTGGAATTATACTTGACTTTTATCTTGGTTATCAGGAATTGCTTTCATTAAAGAATGGATTAAGCATCATCTGTGGATGAAATAAGTCAGCCTACTGGAGCCAAATGTTATTGAAGATGTATTTTGCTTATAAAAATATACTTGAAAAATAAGAAAAAAAAGAATAGGCTTCTATATCCAGTTAATTAGAGAAACACTTTTTTCAAAAGCAGTTAATTATGATTAAGGGCACAGTATAAAAGGCTACTTTAAATTCCTTAACAAAGAAAATTCAAGTCTTTGATTCTAAGTAAATGGATGAAACTGGAAAAAAAAATGTGGAAACTTTATTTGAATGGATTGATTCAAGACATTTTTAAAAGGCTTGAAAGAGTTTAGGAAGTGTTGAGCTTTTTAAAAACTGTGTCATTTAAGAAATATTCATTGCTCACTTAGTGCAATGCAAAATATGAGATAAAAAGTTTTACAGAATGTAGTCTTAGCCTTTAAGAAGCTTACAATTAACAAAAGAGGTAAAATATTTATGACCCTTTTAATCGAAAAAATAGTGTGTTAAGTCTCGTGAATGGTGTAAAGTGAATGCAAATGATGTGTAATGAAGAAGGTGTTGAATTTTTGGTAGCAGTGATCAAAGAAGGCTTTACGGGTGGACTTTAACCTTGAATGTTGCCTCAAAATCCTAGCTAACTTTCACAGTGTATGAGAGACAGTCACTCAAACAGAAAGTGTGAACAAGTATTCCAGCAAGAAAAATATTAAAAATATTATCTCTGAGTGTTTAATTGGCCAGGCCCTAAACTTAAGTATTTTACATTAGCTCATGTAATCTCAAAAGCTCTATGAAGTTGGTAATACTATTATCACAATTTTACAAATAGGAAAACAGGGGGGAAAAACTGAGTAACTTGCTCACAAAACACAACTAAGGTAGTATCTGAGCTGAAATTTAATGAACTATTACCCGAGAATATAATTAATAGGGCTAATCTTACAGAGAGCATTTATTATACCCAGGGTCTATTCCAAGTGCCATGCATGTATCATCTCATTTAAGCCTCATAGCTGCCCAGCAGCCTGCTGCGGTAGATAATGACGGTGATGGTGATGATGATGATTTTTGGAAATGAAAAGAACATCAGGTAACTTGCAAATAAGGCGAGAAGCCTGAATTCAAACAATGATAGTCTCATACTTAGTCCTTGCTTTCAACCATTAAGAATATTGTGATGTTGGGGCGCCTGGGTGGCGCAGTCGGTTAAGCGTCCGACTTCAGCCAGGTCACGATCTCGCGGTCTGTGAGTTCGAGCCCCGCGTCAGGCTCTGGGCTGATGGCTCAGAGCCTGGAGCCTGTTTCCGATTCTGTGTCTCCCTCTCTCTCTGCCCCTCCCCCGTTCATGCTCTGTCTCTCTCTGTCCCAAAAAAATAAATAAACGTTAAAAAAAAAATTAAAAAAGAATATTGTGATGCTGTAGAAATAAGGATAAGATTAATTTCTGACAAACTGTAATTTTTTTAAAAAATTACAAAAGAAATACATAGAATCATCGTTATTAAAGAGAGACAATGACATCAAGCCTGCAGATCTTTAACATATTAGTATCATTCAAGGAAAAAATACTGTATGTCAGTTGGAAGATTTGGTTATCATTGGAAGTATGGAAACAGGACAGCCATTGGGCCAAAGTAGCTGATTCATCAGCACAAACAGGTACTTGCCTGCAAAATAACCTTCCTTCCTTTCAGATTTGCCAACAAAATGCCAAGTTTATTTGAGAGACCAATACTTCCAGTTGAAAAACTACATTTTTCAGGCTCTCTTACCTCTTGGGACTGTTATATAATATCGTCAAGAACTACAAGGCAGCTGAGATTTTACCCTACTTACAAGCTAACTTGTGTGAGCTTGCATCAATTTCATGGGTACTGGCAGTAAGCACTATACTCCTTTAGAGAGAGGACTTTAATACTCATAGTGAAGCAGGCAGCATGAGCCTCAAGTTAATGTTGGTTGCTCTTGACCTCATGTCCCACAGGGCTATGTGGAGCCACTCAGGCGGATGCTATACATGAAACAGGCTCATATGACAGCTAAGAAACCCCCGGCTTAGGGAATATGTGTCTTTTATGATGGGCTTCTAAGTAAACATGCTCGGTATATGTCCCAAAAAAAAGACACTATCTTCATTGTAAATAAACCTGTCTTATCTAGGGAGAGCTGCTCCTTCCATAATGCACAATAAAACATGAAACCTATGGAAATTGTCTCCCGAAAATATTCATTCTTTGCTTCTACAACATTGTTGACTTCTGGCAAATTTCCCCCTAGATATGCCAGTCCTAAGACCACTCTGGTTAATCTTACTGACAGGATATAGGATCAAATCTATTCAATTTGTCTCCTCTGCATTTATTTAAAGATACTATAAACAAGATTTTAATGAGCAAGATTGATCTCAACTATGCCCTTCAGGGTCCAGGACTTAAATAAATCCCATGAACTGTCAAGACTCTACTTTAAAAAGTCACAGAGCTTCCTCCTTAAATTTCTGCATAAACCATTTTACTTGGCCAGAGGCTTTGATCCAAGTAAATAGGATTTATTTGTGATTGCAAAGAGTCTGCCTGTCTCACAAGGAGAAATTCTGTCATGTATAACTACCATGGCCAGTGGTTTAGGCTGACCTGACTGACTTCTAAGGATGAAGTGGTACCATTGATCACTTCAGTGAAATTTAGGGGAAAAAAATTCTAATTGGACGGCTCTGATCATAGGGAAAACTACCTGTAGGTATACTTCAGTAACAAGTCCGGTATGGCTCCATATGGCTCCCCCATATTACTAAAAGTAGCCTCACTTTATTTTTTTTTTTCATTTTTTTTTTCAACGTTTATTTATTTTTGGGACAGAGAGAGACAGAGCATGAACGGGGGAGGGGCAGAGAGAGAGGGAGACACAGAATCGGAAACAGGCTCCAGGCTCTGAGCCATCAGCCCAGAGCCCGACGCGGGGCTCGAACTCACAGACCGCGAGATCGTGACCTGGCTGAAGTCGGACGCTTAACCGACTGCGCCACCCAGGCACCCCAAGTAGCCTCACTTTAGAGATATCTCAATAAAGTACTACATTTTCTGCTGCTGGCATTTACTTAAACAAGTTCTCATTACCACCCCTAATGAGTGACTCATGTCTTCAGGAAGGAGGTAATGTTCATATAAGAACAATGGTTCTGGAAGTGTATATGACGTTCCTGGTGTGGGAGTAGGGATGGAGAGATGGAGGTTAGAAAAGAGAGGAAGGAAGTGTTACTTACATTGCTGGGACCCCTGAGTGAGACATACATCAGTAGGGCCTTCAATATGACTTCTTGCCAACTAGTAGTTCTGAGTTCTCAATTCATATACAATATTTGAGTCCAGCTCTGGTTTAGGAGGCACAGCCTGAGGGCAGTCAATATATTCTGTCTTTATTGTCTATCTCAAGGGTTAGGAACCTACTATTGGGCCTGAAACTTCTTTTTGTAAATAAAGTTTTATTGGAACACAACATGTTCATTTGTTTCCATGTTCTCTATGTCTGCTTTTGAGCTACAATAGCAGAGTTGAGCAGTTGCAATAGAAACAAAACCCAAAAGCCTAAAATATTACAATCTGGCCCTTTTAAGAAATTGTTTACCAATCTCTGTTCTATGGCATTAAAACTAATATTGAGGATACAAATTAGAAAGTAGGTGCATCTCTGAATCAGGGTAGACTGGAAAAGAACACAAGATAACCTTTCATGATAACACAAATATTCAATATCTTGTTTTTAGTGGTAGTTACAGGGCAATACAATAAATTCTCTTTGAACTACACAGGTAAGGTCTTTTGTTTTATTGTATGTAAATTATATCTCAACCAAAACTTAGAAGACACACTAATTCATCAGATATTTGAAGAAGAAAAAAGGAAAAAGGGGTAAAAGCAACAGTTTTAAACTAAATAGCATAACTGAATCATGATCATTTAGAGATTATGGAGTCATAGAAAAAATTCATTTAGAATTGAATGTAGTAGACTCCTAGAACCTGAATTTTATAATAGATCAAAATGACTAGAAGAGCTTTTTAATCATCAGAAAACCTGAGTCCCATCACAGGCTCCTGGAATCAGAATTGTTGCAGGGTGCCTGGGTGGCTCAGTTGATTAGATGTCTGACTTTGGCTCGGTCATGATCTCATTGCTCATGGGTTCAAGCCCCATATTGGGATTTCTGCTGCCAGCACAGAGTCCACTTCAGATCCTCTGACTACCCCCTCCCAAAAATATATAAACACTAAAAAAAAAAAAAAAAAAAAAAAAATTGTTGCAAGGTATGCATCAGCAACATAAGTATTTTAACACTCTCCAGGAGGTTCCAATACTGTCAGCTTTGTTCCTCTAGAAGGCATTTGGAAACAAGAAATTTCAGTAGACCTCTTCTTCAGCATCTTTGATTCATAGCATTGTTTCCCCTTCCAGAATATTCCAAGGGAGAAAGAACACATTATATTTTGAAGGAGCCTATTTCACATTTGTACAATGGGTATTTCTAGCTGTCAAAAAAACTTTCTTTATGTGAAACTTAAAACACTAATATTGGACAAAATGATCCATTTTGGATAATATAAAATGAGAATGATTTTGCTGAAAATCATTTATCAATAAGTGAAGAAAATGAATATGCCCCCTGAACCCTTCTTAGTATTCTACTGCATAAGTACCATTTTCAACATGAGCAATTTCCCAATTTCAATGTGTTGTGCTTTTCAAATATTCCACTTTTCTAAATGTCTTTATCCCTATTTTGTTTTTTAATACCTTTGTATATGCTCTTATACATTTACTTTTTATACAATACACCAACTGCTATCTTATTGCCTAAGAGAGTGGAGTGAATCCTCTTTTTTAGGAAAACAAAACAAAACAAAACACACACTTGTACTTTGTGGTTTTTTAATAATTTCTTTTTTAAAAAAAATTTAATCTTTATCACTTAAAGATAATTGTATCACTTTTCATTTTCTTCACTTATTGATAAATGTTTTGCAGCAAATTACCCTTCAAATTTTGCATCTCAATTTGCTTAGATTTCAACCAAATCTCCAGGAGGAAGTTTGGTCAATTAGGTGGAATATGATATTAAGGAAGGCTCATTAAAAGCAATTGGTAGCAGTCCAGTGTAGGCTCACTATCAGAGAGGTGTATGCAAGGAATTAGTTGAATGCACTAGCCAATGGCTAGATTCCAGAATCAAGGAACTGACAATATACAGAAACCATAAAGTTATAGAAAGCTATAGAAGTAGGTAGTTCTTAAAGTAGAATAAAAGCAGATATATTGCTTTAATGGGAGGATTCCATTCTGAGAGTATTGATGAGAGAAAAGTTGAATTTCATAGCCGGGAGGACTGAATAGAACTGATTTACCAGAGTGACATATGGAGTGAAATTGAAGGGTGCTTCAGTGAATGAACTACTTGAGTTCCTTAATATCCTTTACCTAAAACAATATTGGTCCCACAGCCCAATACTGGATTTGATTTATTGATAGATCTATTAGATGGATCAAGTTATGAAGACTAGAAGTGTAATACAATGACAGGGATCTAAGCAGCTTTTTACAGTAATGACATGGAGACATGAACTTATTGAAAGTAATTAGATATTTTACCATAATCTATTACATAATCTCTACTTCAGTTTATGTATTGGTTTCATTCATAAGCAAGAGAGATGGCATTAGTGACTCCAAGCATATCCTTACATATTATTACACTAAAGAAAGACCCTTTCCCTGCTCTGTCTGTATAGCAAATATCATACATGTAGGTATGTATCTATGCATCAAATCTCAGGCCATGTTTGGGTCCATTGCTCTTCCCTTAATCAAATAATTTGGTCAGGCATTTGGTGGACTCTCTGTCACCAACCTGAATTATGTGATGGATGAATTACCTCTGGGTGAAGGGTAGGCATATATGGACCCATGTTCTTCTTTTTCCAGTTAAGGGAACCTTGCTTATAAGGAAAAAAAAAAAAAAAAAAAACAAAAACAAAACTTAGTTAAGCATTAATTAGATCATTTTATTTTAATTAAGTTAAATTTTAAATTTTAATTTAATATTAAATTGACATATATGAAATATTTTAAAACTATAAGTACTTGTCTTTATAATTCAACATTTAAAATTATTTCTAAAACACACACCTATTAATTCTACTTTGAATTTGTTTTTGTTTGTTGATTTTGGTTAGCTGGAACTTATTTATGTTTTCAACCTTTCTGACATTTTCCTTAGTGCCAGGATAGTATATTCTCTTTTACAATAAGTTTTTTGGCCATATGTAAATTTCTGCTCTAATTTGTTAAACTGAGTACTTCTGAAAATCAGAGACCTTAAAGTGCATAATAGGTGTTGATAAAATATCTTAGTATGGAAATGATTAAATGAAATATACATTTTTCTCTTTATATAGAAATAAAGTATTTTAACACCCATCGACACAAAAGCAAAGAAAAAAAAAGAAAAACAAAACTCAACTCTAAGGTTTACTAAATGAGTTACTTATGGGCTCTCCTGAATTCTGAAAACATTAGTTTAATGATTCCAAATTAAGGGTCAGTACATAATCGAGTGACCTGAGGTACTTACACACTACCATTAAGTACATCAGTGTATCACCCTTTCCTTACAATTACATTGCCATATGTTAAGCCCCTTTGAAATGAACACTGGCTGATCATCCTCATGAATGCATTCCAAGGAATAACATTTATTCCATGCATCTTGATGTAGGCTTAATCAAGGCCCGTAAAATGGACACATTCCTCTTAATTGATTGCAAATGTTTATAATTACCCTGAGAGGTTTTTTTTTCAAATGTCTAATGACTATAATATTATTAACTATCTCTCTAGACAGTCTTAAAGCTGTTTATTGCTCATTTGGCCACTTTCCAACTTTCAGTTCTCTCATTTACTTCAATGCGCGTCAATAAGCGTATAATTAATCCAAGCATCTTATTGAACTATTTCTTTTCCTTTAGTACGTATTATGCCAAGTAGTTAAAAATGATATATTGAACTACTTTGGGTTTGTTCTTAGTCAAATGTCCTTATTGATCAACATTACTGTAAAGATGACTCTCATACTAAAACACTATGATCTAATGCTAAAATAGTAAGTTCTCATTAAATAGAAAATCTTAGTGATGGGCCACTGTTGCTAGACTGTCACCTCAAAATCTAAGACGGCATATTATCTTTTTTTTTCCTAAATACACTACAAATGGCAAGGAAATACTCAGTGGAGACTTAAACTCCCTTTGAAGTAAGGGTTCTTCTAAATAAAAATTTTTAGATCACTCAGTGGTTGAAAGACTTATTTTCTCAGGAAATGAGGCATTTTGTACAGTATGCTTTGCTATCTATTCATATGTTGGGAAAAGGCATTCAGCTCAATGATGTAGCTCACATATCTGGCGACATGACATATTCCTTTTTATCTAAAAAAAAAAGTCACAAGATTCTACATAGTAATTTTAATGCTCAGAATTCTGTCATCATTTCAGAAACTCCAGGATTGGCTGAATGCAGTGCTAGTCTCCTGCTCCAAGTGAGGTCTTCAATGCATTAAGTGGTCAAAATGATTAAATATGCCTAATCTACTCAAATGAGGGAGAGAGATGAGTAGAGGAGAAAAAAAAATCAGAGACTTAGTGACAAATCTCTTTTCCTACCAAATTCAGTATTTTAAATTGGATATTTGAATATAATGATCTTGAGGAATACCATCTGATATATTCCAGATAATGTCACTAAATTAGTTAAATTGCAACTATAGTTTGGAAAATGAGTAGTCAAGTGAGATTCTTCTATCTACTGTAGGGCCTGTGTTATCATCAGATGGTATAATAACAAACTCCTTGAGGGCAAGGACTGTTTTTTGTCTTGCTCAAACATTCTTTCAAAGTGCTTGGCACATAAGAATTGATTCTAAAAGGGATCTATTTGGATGCTGACCACTGGTTTGCAATGTACAACAGGATATCATACTAATGGTTTGGGGGTCAGTTTGGACATGTATTTATACATTAGATTCTAATATAGCCTGGGATTTCTCTATCCTAATCTAATTAAATTTAAACCATTTTTAATATAGAGATTACATTTAATCTCACATTAGTAACCAGGATAAAATCATTATTTTACATAATTTAATAAAATAATTGAGCTTCAATCAGCCACTACCTCTTGGAGAGTTTTTGTGGGAAATGGTCTGAATAGGTTACACAATTCAGATGTCAGAGAAGTTGACAGTTGCTATAATGTCAACTTCTGAGGATGTTACCTCGGTCAACTTTTAGTCCTTATAAAGACTTCCTTTTTTCATTTTTTTTTCACAGAAAAATATAGCAGAAGAAAGTTAAGAACAAATGGGACTTTTGACTGGGTTAATAAAGTCTTGATAATGAAAATGTACCTTGCTTAGAAATTTGTGCTTAATAAACTGCTTTAATATTTCACAAAGCCCTATTTCCTTTTATCAGAACAACCCAGTGATTTGTTTAAACATGTTTCTTTTCATCAGTAAGGTGTAGTTAGTTGCTATTAACCCTATGTTTCCATTCCTGGCTTCCATTTCTTTTATTGGCATTAATTACACTGAATCCTAATTACCTGTGTAAGTTATCCTTTGCTCCACTAAACTGGATGTATATCACGGATAGGAACTGTGTTTTTACCTTCATCACCAAACTATCATATATTTACAAAAAAGGTTTTATATTAGTCAATACCCTTTCTCTTGAAAGGGACAAGAATTCACTTCAAACTAAGTGAGAAAAAAGAAAAAAAAATTTTTTTTCATTGACTCATGTAGTTGAGAAGTCTAAGGAACAGCTGCCTTGCCTCTGTTTTACCTCACACATTGGCTTCTTTCTCAGCTTCTCTCTAAACAACACTGGCTGCGCAGTCCCAAAAGTACATCATACCACGTGTGATATAAAAAAGAGATTTTTTTTTCATTATCCATATATCAAATCTCAGTCCTCATTTGAATCCTGTGACTATCCAGGGATGTGGTGAGCTCAAATTGACCATCCTGGGATACATGACCATCCAGTAATAGAATATAGAACACAATAGAATGTTGAATACAAGGGATGGGGACAGGTTTGTTTCTTAAATGAAAAATGAAGTCTTGTTATTTGTAATAAAGGAGAAGAAATACTGGGAAGTTAAAAACAACAGACATCAACTATGAAATTAGTTCCAAGTCCATAGGGTAGGTGGGCATAAAAGTAAGGATCCGAACCTGGTTGTCTGACATCAAGTGTACTGTGTTTTCCATAGATAATTGTTTCAAAGAAGAAAGATGCAATGGTTTATAAGGGCAAATTACTTATAATGTCAAATTAGCCTGAAAACCAAAACAATAAATGCAAGTTAAATTCCTGGATACATTCTGTCCTATGCCATCCAACCCCCCACCCCTTCAGAACTGAAGCACTTATTCCCCAATCTGTGAGAGCACTGACAGCTCAGTACCCTCCCAGGAATTGCCCTCAGCTGAGGAGAAACACCAAACCGAAGCCCATGAAGGATGATCAAGTTTCTCCTTCCACTGGCCCTAACGTGAGACAACTCTGAGGGCATCCCACTTCCAGGGGTCTGGGCAGATTCGGTTGAGCAGTATCCCCACTCTCCCTCTGCTGACTCTTGCTCCCTTTCCTGGCTACAGAAGTGTTATTCCTGCAGGCTGTTCTTAATAAACATCCTGTTCTTCCATCTTTACCTCAGAGTTTGCTTCCCTGGAAAACTCAATCTTCTATAGCTTAGTACGTTTTTCTTAGGCCTGAAAGACAGCTAGTTAGATTAATAACTGAAACCAATTCAGTGTTATTGGGAAGGGTATTCGTGTCTGTTATATTTCTTGATATTTTTATTTAAAATTTGCCTCTATTTAGGGGCACCTGGGTGGCTCAGTCGGTTAAATGCCAGACTTCAGCTCAGGTCATGATCTCACGGTTCATGGGTTCAAGCGCTGCGTCAAGCTCTGTACTGACAGCTCAGAGCCTGGAGCCTGCTTCAGACTCTGTGTCTCCCTCTCTCTCTGCCCCTCCCCAACTCACACTCTGTCTCTCTCTCTCTCGAAAATAAACATTTATAAATAAATAAATAAATAAATAAATAAATAAATAAATAAATAAAATTTGCCTCTATTTAAACAAAATGTAATACACACTACTAGTTAACATGTGAACATCTATTCTTTACCTTCCAGTGTAGCATGAATAGAAAGAAAATCATTAAGAGCAGTGACGATATGCTAATCCAGGTTCTCCAATAACTACCTTTAAGGGGAGCAAGCAGATCAGACTAAGAGACCATAATCTAGGCAGTATGCATAATGTTTTTGGTATCTACATATATGGGGAAAAGGAGGATCCATAATCTTCATGGCTTTTTCATAGGAGCCTATGAAAGAAAGGGTAAGAAATTGGAGCATTCGTTCTCAAACTGGTTTCCTAAGAATGTTCAGCTGAGAAAATATCTGGGCTTTGTCATTAGAGTTTTTATTTTATGGTAGTGGGGTGGGGCTCAGAAAACTTCTTTTTCAACAAGTTTTCCAGATGATTACAAAATTAAGTGGACCACCATTTGAAAAGTGCTGACCTAAGGACTAGACTCAAGTATACTTCTCTACTAGTTTTCTATTCCTGCTGTAACAGATGACCACACATTTAGAGGCTTTAACAACACAAATTATTATTTTACAGTTCTATAGGTTGGAAGGCTGACGTGGAAGCCCATTGGGCTAAAATCAAGATATCAGCTGGTCTGTGTCCCTTTCTGGAGGCTCTTGGGGAGAACCTTCTATGCCTTTTCTAGCTTCTAGAGACCATCCACATTTCTTTGCTGAAGTTCTCCTTCCCCCTTCACCAAAGCCAACAGTGTTACATCTCTTTGAACTTTCCCCAAGGTCAACTCATTCTTCAGTAGTCAGATCTCCCTTTGACTCTCTCTTTTGCCTTTTTCTTCTAATTTTAAGGACTCTGTTATCACCAGATCCACCCCAATAATACAAGATACTCCCCATCTTAAGATCAGGGGATGAACAACCTTAATGCCACCAAGAGCATTAAACCTCTTTGCTGAATAACTTATTCACAGATTCCAGGGATTAGGATTTGGGCTTCTTTGGAAGGTCATTATTTCACGTAGCACAAGTTCCTTTACAGTGTCTGGGAAAAAAAAGCAATTTTTTCCCTAATCTTATGTTTAATAACTTAGTTAATGAGCCTTCTACCACTTGCTGTTTTAGAATTATCTGGTCAGTAGAATCAGTAATCACTGGAATTACTGAACTGAAACTATATTTAACTTCCTATTGTTAATGAATAGCACTTAGTCACACCCACAGGCCTAGAAGTTCTTGAAGTAAGGCACTATGTCTTGTCTTCTTTCTTTCTATGACTTTTATTTTTATTTCTTGTCAAGGAATAGACACACAGCTGAACAATTGTGATGGTTAATTATGTTCATGAATTATTAAAACCAAAGGCCCACTCTCTCTTTTAATAACGCTTCCATATAGCAACTAATAGACAGCATGATTCAGATTCTTCTCATATTAAGCTTACCAGTTGCCACATGTCGTGGGTGTTTGGTATTATTCTTAAATAAGGAAAGCTGTTACTATTTAATTCCTGCATTTCAAGAGTCTAAAACATTATGCTTGCTATTTTGGGTAACTAGCCAACAGTAAATTTTAGACAGTTAGGTTCTATCGCATGGGAAGGGTGATCTCCTAATAAGTGATTATGTACTATTATTGTTAATAATAGTAACTGGTGTGTTTTAGACCCTCCACTGTAATTTACACACAGTAGATCAGAAAAAATACTTGAAAATTTTACGAAGAGATTATCTAGGTAGTGATAACCGGAATTCCAGACTAAGGAAGCAAAGTTGTAATAGCGATCTTGTATCACATCACTTTTGGGGCTATACAACAATATGCCATATTACTTAATTTCTGGCCAAAATAAAAGCTAAAAAATGCCATACGGTTTTAAATCAAGAGAAAACTATTTATAAGCTCGTTTGAGTTATACTATCAAACAAGTCACTCTCAGACTTAGACCGCTTTTCATTTTTCACACATAGGTTGTCATCCAGTTAGATCCTCTACTTAAACTTTTAAGAGATTAAAACTGTATTTAGAATAAAACCAAAGCTTCTTTCTGTGTCTCGCCAGGAACCACATACTCTGCCTCTCCCTCTCCATACATCTGCACCCCACTCTGTTCTCCCCTCACTAACTTGGGTGCATCCACACTGGAAGCCTTTATGTTCTTCAAACACAAACTCTTCTCTGCCTTGGGCATTTATCATGCTGTCATCTCTTCCTACGTCTTTGCTTGGGTAATGGCTTCTCATGTTTTAGATCAGTTTAAGTACCAGTTTTCCAGCGAAACCTTCCTTGACTATTATAACTAAACTCGATTCTCCTCACCACCCTGTCATTATCTACCCGATCACCCTTATTGTTGCTTCCCAAGAACTTAGTGTGATTTGTATTTATTAGTTTGTTTACTTGCTTACTGTCTGTTTCATTGTGGGGAATGGTATTAATTGTTGTGTTCCTTGAACACAGCATTGTATCTGTATTCAGTAAATGCATTTTGGAACATTTTTTTTCCCTCAAAGTTAAGATATGAAATTGCACCAGTATGTTATATCTGGGAACAGAAGATTTCCTCGAACGTAATTGATCTGGAACCTTAAGCTTTGGTCACACTGTTTTCTGGGCATCTTTGTTTATTTCAATGTATTTCTTGTTTGGTTTGTATTACATTTAACTGCACATTTAAGTGATTCAATATAAAGAAACAACTACTTACAATTCAAAATCAAGGATCTGCTTTGGTGCAAATTGTAAAGGTATTTGGTTCTGGGATGGGTCCGAGGCTTCTGTATTTTTAATAAGATTCCCGAGGTCATTCTAATTCATACCAAGGTTTGAGAACACCTGTTGAATGTGTACATGGTCCTATTATATGTCTACCTATATCTGTAAATCTCATTAGATCTAACCTTTTGTTTAATCCATACTTGAGTATTTTAGACCCTCAGGTACTTCCTGACTTGGACACTTAATGAGTACATAATTAATTATTAATATATTATTCTTGCTTTTACATCTCTTGTGCTCTAGATGAGGCTTTGTTCTGTCAAGCTTTATGATTCAGATATCCTGGATTTATAATATAACAAGGAATGAGACATATAATGAAGAATTTATACAGTAATCTATTTTAAGAGTTTTAGATTCACTAGATAGCATATACTATTTATAGAATTGTTTTAAAATAAAACTAATCATAAAAAGAAAGCAAGTTATTTTTATTAATTTGTAACCCTGCAAATATAAACTTTCAGTATGAGCAAATATTGGTTTCCAAATTTGTAGCTATTTGTTTTCTAATTCTGTGGGCTTACATATTGTTTTAATTGTTAATGTATGAAAAATACACGAGCTAATTATTGCCCTTGAGAGACAAATTTACATGCATGCAAACATGTACAATTGGGAATACTGAACTATAGTCCATTCATAATAAGCAACCTACAATTCTATTTACTTCTTGTCTTTCACCAGTTTTTTTATTCCCTCAAAACACTCTTAGCCATAGATATATAGAGAAAAAATATAGTTTATTATATCATTAAAGCAAATCTGCTATATTAAGATTGTAAAGTTCAGATCCCTCTTATAAACAGCCAATGTGGTATGAAGAAATATTTGTAGCATTTCAGACACTTATTGTTACTTACCTATACATCAAAATACAATCTTTAAACACTTTTTTTTTAGAATGGATTTGATCCTTTTATTTAAATATGAAATAGAAAAAAAAGAGAAAAAAATATGAAATAGAGATAGTTTTCATTTGATAATCTTTTAGAACTTTGCTTATTTTGGACTTGGTGTGTGAATATTTTGTTAGAATATATCTTATAGACAAAGTACATCCCTCATACTCCTCATAGAAAAGAGAACTATCTCCTACCAGGTTTGCAGTATTTGAGCTAAGGAAGTGGTACTCATAAAATGACAAAAGAATGGCTACTTTATTTGTGGTCTAAATGACCTGTAACACTTAGAAGATAACCTCTCAAAACCCTCTTTCTTTTAGATTGTCAATGTCAAGTCTTAGTAATATTATTGCCTGTTTCTAGAACTGGTAGTAATTTTGATTTAGAGTCATCTGCCATTAATGATATTCATATTTTATCTAAAGTTAATATCACTCTTGAATGCTGAGCAAAATAAATAGACAAATGACAGTCTTCCTCAACTACTTCCCTCTACCCAGTCCTAAGATTTTGGTAGAGGTGAGATAATTTAAAATGCTCAGTGGCGACAAAGAAATTCATTTAAAAAATAATTCCTGGGGCGCCTGGGTGGCTCAGTCGGTTAAGCGGCCCACTTCGACTCAGGTCATGATCTCACGGTTTGTGGGTTGGAGCCCTCCATTGGGATCCGTGCTGAAAGCTCAGAGCCTAGAGCCTGCTTCGAATTCTTTTTCTCCCTCTCTCTTCCCTTCCCCTGCTCTCTCTGTCTTTCTCTGTTTCAAAAATGAATAAACAAAAAATTAAAAATAATAATGCCTGCATTTTTCACATAAACACATTATATTGTACTAAACCTAAAATACATTTGAGAGCTCTATCAGCTACTCAATTAGTAGTTTTAAATAGTGTACAATGTGGAACAATAAACTGCATTTTGGTTTGAGTGAAATAGCTTTTATCTACCTTTTGTGTTCTAATTCACATTTCGATGTGCTTTTGATGTTCCTAGATATCCGTGGAATACAGGAGTTTTTGGACAAAGTATCTCAGCAGGGAATGGATGTTGCACTGCAGAAGGTAGAAAACAACATCAATAAAATGATCACCACTCTCTTTGACACCTTGAGAATAGAAGAATTGAATCGCTATCGAGACACTCTTAGGCGAGCCATCCTTGTTATGAATCCTGCTACTGCCAAATCCTTCATTACTGAGGTAAGTGAAAATTGTCATGGGGTAGGGATAGGTGAAGAAGTAAATGCTTTGGAATAGACCTAACAGACAAGTTGAAAATTCAGAGAAGTGCTGGAGAATTAACTACCCAATTCTCATTAACACTAATGGAAGTGGCACTGAATTTCTTGCTCATTGCATTTATCCCTCACTGTCCAGTTAATTGGTGAGAATGTTTGTTTTTATGTATTTAAGCACACAGCCAGGACGATTTTAAGAAATCTCATGGGGAGTTCAAAAGTGTTGTTGACCCTGAATTACTTTAACATGTTCAAGAATAAATTCTCTAAATTCTCTAACCAATCCTTAAATTTTTGCAAGTCAGAATAGTACCTCTGAGAAAAGATATACTTCGATCAGGCTATTATTGCCAGAACATGATTACTTTTACAGAAACATAGAGCAGATTTACTTCTGTGAACTCTGTACAAAGACAAATAATTAAAACTGTCTGAAGCTCTACAAAGTGATGCCCATTGTACATTTTATGATGCCACATCTTCAAAATTTTAATTGTGTCTGTTCATTTGGCTAGAAGTTCCAACACTTTGTAAGAACACAATTAAGACTTTTTAAATGATTGGTATGACATCTTTATGTTCTAAAATGCTTGCTATTGCCCTGACAGGATTATTGTCATTTTGCCTACTTCACATTTTTATTTTTATGTAGTGCGAGAACTGGTCATGACAGTACATACTTTCACCTGGGTTTTATTATCAGTGTTTTTAATTTTGGTGACTATTTGACTAATACTTTTTTCCTCACTTCTCTAGTAAGCTTTCTTTAGCTCTCAAAGTGCTGCTATAAAGCCTCCAAATTAGGAATGTGCTAGAAATTCTTTGACACTCTATAATATAATTGGTATGAAGGAACTGAAGCAGAATATAAATCACTAAGAAGAATAAAACTTTTGGAAAACTATCAATAATGGCATTTTTTAACATTTTAATAGAGAACTTTGTTATGCAGTTAAGGACGTGTAGAATATTGACCTTTTCTAATCTATCAAATTACTCAGAGAGTCTCATTGAACAATGAGATGTTTCCACAAGAGAAAGAATATTTCCCATCTTACAGGAGTTGTTTTTTTTTTTCCTTCAAGAAACACAAAATCTGGTAGAAAATTTAAGACAGGTACACAAAGACATATAGCATAAATTAGAATCTTAAAATTATAATAAATGAGGCAGAAGCATCTATGGTCATCTTTGGTTGGGGGTTGTGGACATCAGGAAGGCTCATTGAGAAGACACATTAGAATTGGACTTATTATCATTAGTAGGAATTCACAAAAGAAGTGTGATATTCAACAGACAGATACAAGTCCATCTCAGCCACTTTCTAGTCATGTGGGGTTGGCAAATTACTTAACATTTCTGAACCTCTGTTTTGTCATAAATAAAATGAGACTACTATATTGGTTTCAACGTATTAAATTTGTAATATAATGAGGCATCCTGTATTATGCCTTAAAGGGGGATTTGGGATGGCACCTAGTAAGTACTTAAGACATGGTAAGTTGTAGGTCATTTTTTTCTAGCATACAGTACGTTCCTAATCACAGAAGGTGCTCAAAAATTACTTGGTGAACTGAAAAGAATGTCAAGATGTGCAAAGACATAGTCCTTGATTGTATGCTCAGAATAAAGCAAGTAGTTTTTTGTATAGATTCAAAGTAGGATACACGGAAAAGAGAAGTGACACACACTATGTAAATCATGGATGTAAACCAGATGGCAAAGGCCTACTAATGTCAGGTAACAGTTCATATATATTTACCAAGCAGTCAGAAGTAACGGGCTAAGAAGAGGGACAAGAAGATCAGTGCTTTTGCCAAATCATGATCTTTGCTAGTATTCTGACCACAGTCCCTATCCTTGACTTTGAACTTTGATACTTATAATAATCTCTTTCCAACTTTGTTCCCAAGCGTATAAAATATATATGTTTTTGTGATTTTCCTGAGACCGCTCTTCTTTCCTCTACCCAGACACCACTTTTCTCCCCCAACTCACTTTTCTTTCACAATCACTGATTTTATGTCTCCAAACTGTACTGTTTCTTCTATAGCCTCAATGACAGGAAGAATGTTAACCTACCCACCTTACCCATCCTAAACTAGCTATACTGTCCTTTGACCTCTAGAGTGGCTCCCATTTTCAATTAACTGTATTCAAACACCTCTCAGCTTGCTTCTGCCCCCCTATGTGTTCTAGGAGCATTTCCCCACTTAGGGAAATAGACTGGCCCTTCAGTACTAGAAACAATTAATTCAAAAGGCAAGCAGCATGGAATTTAGAAGGCATGTGGCATCAAAGGTCTGGAGATACAAAGAATAGTTCTTGACTTAGAGGACCACTTGATCTAGTGGAGGAGGCAAGCTTGTAACTAAATAATAAAATATGAAAGAAAAATGCTGTAACAGTGATGAGTAAATGGTTCCTATGGTAGAACTGAGAAACTCTGCAGGGAGCTGGTGTTTGGCAGGAAAAATTTCACAGATAATTTGCTTTACCAGAATTGTGCAAAATTGTTGAGAATTCATTAGGCAGACAATGAAAGGCAAACAATTCAGTGTTTGCGTCTGTGTGTCTGTGATATACAGACAGTTTTAAAAATAAAACATGTGAATATTTTGTAATTAAAAAAGCAGGAGTCCCTTAGTCTACCTTTTTCTGTCTCCATTAATTATTTCCAGAATGAATTAATTTTTAAAATTTCATTTTTAGTTTTAGAATACACATTCACATGATTCAACATTTAAAAATTTCAGAAGGATAACCTTCTGCCACTGTTTCTCAAACACCCAATTATCTTCTCAAAGGAAAAAAAATGTGTTTTGTGTTGCATTCCAGGTATACACATATACATATACATATACATATACATATACATATACATATACATA
>NW_024412376.1:90538239-90615301 GCF_014898765.1 Herpailurus yagouaroundi | reverse complement strand
TGTAGGGCTGGTTTAGTGGTGACAAATTCCTTCAGTTTTTGTTTGTTTGGGAAGACCTTTATCTCTCCTTCTATTCTAAATGACAAGCTTGCTGGATAAAGGATTCTCGGCTGCATATTTTTTTCTGTCTAGCACACTGAAAATCTCATGCCAACTCTTTCTGGCCTGCCAAGTTTCAAAAGAGAGATCAGTCACGAGTCTTATAGGTCTCCCTTTATATGTGAGGGCACGTTTACCCCTTGCTGCTTTCAGAATTTTCTCTTTATCCTTGTATTTTGCCAGTTTCACTATGATATGTCGTGCAGAAGATCGATTCAAGTTACGTCTGAAGGGAGTTCTCTGTGCCTCTTGGATTTCAATGCCTTTTTCCTTCCCCAGTTCGGGGAAGTTCTCAGCTATTATTTCTTCAAGTACCCCTTCAGCACCTTTCCCTCTCTCTTCCTCCTCTGGGATACCAATTATGCGTATATTATTTCTTTTTAGTGTATCCCTTAGTTCTCTAATTTTCCCCTCATACTCCTGGATTTTTTTATCTCTCTTTTTCTCAGCTTCCTCTTTTTCCATAACTTTATCTTCTAGTTCACCTATTCTCTCCTCTGCCTCTTCAATCCGAGCTGTGGTGGTTTCCATTTTGTTATGCATTTCATTTAAAGCGTTTTTCAGCTCCTCGTGACTGTTCCTTAGTCCCTTGATCTCTGTAGCAAGAGATTCTCTGCTGTCAGCTATACTGTTTTCAAGCCCAGTGATTAATTTTATGACTATTATTCTAAATTCACTTTCTGTTATATTATTTAAATCCTTTTTGATCAGCTCATTAGCTGTTGTTATTTCCTGGAGATTCTTCTGAGGGGAATTCTTCCGCTTGGTCATTTTGGATAGTCCCTGGCGTGGTGAGGACCTGCAGGGCACTTCCCCTGTGCTGTGGTGTATAACTGGAGTTGGTGGGCGAAGCCGCAGTCAGACCTGATGTCTGCCCCCAGCCCACCGCTGGGGCCACAGTCAGACTGGTGCGTGCCTTCTCTTCCCCTCTCCTAGGGGTGGGATTCACTGTGGGGTGGGGTGACCTGTCTGGGCTACTTGCACACTGCCAGGCTTGTGGTGCTGGGGATCTGGCGTCTTAGCTGGGGTGGGTAGGCAAGGTGCACAGGGGCAGGAGGGGCAGGCTTAGCTTGCTTCTCCTTAGGTGATCCACTTCAGGAGGGGCCCTGTGGCAGCAGCAGGGAGTCAGATCCGCTGCCGGAGGTTTGGCTCCGCAGAAGCGCAGAGTTGGGTGTTTGCGCGGAGCGAGCAAGTTTCCTGGCAGGAACTGGTTCTCTTTGGGATTTTGGCTGGGAGATGGGCGGGGAAGATGGCGCTGGCGAGCGCCTTTGTTCCCCACCAAACTGAGCTCTGTCGTCCGGGGGCTCAGCAGCTTTCCTTCCCTTTGTCCTCCAGCCTTCCCGCTTTCCGAGCAGAGCTGTTAACTTATGACCTCCCAGCCGCTAAGTCGCGCTTGCTGTCGGAACACAGTCCGTCAGGCCCCTCCGCTTTTTGCAAGCCAGACTTGGGGGCTCTGCTTGGCCGGCGAGCCGCCCCTCCGCCCTGGCTCCCTCCCACCAGTCCGTGGAGCGCGCACCGCCTCGCCGCCCTTCCTACCCTCTTCCGTGGGCCTCTCGTCTGCGCTTGGCTCTGGCGACTCCGTTCTGCTAATCCTCTGGTGGTTTTCTGGGTTATTTAGGCAGGTGTAGGTGGAATCTAAGTGATCAGCAGGACGCGCGGTGAGCCCAGCGTCCTCCTACGCCGCCATCTTCCCTCCTCCTCCGAGATGTGAAAAATTTGAGTTGCCTGACAGCCCGGATTCCCATCTACGATTGAACAAAGCTGTGCTCTGCATTCTTATTTTGGCTCTTAAACTGTAAATGAATGTCCTTTTTGCAGTTTATTTAGTGTCTTTTTCTCTTTTTTGCATTTTTTGTGCCATTTGTTGCTGATTTCACTATTTAAAATGGCCTCCAAGTACAGTGCTTGAAGTTCTGCCTTTACTGAGATGTGTCTTACTAAAAAAAATACCTGTTCAGTAGGGTTCATTCAGGCATGAGTACCCTTGGCCATGAGTTCAGTGTTAATGAATCAACATGCTATTGTTTGATTGTTTGTGTTGTCCTGTCCAATCTTATATGTTGAAATCCTGTGCTCACTGTGATGGTCTTTGGGAGCTGCTTAACTCCTGAGGATGGAGTCCTCATAAAAAGGTCCGGTGCTGTTCAAAATGCTAAAACATGTAAAAACACAAGAAATCTGTAATGCAAAGATGGCTCTCTTTTGCATGGTGCAACCATGCTGGCACCTGCTTGAACTACAAGCTGGGAAACTGGGAGAAATAAATTTTGGCTTTTCATAAGCTACCCAATCTGTGATATTTTGTTACAGAAGCCCAAATGGATTGGACACAATGATATATATATTTACAACATGTAGTAATCTTATTTACAATAAATATTCAATAAAATGTCTTTAAATAGAAGCATAAATAAAACCAGAGGCTTGTAGGAACCAAACTTTGTATTGCCCCTAGGAGCAGTGATTCAACATTTATTAATCCCATGTTCTCAGGAAATTTATAGAACATAACTACTGGGAATGATAAGAATTCACTCTGTTCTTATACTTTTCAGCTCCCATCTCACTCCTGCCCTCCATTTGTCTTGACATTTGTCAAGTATCAAAATTTCTAGGGCTCAGCAGCGGAGAGGGCTCTCTGCTGCTATGTCTTACAACAATAACTCGTCTATGGCTCGTTCTACCACATTTCATCAGATATCATTACTTTGTCTGCTTTTCTTTTTTCAGTAATTTGTTTAAAAACACTTTTCTGGGGAGTCTGCGTGACTCAGTCAGTTAAGCATCTGACTTCAGCTCAGGTCATGACATAGCATTTCATGAGTTTGAGCCCCACATCAGGCTCTCTCCTGTCAGTGAAGAGCCCACTCCAGATCCTCTGTCTCCCTCTCTCTGACCCTTCCTAGTTCATGCTCTCTCTAGTTCAAAAATAAATAAACATTAAAAAAAAACACGTTTCTGATGGCCTTTTCCCTTTTGCCTCATGGTTATTGATTTATATACATATTCAACTCCTTATATTTTATTTGGGGTTAGGATGTGATCCCTTTAACCTTTTTGAGTTGCAAATTCCAGCATGTTCTTTAAGGTTTGTAGAGTTTCAAACTAAACAAACATAAGGTATTTTATGAACCATTGTTACAATTTTTAGGAGATAATATCATGACATTTAGATTTGGAAAGTCCAGCATGCACCATTTTGTCCAAATTCCAAATTTATAGTTGAAAAAACTAAAGGCCTTGGGGCACCTGGGTGGCTCAGTCGGTTGAGCCTCTGAGTTCTGCTCAGGTCATGATGTTGCCTTCTGTGAGTTTGAGCCCTACATAGGGCTCTGTACTGACAGCTCAGAGCCTGGAGCCTGCTTAGGATTCTGTGTCTCCCTCTCTCTCTGCACTTCCCCTGCTTGCATTCCATCTTTCTCTCTCTCAAAAATAAATAAACATTGAAAAAAAAAAAAAGAAAAAACTAAAGGCCTCTCCAGAACCAATCAGTATTGATCTGTAACTTCCTCCAGCAATGTTTAACACCTTCGCAGCTAGTGCTGATTATGGATGGTAAGGGACACTCACAGTTTGAAAACAGCAAAGTTGTCTTTGGGTCAAAGGCTACAGATTGTCAGATTCTAAGAGAAGTATTTGTAGAAATAACTTACCAAGGATTAGATGATGGATAGAAAGGCAAATGAAACTAGAAAGAAACTGATGGATTGGGATAAAAGGAGAGATAGAGGGTGTAAAGGTTATGGTGAGGGCAGAGGTTCAGTAAGCACCTAAGAGAGAGAGAGAGAGGGAGAGAAAGTCTAGCCAAAGAGGGGAGAATAGCAGAACTCTCACCTTTATCATTTCCTATACATTCTAAGTGGGCATAGAAAGTTGTTGAAATATTCAAAGGAAATGTTAACTAAAAAGTCAAAAGAATGAGTTTTTTAAAAAAAGAAATTGCTCACTTAGTATTGTCATTTAATTGCTAAAGGGAAAAATGGGCATATCACTTCTGTTTGTATCTTTTTTTCTGTCTCTGGAGCAATTATGTGGCACTGAGTTAATTATGCTCCCTTTGAAGTCTTAGAAATTTAATACATTACATGTCTACAGTTAGCGCTCCACCTCTCATTCAAGAGTTTCAAAGCTTTAAGAAAAATACTGCTGTTACGTGCAGCTGAGTAAATCAGCCTGCTGTGATACCGGTAGAAAATTGTTACCACAATGTACCTGCTAGCGTCCTTGAAATTAATATGGTGAAACAAGAGTGCTTACATGGTTTGATTTAAATATGGGTAGGATGATATTTTGAAGAACAATTTTTTTATATAGGATAGATTTGCATTGGAAACGACACAAGATAATAGCCTTTCTACAAAGTATACAACAATCCTATATAAATTAGAACTTTTTGGTCATGACTTTAGTTTTCAGGTTTGATAAGAAAATCAGTTCTTTGAAAGCAGGAAGTTTTATTACTTATATGGTAATGAACATCATTTCCTTTTGCAGTTTTTCAAGATTTCAAAAAGGAACCCTGCTGTTACATGAAATCCTTTTATTCTGCAAGGAGAAAAGTGTATTATCTCTTATTCCTTAAACATAGTTTATGAAATGGCTTTCATTTCATTGTATTATATCCCAGAGAACTCTGATCTTGTCAAATAACTTAGAGGCAAAGTTACTTACCTCAAGTATATAAGCAGTTTGCCACAAATAAGCCTTTAGGAGGGTTTAGGAAACAAGTGAAGATATCTTTCTCAGTGGATATAGCAAAGTTCTCAGTCATCAAAAGAGTACTCTGAATAATCAAATTACTGTGATGGTTGTTTAATAGCTGTTTAAATAACTCAGTATTTCAACAAAAAAGAAATTATTTGAAGACATTATGCAATGTACATTTTTTTAAGATGACACTGGTAATAATATTTGAAAAAGGAACTTATAAAAAATTTTCCCTAAAATGTATCCATTGAATGAAAATCTCTTTAATACTACTGTGCTCATAGATGGCTGCTATGCATTTTTAAACTAAAGTTTGTATTGAAATTTAACATATACAAGAATAGTGCACATAAGTGTGTAACTCAAATTTCCATGCAACCAGTGTTTAGGTCAAGAAACAGAACATAAGTGGTACTCTCAGGTTCCCTTTCTGTGTACCACAGAGTTATAACCCCCTTAAAGATAACCATTATCCTTACTTTGAACACAGTAAACTAGTCGTGATTGATTTTAAACTATGTATGAATAGGATCATGCTGTATATATTGTTTTGTCTGTTTTCTGTTGTTCAATGTTATATTTATGACATTCATCCACATTGAAATATGTAGGCAAAATTCATTCATTTTGATTGCTTCAAAGTATTTCATTGTATAAATATGCCACCGTTAGTGTAACTTATGGTGATGATTTTTTTCTAGTTTTGTCTTTTACAAATAGTGGTTTTATGCATGTGTTTTTGTTGTGTGTACACTTAGGCATAGGATTTCTAGCTCAAGAAACATCATAAGGTATGTGATTTATTAAAGCTAGCTGATACAGTTTTCCAAATTCTCTTAGTACCAAGTGGAAGCATTTCAATTTTCAACTTTCTTACCAACATTTTTTTTTTTGCCCTCTTCATTTTATTTATCCTCATGGAAATGTATTAGGTTTAGATTTTGTCTTTAATTTGCATTTTCCTGATAAATTTTTTTGTATATTTATTGACTTTTTTGATCTATTTTTGTTTATGGAGTGCCCATTCAAGTCAGTTTCCTTTTTTTCCCTCATGACATGTAGTTTTATATATATTAGAGATAAGAGTTCATTGCCAAATGAATATATTTTGAATACCTTCTCCATTGTTTGTCTTCTTATTCCATAAGTAGAAATTTTTGATGAACATAAATTTTATTTGTAATGTAGTCCAGGTTATTAATTTGTTTTCTTTATAGCTAGCAGTTTTTGTCTTTTTGTTTTGTTTTTAAATAAAGCTTCCCACTCTAAGGTCATGAAGACATACTCATTTTTTTTAGAAATATTGTTTTATCATCTACATTTTCATCTGAAGTTCATCTTAAATCAGTTGTTTTACATGGTGGATTGTAGGGTAGGGATACATTTATTTTCCATATAGCATCTGCTTTTCACTTTACCTTAGGACCAGGGTGCCTGAATTATGTTGGGGAGGAAGAATTTCTTACGTACTCCAAGGTCCTTCTAGCTGCACGAAGAGACAAGAGACAGATTAATAGGAGAAAATCTAATTTAATTTTGAACATATAGGAAATCCATAGAAACATGAAATTCCAAAGACAGTCGGGCAAAATGAAGTAATATGTCATTCTGAACTAAGGAGAAGGGCGGTAGGGATCTGAGACTTCAAGGGAAAAAAGTGCAGTTCATAGGAAGAGTAAATTTTTGGTAGGCAAAGGTTTACTGAGCTATTCAGAAACAATAAGACATAGAGGACTTCTATGAAACAGGCCTTGCTGGGCTCTTCCATGTCTATCATACTTAGTTCATATTATAATGTAGTTATTTGTAGTGATGGCTTACTTCCTGGAGCAGGTCCTCTATCTAAATTCTTTTAGGTAGTGCTTGGACGGTGGGAGTAAACAGCTTTCCCTGACTCTCCTGGATTTTGATTGCTTTTAACTCAAAATAATCTTCTTACCAAAATACCATATTTCAAAGGAGCCTATCCCAAACCCCTCCAATTGAAAAGAATGTTAGAAGTTCCTATCACCAGTGAATAAAATGGGGTATTTGAAAGTCATATGGCTATTATTCTTGTACAGCATCTTGTATATTTATCGTATTTTTTTTTCTCTTTAACATGAAGCACATGACTTTAGGAGAAAATAAAAGACTATCTTGATGATTTCATTGGAATAAGACTCTTTCTATGCTCCCATGATAACAAAAGTTAATAATACTGGATTTTATAATAAAAGTTTTAACTTTTTCCAAGGGTCCAATAGTCATGGGTCATCAAGTAGCAGCTAATGGCCCTGTCACTCAAAAACTGAACTGATTCATATAGATACGGTTTTTACAATGGCATGGAATTATAAGGGAAAAAAGAATTTTGATTTAACTTGACTAAAACAAACCAAACTACTGATAGGAATGACTTCATTCCTGACTTTATTTTTCTTGTGTCCCATTTATAAATTATTATTGAATAGCTCTCAAATCTCGAGTTTTTGCTTTAGCTCAGTGTTGTATTCAACTTGAAAGGCAGCTCTGTTACCAGTCAAGCCACAGCTTAGGATTTTTTTTTTCCTTTTAATGAGAAAATCTCAAATTTGTTTTAGTTTCCACTTGACCAAAATCATGTATGACAGCTCTTGCTTCTGTTAATGAGGCCTGAAAGAGCATCAGGCTTTGCTTTTCTGGTTGGAACTCTGTTTAACTCTCAGAAGTTTCCCCTGAAGAAAGGAACTCAGCAGGGAATTAGGTTCCAATAAGTTCAATCTCATAATAAGACAGATCCAACTCACCCCTCTCCTGTGACCGCTGACTTGGGACACAGATATTGGTGAACAGTTGGATTCTAACTTCCTCTAACAGTCTAAAAGTCATTTAACAATTTTTGCCTTTGCAACATCTAATTTGCTAGTTTTCGTTTTCTGTTAGGTTTTCAGATGGGTTTGACATTTTATTCTATTCTATCTATTGAAACAAAATTAAATGAGAAAATATCAACATTAGTGAGGGTTGTACTCTTAATTGAAATATAAAATCACAATTGCTTCAATCTTTAAAACAAGGCAATTGAAGCCCTTCTTTAATCCATTATTCATTTATTCATTTATTCAGACAATATGTTTAAAGCAATTCTGTGAAGGCAATGTGGAAAGTGATGCTAGGAATACAATTATGAATGATATGTGATTCTAGTCCCCAAGGAATATACAGACTAATAAGGAAAATATTGTAAACACAAAATGTACAAAATACTAAAGCCACAAGAAAGAAAAGTTAAGTTACTCCCTTCAACCCCCGAAAGAAATAGAAAATAAAACAAAGTTCTTTCTAAAACTTGATCACATAAAGCTTGCAGATAATGTATGAGATAACCCATATCTAGAAGTAAACCAAATGTTTATTTGTTATGGGACAACTGAGAAATCTTAGCTATTTCAAGAAATTCTTGGGGTACCTGGGTGGACTAGTCAGTTGAGCGTCCAACTTTGGCTCAGGTGATGATCTCATGGTTCCTGAGTCCGAGCTCCATTTGGGGCTCTCTGCTCTCAGCACAGTGTTCTCTTCTGATGATGGTTCCCCTTCCCCACTTGTGTTCTCTCTCTCTCAATAATAAATAAATCTTAAAAAGAAAAAGAAAAAGAAATCCTTACAACTTGCTATAGGCTTATCAAAGCAAATCTAGAATTCGAGAGAATCCAAGAGTGATTTTCCTGCCACAAAGTTCGATGGAAAAACAAACAAACAAACAAAAACAAAGGGACTATTTGAATAGACCTAATGATAAATTTGAAGATTAGAATTCAGCAGTGCTTGTCTATTACTGCCTAGAGAAGAAATATATCAGACCTGGAAGGCAAGGACATGCCAACAGAAAGGCATTTTTTTGTAGTATGCCAGGCATAATTTATCAGCCCTTACCCTGGTCTGAGTGAAGTAGTTTTCAAAATTATGCACCTCCCTGTTGCTGCTCCCATTTTCAGCATCACCTTTTGAAGCTAGGAGACTGGCAAGCCCCTGTATTTTAAGCAATAGAGAGATATGTGTGCTACAAATTAATAAATTAACAATTTAATTAATTTACCAATTTCTAGTAAATTTTCTTAGTATATACATGACACAACATGCTACAAGTACCTTGATTTTCTATTTCCAGACTGAAACAGAGATTATTACAATCTTCCCTGCGCTTCGAGGCAGCCATGGCAAATGGACCTTAGTTAGCACAGGAGTCTAAATCTATTTGCCAACCTAGGTTAGTATGAGTCAGTCTCCCAGAACTTAATCAATTCCTTAAATGCTTACTGACAAAATCAATATTTTAGATTTGTAGAAGACTAGATTTTAAAGTATAGCTACCCCATGAAGCATTGTTGAAATGTTAGCTGATAACCCTAGGTTACAATTCTATTTATACTTTTTCTCACTGTAATATAGATAAATAGGAATGAAATAAACTGTTTAGGTAGAACCTAGAAACTTAAGAAGGTCCATTTGATTTTTCCAGAAAACCCTATTTTTAATAGAATACAAGGATTCTAAGCATATGAGGATTAAAAGATTAGACTTATATGTGTCCACCAACAGTAAAATTATATGAATATGTAGGTCCATTAGTTTCAAATATTAATTATTTAAACATGTATATTGATGAGACAACATTTAAGTCAATATTTGAAACTTATATTTAGGATTTAGATTTAAAGCAATATAGCAGAAGGGCATCCTTCCAAGAATGAGGGGAAGCATGAATAAAGATACTCAGATGGAAGTTCACAATCTGCAAGTTGGTACAGGGGACACAGACTATCTGAAGTAGAATTATAGGATGCAAACTTAGGAGGTAAGGTGGTACCAGATAGGTAGGTGAAAACCGTTGAATGTCAAACCTACAATGGCAGCATTAACATGCAATTTGGATTCAGCTTTTGCCAAACTGACTGTGTGGCCCTGGCCAAGCTACTTAAAATCATTCAGCTTGATTTTCCTCATCTATAAAATGGAGTAGTTCTAGATCATGGAGTTTTTTGAAAACTGTATTTGGTGATATAAATACAATGTGTAGACTAATGTTCACACTCAGTAAAAATTTAACCATGTTCAGAATTGTAAGTCAGATAAAGAAGAAAATGAAAATGATGCTGGAATGAATAGCCTCGGGAATGATTGGCTATGTGAAATGAGGTTGAGATGTGGGCAACAGAGGTAGATCCTATGTTTCAAGTCTGGGTCTCAAGGAAGTTCATGTTTTTTTGTTTTGGGGTTTATTTTTAATGTTTATTTATTTTTGAGAGAGACAGAGGGTGAGGGGGGAGGGCCAGAGAGAGACAGAAACACAGAATCCAAAGCACGCTCCAGGCTCTGACCTGTCAGCACACAGACTGATGGAGGGCTGGAACTCACAAGCCATGATCACGAGTAACTGAGGCACCAGACAACCCAAGGAAGTTAATGTTTTGAAATCAAGAACATAAGAAGATAAACAGGTTTTGAGATAATATGATCAATGTAATTTCAGTAAAATATTTGATGTTATTTTGGAACACCTAGATTGAGACCTGCATTAGATTGGAAGAAATGAATGAATAGAATCCAGCTGTGCGAAAGAAAAGCTGTGTTTGCCAGTAAGATGATCACTGGTGACCTTTGAAAAAATATTCTTTGGGAACCTGGGTGGCTCAGTAGGCTAAGCCCCAACTTTGGCTCAGGGTCATGATCTCTTGGTTCATGCATTGGAGCCCCTCATTGGCTTTGTACTGACAGCAGGGAGCCTGGAGCCTACTTCAGATTCTGTGTCTCCCTCTCTCTCTGCTCCTCTCCTGCTCTCTCTGTCTCTCTCTCTCTCAAAAATAAATAAACATTTAAAAAAAAATTTAAAATAAAACAGTGAAAAAATATTCTTATTAAAATAATGTGTGTGTGGTGGGGGGGGGTGAGATTGTAAGGAAATAAATAGTGAAGGAATTCTTAGCAAATAAGCAGAGTAAGAATCCACAGCTTTTTCATGTTTAGAAGTAAACAAGATGATCAGGTAGTAACTGAACCTTAGGAAGAAACCTATTTTAAGGAAGATTTTTTTCCAAGACTATTTCACGGAAGTAAGGGAGATCAGGAGGGAAAGGAGAAATTGAAGAGACAAGATACAGAAAAACATCAATATAGAATCAGTGAAACAAAGTAGGATCAGTTTTATTCATAGGTTATATTTGAACAGGAAAGAAGCTGAAGAAGTAGGAAAGGATTAAAATACAGAGAATTTGAAGGTAACGAGGAGAGCTCAATTGTATTTGGAAAGAATACATGTCTAGTAGAATCAATGGATTCTAATTTGTCTTCTGTAGTAGACTGGATGCAGAGGCAGAAAAACAAATGAAGTAAAAAAAAATGGTTTATCCAAGGAGGGGGGCTAGCCAACCAACAGCTATAGAAGAATCAAGCTGCCTATGGGGACCATAATGCAGACAACATAAGAGATGCTGGAAATCAGTTTATTTCCAGTTTCTAACTGATCCAGTTAGAAACCAATATCCTAACATGAGCTACCAAGTTTCAGGAAAAAATATACTCAACATTCCCTATATTTTGTTTATACCTACATAATAGGTCTGGGCTAGAATTTAAAAGGAAGAATATTAACTGGATTCATACTTCAAAAATAAATAAAAATGTGTTTACCTAGAAGCAAATTTCTCAGTCTTGGCACTATTGATAGTTTGGAGCAGATAATTCTTTACTGTGGGAAGCTGTCCTTTGCATTATTTAGCAGCATCCCACCTCTACTGGATAGACCAGTAGACACAATCATGACAATCCACAAAAAAAAAAAAAAAAAAAAAAAAAAAAAGTTGCAAAAAAAAAAAGACGTTGCCAAAAGTTCCCATTAACTGTGATGATAGCCATAGGGAATTAAAACCATCCCTGGTTGATAATCACTGATATAGAACTATTCGATGCTTGAAACACTAAAATTTGTTCTTATGGAATTTTTATTGCTGGCATATGACAACTTTATTTCACTTTTCCTGTAATAAGATACTCAACATTTATTGGACTGTTTCCAGGGTTCTGACACTATGCTAATCACTCTGTAAGTTATCTTGTATATGCCTTAAAAAATCCAATGAGATGGGTATCTTCATTCTTCATTGAAGGAATGTTGTATACACAATTATTTGCCTAGATTTTAAGGATTATTTGCATTTTATTTTATTTTTGTTAAACTAGTCATTATTTCCCAAGTTGTTTTACTATTTTCCAACAATGTCCATCATGAATTCTTTTTGGGAGAGTATAATTGGTTCCCAAGTAATAGCTCTCTAGCCTTCACAACTTAGTAAGTTTGCAATGTAGTCTTTAAACATGCCATCTGAAAGGCAAATCAATCTGCCTAAGAATTTTAGCACAAAACATATAAAAAGCCAAACAAAATTAATTGTATACATAAACTGATAAGAAATAAGTAAATAGTGGCAAGAAATCTGACTTGATTCCAAGCATGGTAACGTCGTTGCCATAGGCAAAAATTAACATTTATTGAGTTTTTCTTATTGTGTTTTACATATTAACACATTAAATCACACCAAATCTATGAGGTAGCTTCTGCATTGGGCCCCCTTTTACAGAAAGAAAAGAAAAGAAAAGAAAAGAAAAGAAAAGAAAAGAAAAGAAAAGAAAAGAAAAGAAAAGAAAAGAAAAGAAAAGGAGAGGAGAGGAGAGGAGAGGAGAGGAGAGGAGAGGAGAGGAGAGGAGAGGAAAGGAGACACAAAGAGGTGAAACTAGCCCCAGATCGTACAGCAAGTAATAGCAAAGCCAACTTTAGACCATCCTTAACAAGTGTGCTATGCCATACTACCTCTCCAGGTACACAGTAGGTGTAAAAAAAAAATCATCCTAACTTTCTATTCGTGACAAAGAAGTTGTTGGTATGCTTAACTCTTGTTAAAACGTTTTTTAAGTTTGTTTGTTTGTTTGTTTGTTTGTTTGTTTGTTTGTTTAGAGAGCATGCAAGCATGGGAGAGGCAGAGAGAGAGGGAGAGAGAGAATCCCAAGTAGGCTCCACGCTGTCAGTGCAAAGCCTGATTCAGGGCTTGATCCCAAGAACCATGAGATCATGACTTGATCCAAAATCAAGAGTAAGACACCCACCTGACTGAGCCACCTAGGTACCCCTTGTTAAACATTTTTTAAAAAGAATTTTCAGTGGCATAAGCTAGTGGAAGAATACTAAAGACATTATTGTGGAAGTTAGTCAATGTGATTAGGCTATCTGTGTTGGTAATTTGTGTTTACCAAAGTTAGGTTCTCCAACAACAGAGACCTGGAGATAGAGGCTATATTTCCTTTGATTAAGACATCTCAAAGAGATGGCCCCCAGGTCCTTGGAAAAGACATTTCTGGGTTGTAAAACTACAAGAGGCTGGGATAAGATTTAATTTATAATTGCAAGTGTCCTAAAGTAAATGCTCTCAGAAAAGGGAAGTCAAAGTCCTAGAATCAGAAAGAAAAGTGTCTAAAGCTGAGTCAAACTGAATGGAACGTTAAGGCTGTATTGGGTCAAGCATAGGCAGGCTATTCAGACTAAATAGATTTAGTGTGTGTGCTTATAATAGTCATTTTTTACATATATATTATACATAAAATAATATATATTGAATATTATATTTTGAATAATGATTGAATATGCATATTCAAATATCTAGAGTTCAGAAATGTATTATCATATAAAGGGATTAGGGGGATTAAAGAAATGGTTAAACTCCAGTGACTCACAGGATAATACTTAATTACTGTTGTGACAAGACAACTCGATATGCTGTATGTGAACTTGCAAAACAAAAGATAATGCTGATTTAATCTAAAAGGTTCAAGTAGTCAACTTCAGATAGGACTTATGGAGGAAACAGATGGCAGTAATGATGACCCCACTGCTAAGTTTGCAGAACAGAGCTGAAGAGGATCCGTACATAAGACCTGGGAAACCTGGGATGCAGAAGAGCCATGGGGCTGACTATATTTGTAACAATACAAGTTTACTTTTGCTGAGATGTCTGGAATAAATTTTCAGATGATTCAAATACCTTCTTGGTGTACCTGGACTGAGCTCTATACTATAGCTACAAACAAAAAAATCACAAACTTTTGGTGGATATAGAATCACAATTTCAAGAGACTCAGATTTTGATGAGTAAAGCTTATTTCAAGCTAAATTTCAAGATGAATTGATTCGAAAGCAAACTAAAACCATAAAATATACCCATCAATCTAGCATTTTGGAAATGTATGTTAAATTTTTAAATACACTATTTTTTAAAATATTTCACCAAATTCCAAGTACACTGAATCCTTGAAGTTAGGTTCACTTTACTCCCTGGAAATTAATTGTTTTTTTTTTTTAATAGAACTGCTTAAATTGATAAAAAGTTACTATTATTGCTATAAATCCAAATAAAATTTGAGAAGTGCTGTGTCTGGGTATATCTCTGCAATTCTCAGTAATATTTGTATCTTGTAGGTACTCAAATTCCTATTGACTAAGAAATATGTGATCAGGGATTAGTACAAAACATACAATTTTGCACTTCCATATAGATGATGTTAGTTACATTTTTGGATTATTGAAGTACTATTAAAACCATGCATATTGCTGAAGGGCTGTTTTTCCATTGTTATGTAGTGTGAAATGCATGAAACATTTTTTAAGGTTTATTTATTTATTTTGAGACAGAGTGAGAGGGAGTGCATGCAGGGAGGGGCAGAGAAAAAGGGAGAGAGAGAATTCCAAGCAGGCTCCATGCTGTCAGCACAGAACCTGATGAGGGGCTCAATCTCACCAACTGTGAGATCATGACCTGAGCCAAAATCAAAAGCCAGATGCTTAACCAACTGAGCTATGCATGTGCCCCCAAATGCATGAAACTTTTGTATCAGTGGATATCTGGATCTATCTGTGGAAATTTTCAAAAATACCTTTACCTAGATCCCATTCCAGAACCTTAAATCACAATTTATAGGGTGTAGCACAGGCATTGATATTTTTAAAAACCGCCTCAGGTGACTTATTGTAAGGTTCAGGCTACTGCTTCTGAAACTTCAGTGTGCCTACTAATTTGGAGAATTTGTTAAAATGCAGTTTCTGACTCTGTAGGTATGAGCTTTAGATTTTGTATTTCTGTCAAGCACCCAGATAACACTAGAAACAGTATGAATAAAATATTTCCATCATCACAGAAAGTTCTAATGGCCAGTATTGCTCTAGAACTTGAATTTATATCTAAAAAATCCCTTGTCTGAAACTCAGAATAACTGCCATTAGGAGAGTATAGAAATTTGATAACAAATGTTGCCTAACAGTATAAATAACTTTTCAGCATAAGTAACAATAATACAACTAACACATCTGCCTTATTGCATTTCAAACTATAACAGAGGTTTCTCGAGCCACTAGACTGAGACACATTAGTTGTTAGAAATTATTATTATTAATAATAATAATAATAATAATAATAATAAAAGAGTTATTTTCTGGCAATCCCCATTAACTAGTGTTAGAACAATGGTGCTTTCTAAACTGATAGTGCAAGACCTCTAGTGTCTTTCTAAACCTGCCATTTTCTTTTACCTTTCCACAAGGATTCTGATTGCAGGGTTGTTATGTTGGATGACCTAGTTGTTTGAACTGTAACTTGGACACAGGTGCCACTACTAGGAAAATTCACTAATTATCCTCATGGTAGGCTGTTGCCAATATCATTGTCCAGGACCTCCTTATCAGAGCAAGATGTTTCCTCCAGCCCAACAGCAGTCCCAGTATCCCAACACTAAACCTTATTCCCCAGGCACTGAGTCCTTATTTGAGTCACAAATAGTAGTATCTTCTGTTACTTTAGCTTGATAGAAACATTCCAGTGATCTGGTATTTATTTTACGTATTTTTTTTAATTGCAGTTCCTTTCTCTGTGGTGTTAGGCACTCATAGAGCATAGCAGGATATATAGTAATGCCTCAAATTAGACCCAAAGATTAGAAACACCAAATTTGGGGTGTTCCATTTCATACAATGTCCAGTGAAGTCGAAGACTGGACCATATCCATCCAGAGAATGAGTGGATCTAACCAGGACATCTCGCTGTCATTCCCCAGAAGTCCAGATATATTCCCTCATAACTAAACAGCTTAAGCAAGCAGACCACTGTGTTCCCACCTTGCCAGACAACCTCTCACACATACAATGAGTAGCTGAGATAGCTGGATTTAAACCATTCTGGGACCCCATTACAAAACAAAATTGCTCCTTAAAATGCCAACACATTCTGAATACAATAATCACTTTATATTGTATCACTCTAAAAGAGAATTCCAATAATAACAGGAGAAACAAAAATAGAGAAACAAACAAAATGGCACTTTAAATTACAGAATAATTCAGGTTGTTTTTCTAGCATTGTTTAATGGACACATATCTTTGTGAATTTTGGATCTTTTAAATACATTACCAGCATTTTCATTATTATTGTTATCCTTTATTGGACTCTAAGCTTCATGGGATCAGGGTCATCATTTATTCAACTTTAAATACTACAACATATGCAACCTAATATGTTGTAATAGATGGCTCTAAATAAACTATAAACTTTAGAGGTGAAAATTTCCCCAAAGAGTCATAATTCTAACTACTTGATTTTGAGGGTTTTAGACATCCTATAACTGATTTTAAATAAAGAACTATGTTATATATACCAGGATATACCAAACATGTTCCTTCTTATCTAATTGCAGCCTTTTCCCTTCCAACTCTATACCAAATAGTAAAATATAGTGTAAGTAACTGCACCTGGGTGTCTGTCACTTAAGCATCCCACTCTTGATTTTGGCTCAGGTCATGATCTCATGGTTGTGAGGTCCAGCCCAGTGTTGGGCTCAGGGCAGAGCGTGGAACCTGTTTGGGATTCTGTCTCTCTCCTTCTCTCTCTGCCCCTCCCCTGCTTGTGCTCTCTCTCTCTCTCTCTCTCTCAAAATAAATAAATAAACTTTAAAAATAAATAAATATCAGGCCTAAAGAAAGGGTAAATTAGAGTAGAAGGTTAAATTTTAGTAGAAAGTACATTATCAAAATATAGATTGGATGTTGTGCTATTTCTCTTAATAAAATGATAAACTCCTTGAGGTCAGTGACTATTATAAATTTTATATTCTCGTCAGTATTTGACATAACACCTATGTGTGACTGATGCTCAGTAAGTGTTTAATGGTTTCCTTTATTTTATTTGTGCAAAAAGTATAGCGGTTTAAAAGAAAAAGGATCGCCTTACATATCATGAAAACATTTTCTGTTTTATTTATGAGAGCCTGCCCAGATGAGAATTTTGACACAATTGTGAAGAACTAGGGAATTGAACCACTCTCAGATTCCTTCACATCCTGGCTGATTTTAAGCACCTGGAGAAACAAACCATTGAAAATCCTTTGTGGTGTCCAGTGCTAAGTTTGGGCACAGCCTCACAGCTCTCAGCATGAACACGAATTTCCAAAATTTAACTTGAGCGCTTGAGGGATGAAATTGGCTTCACTGATACCTCTTTAGAAGGAATGAACTTCAACCTGACATATATTCACTAATTATTATTATTTCTTAATTCTCTTAAAACATAAAAGATGAAAGGCTGAAACTGAATTGTAATTGGCAAAGGAATTTCATACAGGGAAGGCACCTCTTGATTAGCAGCTGTGTAGGCAGAGGGAGGGCTGGGGGTATGGAAATTTGGCTAAGAATTCACACAGAAAAGTGCTTGATGTGCTTCGAAATAGCTCAATCAGGACTCAGCGTGCTGTGAAAGCGCTCAACTGGTGCTCAACTTCCAGCATATTTAAATGAGTTGAAAGCTTACTTTTTAAAAGTACTCAATTGGGAGTGCTCAAGTTGTGGCACCTATTAGTTGAATGCTAACTAACTTTTCCTTTCATATGGTTCACTTCTCAGTTAAGCAGACAGTTTTGCTCTTCATGGGTTCAGGTTGACCTGGACCTACCAGGAGTCATTGGGAAATCTGCATCTCTTGTGGAGGAGGCAAATCTTCGACCAACCATTCCCATTGCTTTCTCTGGCACATTCTAGCTTCTCTCCTTCTCTCTCTCTCTCTCTCAGTCTCTTTCCATCTCTCTTTCTTTGTCTCTCTGTGTCTCTCTTATGTTTTCACATTATCCTCCTCACTGTTTGGAGCTTTGTCTTGTCTGAAGCTACTTTGAAATGACTAAAATACCAGTGGTTGCTGTGTAACATGATCTGATATCTTTTTATTCCTGATGAATGGGTTTGTTTTTTTTTTTTCCCAAGTGCCTTTTCAATCATTTTGATAACATTGCTTCTCAGAAATGGTTTTGAGCTTTATTTCGAGTTTAAGAAACTATACAGCTTTGTGCTATGTTCCATAATGTCCACTTTTACCTCTGATTAATTCATTAGTTTTACCTTAGTCTAATTCATACTGTTTAAGTAGGGAAGATGAGTCCCATAATGTTCTGTATAACAAATAAATAACCCGATTAATTAAATTGCTCAAGATTAAATTTGAGCTATATATTTTGAGCGTGCACTTTGGGAAAAATATACTACGTCCTTTAATTATCTCACTATTGTTATAAATTGAGATAAAGATTTCAATGGATTCTATTTTCTGTAACAACTTCAAAATCTCATGGGACGATACATTGATGTGTAAGTGCATTTTTAGCACACTTCAATGATCTCATATATACCTTTTGCAAGTACTTCATTATACATTAAGAAAAATTTTTTGAAGTATATACATATATGTGATAATTAGTCCATGACTGCTGACTTAGGACTGTTGTTCAGTGTGTGTGTGTGTGTGTGTGTGTGTGTGTGTGTGTGTGTGTGTGTTTTAATGAACTGGATACAAGTATCAGTTGTATCCTATTTACCCTGCACCAATACAAAGTCAGTCTATACCCAGGTGAAGAAAGCCTTTGAGAACTTTCCTCTTTAAATAAAGAAAAAGCCAAGCCAAAGTGTTACCTGTAGAAATACAGTGTAAAAGCTTTTTTTCATTTTAGTTCTTGACCTCCTGTAATGATGGAGCAAGTTGTTCAAACTAAGGGTTAAAGAAAGTTTAGGTAAATGGAAACGTAATCTGTATACTTCATGTAACAACTGAAGGAGAATGTGCATTCTTTATTTTCAGGTGAGTAAAATAACATTTTAATTTAGCACCTAGTACATGAGTAATGCATGAACCTCCTAACACATCTTCCAGCCATCCACTTTCTAAGGCAAAGGTGCCTTCCAGTACATAAATGTCATTGGAAAGGCCATGGGTTTTGGTGGAGATATTATATAAGGAATTCTCAGGCTGCAGCTTTTGAAAATGTGGGTCATCTAACTCCCTCACTATGATTTGGGTTCTCCAAGCAATCTTCTGGTTTTAGTTGGCTTCCAAATCAGTCTACTGAAGAGGAAGAATAAGTTAGTTAGGTGAACAAATTGTTTGGAAAATAAGTTAGTCAATATAACACTATATGCCAATTATACCTAGTTTGAAAAAAGGCTATGTTCCAATATAAGTGAAAAAGATAGGAATCTCACTGGAAATTAATAAATTTGTATGAGGGCTTTCTATCACACTGAGAATTTGGGTGATGGAATGGTGCCTAGTTTTCTGTGAGTCTACAGTGCTAATGGCCTGACCTTGGAAGGTGGTGAATTTAGTAAGGTAATGACTATCACTCCTTGAAGGCTCTTTTAAGAAAACTTACTGCTTGCCAAAATCATATTTAAAAACTTTTCTTTTTGGATTTCTATTGAATTTATGTGGTGTCTTCACAATAATGCTATGCTCAATTTTATGAGCACAATGAACATTTAATTTTCTTTATGCCGATACTCAAAACTATAGAAGTAAAGGCATTTCAATAAAAATTAAAAGTTGATACTTTTAGCAACCTGGAGCGGCTTAGTATGATAATATCCAATTAGGAATATCTTTTTTTCTGGAACAAAATGAAGGAAGTATGGCAGTAGAGGGTTCTTCACAAATTCTACCCAGTGGCTATAAGAGGCAGTACCGTGTTATTGCTTTGCTTTAAAATAAAGATAGAAATGCATGCCCCGTTGGCCCTCGCTGTTTGGCATATTGAAACTTGTCTATTAAATTACCCTTTACAGAGTTTCACCATGTTCTCTCTCTCTCTGAAAATAAAAGCTAATTCAGCTTTTTTATTGTTATGATAGAAAAAAAATAATAGCTAAGGGAATTTGCTCTGCAATCATACACTCAAGTGACGTATTTACTTTAATAAACCAAGAAGTTATTTAGGTGGTTTTCATCATTTTTAAATGATTATCTTTTTGTACTTACTTGACCTAGTTAGATAATGATGTGCAGATAGATTTGATTCAACTACGCACTAGCGAAGATATTCGGTGAAGTCTTAAAACAACTGCTTTTAATATTCCTGAACAATAGGAACAGCCTCCTGTGAGGTGTGTGCTGCTTGTTTGCAATCCGCTCTGACATTTTCTGATATTTTCACTACAAACGAGTTCTGTTTTGAAAGCACTTGCTAGAGAGCCACTGAATGTGTGTTGTCCGTTGAGCACTACTTATTTTTGTTGATTTGTTATTTTCAGCTGTTGGGGGCCAAGATTAAGAAATGATTGAGAAAGCCTCCATGTATGTCATTCGATGGCTATACAAGATCATTTTTTTTAACTTTTTAATATTATCTTTTCTCAATTAGGATTTTGTAATGTCTTATTAATATGCAAATGCATGTTATGACTGTGTTTTTCCTCTACTGTATGATCTGCTCTCCAACTGAAAATTAATAAAGGCTCTCAACTGGTCCTAAAGTTTTCATCAATATGAGCAGATGTTGCTATTGTTTGTTTGACTGGAGCATTTACTTTGAAAGATATCATCTGAGCTTGAAAATAAACTAAGCTGTAGTCCTGTTTTTGTATAATAGTGTCAGGAAAATGTTTTGTTTTGATTTCAGTGGCAAATCAATGGTAGTTTTCTGATCATTTTTAGAATGTGAGTTTAAGACAGAAGTCATACTTGCTTTTTGGTGTTTAGATGAATGTCTAGTCAACAACAAAACACTTGTTATATGCGAGTCAAATGACCGTGTTTCTATAGCAGTGCTTTTTATAAACTATTGGCTGCGTTAAAATTTCGGGCATTTTATCCATTTTGTAAAAATCAAGCTGACATATGATGCAAACTGTATGCCACCACTCTAACCAATTACACATTGTTCTAAGAATGATAACACTTGTATAGAATAGATCTAATTATTATTCCCATTTTATAGATAAAGAAGCAAAGGGACAAGAAGATATATAGCTTTTGCAAGATCACACTGTGGACTGTGGCCCAGGCAGCCTGCCTCCACAGTCTGTGCTTTGAACTGCTATTTTATGCTGTGTTAAAAATTCTGAGTATCTCCATCATTCCCCTGTGAAGGCTAGCCTTTGTCTGTTCTTCAAGGAGCTCCTGTCTTAACAGTAAGACAGTGGATTTTCCACTAGTTTTATTATTATTCTTTGACTGAAAATCTAGTCAACGTTTCTGAGGGACATGCACCCAAAAAAGAGGAGAGAGAGGGGCACCTGGGTGGCTCGGTCAATTAAGCCTCCGACTTCAGCTCAGGTCATGATCTCATAGTTTGTGAGCTCAAGCCCCACGTCAGGCTGTGTTCTGACAGCTCAGTCTGGAGCCTGCTTCAGATTCTATGTCTCCCTCTCTCTCTCTGACCCTCATCTACTCACACTCTGTCTCTGTCTTTCTCTCTCTCAAGAATAAATAAACACTAAAAAAATTTTTAAAAATTATTTCAAAAAGAGGAGAGAGAGAGAGAAGGGGAGAGGTTCACAAGTTAATGCCATGCCACTCCTGAATATCAATGGGATAAAAATATTGTACCAGCCTATTTATGTCATTTAGTCTTAAAATTTAAAACTGTTAACCAAAAAAATCATTAAAAATCTTAACATCTGGTGTAAGTACTTATTGCAATATCTTTGTTTATTATCTTACACATACTAGAATAAATCACTTGAATAGAGCATTCATAAAAGTTATATACCCATTATAAATGCTAGAAAATGGAATTCCAAAGGAGAGAATATAGAAATAATCTATTGTTGAGGCAAATTTACCTCTTTAAAGATACCTGATTGTTCTATAACAAAGTATAATAGTAAGTGAATAGAACTTCATTAAATTTGTAAGATGGTTCCTTCAACTGAGCAAAACATTTGAACTAGTGATTTTCAGGGTAGAGAATGCTGTATGAATCTTAAAGACAAAGTAGCTTCTTTTATTACATCACCAAAAGTATTAAAGCCTTATTTTTTTTAATATGCTGATAAAGAAAAGACAGTATGGCCTCTTCCATTGGGTAGTTTATAATCTAAAGTTGTTGATTATGACACAGACAAAAATTAATATAAAGCTGTAAGTATATGCAGAGAAGATAAAATGTCTAATTGTTTAAAACCTTGGAAATGGGGTACCTGTGTGGCTCAGTCAGTTAAGGGTCTGACTTCGACTCAGATCATGGTCTCATGATTTGTGGGTTTGAGCCCCCAGTCAGGCTTTGCTGACAGCTCAGAGTCTGGATCCTGATTTGGATTCTGTCTCCCTCTTTCTCTGCCCCTCCCCCATTCATCCTCCCTCTCTCTCTCTCTCTCTCTCTCTCTCTCTCTCTCTCTCTCTCTTTCTCTCTGTCTTAAAAATAATAAACATTAAAAAAAATTAAAATCAAAAATAAATAAAACCTTGGAAATTATTTTAGTTTTTAAAATTCTAAATAATGAAATTTTGGCTTATAAATATTACCAATTGAGCCAGTTGATATTTGGCAAAGTCACGTTTAACCCTTCTCAAGTTTCAGTGGGAAATCAACATTTTGCAGTTTTCTCCTCTTAGGCAGATGGTTATAGCAAATCTCTATCCAGAGTTTATTTGTCCCTTGAATGCTTGGGGAAAAAAAAGGACTAAACGTAAAATAAAATAAGCCTTTGAATTATTTTAGAATTTTTATAGGCATCATGATGATTACTATGCAGAATGATGCCTTGCCCTTGAGAAATTTGCATTTTACATTAAGCAAACTGCCAATTTATGCTATTGCTGCTTTGAGGTGACATAAACATACCACAGGCACCCTGCCTTTTAATTTTTTTTATGTTTGTTTATTTTTGAAAGAGAGAGAGACAGAATGCTAGCAGGGGAGGGGCAGAGAGAGGGAGACACAGAATCCGAAACAGGCTCCAGGCTCTGAGCTGTCAGCACAGAGCCCAATGGGGGCTCGACCTCACAAACTGCGAGATCATGACCTGAGCTGAAGCCAGTCGCCCAACTGACTGAGCCACCCAGGCACCCCTACCACAGGTGCCCTGCCATTTAGGCCCAAAAGGAACCCAAAAAACTCCTCTGTCAATATCATTCACGCAAGTGACAAATAATCTCCAACTTATGTAGTGAAGCAAATAAACAGAGTACAGAGTTTGTTGTGACAGAAACAATAGTATATGGATGCACAGCTGAGGCTGGGATACAGAGTGAGATGCCAGTGAGACATGCAGTTTAGGTATCCTGCTCTGGTTGGTGTAGCATCTACAAGATATGAAATATATTCCACTTGAAACAAATGAGCTTCATCTCTATGAGACGAAGTATCATGGGAATGTTTTAAGTATATTTAATAATATTTTATCCTGAAACCCAAACTTGTGGGACCACTGAAGAGTTTCTACATTTTATATTTATCTGTCTCAAAGGTAGCATTTTAGAAATTAAAAGTCAAATTTAATATAATTAGAAAAAGAAGTACAGTTTCTGAAACTATGACCTGTTTTGTAATCCACATCAAGTTGGGCTTTTTGGTACTGACTGTAAAAGTTTAACAATAATTTCTTCTTAATTTAGTACCTAAAGATATTTGAGCTTTATTGTTGAACCACATTTACATCATAATTCACACACACAAGATTATGGCTAGATGTAACACATTTATGAAAATAATCATATACATATCATTGACTAATTTGAGGACTAGGTAGAATGAACTTAAAACTGGAAAAACATTAACAGTAGTGGCCATGAAGATTTGCTGGAAAGGTTTCGTAGGAAGGAATGAAAAGAAATCATGAAGGATGGTTATTATAATATCCCTTTTTAAGGAAGAACAATCTAAGGTAAGAGAGGTCATATCACTACCACAAAAATTACATGATGACTAATAAATGAATGAACAGCCACTTCATATCTGAGTATACATATATTGTCTGTACACACACACACGCAAACACACACACACACACACACACACACACACACACACACACACATTGCTGGTTTGTGCCTGACACCATTCTTATCACTGCAGATACTACAGTAGTAAAAAAGAAAGACGACTTTATCCTTTCACTTAATTTATCTTATAATGCATCAAAGCAAAACTAAACAAGGTAACAAAATATTTTGATATTCCTAAATGCTATAATTAAACAAAACAATGGGGAATTTCTTTCCAAGGGAATGATATGCTTTTGTAACCCAATAAGTACAATATCCTACAAAGTTTATGTTTACTATTAACAACACTTCACAGAGTTACACCCCATGCAATTTTTGCCTCTATAGTCTGACTCTGTAGGTTCTATATGAATTTTCTGTGTGACCTTGAGCCTGTGTGAGCCTCAATTCCTCCACTGACAAAATGGAGTTGATATTAATTGTTACCAGAATTAAAGAATTAAATCTAAAAACACTTAAAATAATTTCAGGTATCTCATAAAACTCAAGTGTGTGCTATTCTTGTTCTTTTTCCTATTTTTACATGTGACTGTTATTAACCATGATTGAAAATACTGTTAAGCCATAATTGTTTTTGATGTTGGTGAACTCTTGGTATACAGTGTCACAAACACTAGGTAAATTAGGGTTTCAGTATCTCTAAGAACATCCCGACTGAACCTAGTCAAGATTCTCTCTGATTATGATATGCTTGAATTTCCATAACGTTTTGTACATCTTAGCTTCTTTCTTATTTGCTATTCTCTGAACTCTTATTGATATATGATGCCCTTCGTGCTCTATTACAGAAAAGCTTACTGATCCAAATGAACCACTAATCCCTCTTCAAATCTTTATATGGCTGCATTATAGTATATCCAGCCAAAATATTTAACACATTAATTTGCCTCTCATATCCTAACCTAAATGCTACTCTTAACTTCTTATTTTCAAATACCCTCATGAATCTTCACTTCAGATGCCATTCTAACCACTCCCCCAGTTAATTATACCTCTAGGGTGCCTGGGTGGCTCACTCAGTTAAGTGCCTGACTTCGGCTCAGATCATGATCTCATAGTTAGTGAGTTTGAGCCCTGCGTGGGGCTCTGTGCTGAAAGCTTAGAGCCTGGAGCCTGCTTCACATTCTGTGTCTCCCTCTCTCTCTGACACTACCCCACTCACTCTCTCTCTCTCAAAAATAAAAAAATAAATAAAAATAAATCATACCTCTATCCACTGAGTTACTAAAATCAGACAGACGGGAGTCATATTCCTTTTTCATACTTCATGTGACCTCCCTGTTCTCTCAGGTCTCTTCCTCTCCATCTCCCTGTTGCCACCACCCTTGTTAAGGAATCTGCTAACTCTCAATTTCTCTTGTCTGGCTTATTACTTCAGGTTGCTAACTGCTCCCATTTCCTTCCAAAACTCTTTCCTAAGTGATGCCCAGGTAATCTAATTTTTTTAACGTTTATTTGTTTTTTGAGACAGAGAGAGAGCATGAATGGGGGAGGGTCAGAGAGAGAGGGAGACACAGAATCCGAAACAGGCTCCAGGCTCTGAGCAGTCAGCACAGAGCCTGACGCAGGGCTCGAACTCACGGACCGCAAGATCATGACGTGAGCTGAAGTCAGACGATTAACCGACTGAGCCACCCAGGCGCCCCTATCTTTCTAAAATGCAAGGATTAGGGGCATCTGGGTAGCTCAGTCAGTTAAGTGACTGACTGTTGATTTTGGCTCAGGTCATGATCTCATGGGATAGAGCCCTGTGTCAGGTTTTGCGCTGACAATGCAGAGACTGCTCAGGATTCTCTGTCCTGTCTTTCTCTCTCTCAAAATTATTTATTTTATATATATTTATTTAATATAATTTTTTAATAAATATTAAATAAAATAAAATACAGGATTATATCAAAGCTTTACACAAAATATTTTAATAGTTCTTTATTATCTTTAGGATAGTCTCCTTACAGATGAATACAAATCGTTTCTACCTTTATCTCCTTCTATTGTCTCAGATTTACTCAATACTTCTTATATTTCACTGAGAAATTCTTTGCTCTCCTACTTATCCTTCAAGATTCAAGTTGTGTAAATCAGGATTCCAATCAGAAAGAGTTGGAACACTCAAATTATTAAAATTTCTCAAGAAGGGTATATTACAGTGGGTCTCTTTGTAAAAGTTTAGGCAGAGTGTGGGTAATATACAGTTAATGCAATAATTGGAGCTAATAACACAGTGAGAGATGTTGCAATCCCAGACCTAAAGTGGTAAGGGGAGATACTGATTATCTGAAGTTGTAAGGAAAGGGAATTATGTAGACAAGCCTGACTGGAGAGTCCAGTGGCTGCAGAGGATAGCAGCTTGCAGGGAGGGGAGTCAGGAGAATAAGATACACTGGACACATTCTTCTTCCTTATTCAAAGCCAGCTCCAGGCCTCCCTTTTGGCTGAACCTCCTGAGAGTCAGAGGCTTGGGAGCCATTTACATGATCCACATAATCTGCCAGGTCAGAAAGCTAGAGGGAAAACAGTAGAGGTAGAATTGGAAAGTCAAGAGGCACCTGGGTGGCTCAATTGGTTAACCATCCGACTCTTGATTTCAGCTCAGGTCATAATGTCAGGGTTTCTTGAGTTGGAGCCCTGCATGGGATCTGTGCTGACATTGCAGAGCCTGCTTGAGATTCTCCCTCTTTCTCTGCCCCTCCCCAGCTTGCACTCTCTCTGTCCCTTCTCTCGCAAATGAATTAAAAAAAAAAAAAAAAAAAAAGAATTGGAAAGCCAAATGAAAGGTTCCTTAAACAAAGATTTTCCAGATTCTTTCCACATTAGTGTTTGTATTTGTTCTTCCTGACCCCCCAGGTCACGTGACGCAATGTGGAGGACCCAAATGGATTCTATACACTGCACACACAGGATGTTTGCATCACAGCTGAGGAACCCACACTTAGGGAACCTAAATCTTTTATAACAGGATGTAAGAAAACATGCTTTTCACCCCAAAGGTGAATAATATTTTATTATATTGACAGTAAATATTTCTTCCCTTCGTTCTGGAGGCAGATATCACCTCTGTCACCAAGGTTGTTTGCCATACAAACATCCTTGCAAAGATATTTTGCAACAAAAGGGCAGTCAGTGTCTTGTTCATAAGTTATGCAAAAATGCAAGTAATCCATGGAGAATTGTCTCTGACAGTGTGATATATTCAATTTCAACTTTTTCATTTTTATCCAAGGAAATCTAATTCCCTTTGATTGTATTTAAAGTAAGAACAGATATGCATTTGAACTGTAAGTGAAATAAGTTTATGCTAATACTGGTTGAATCAATCTTATATTTTTTTTATTCTTTATGAGATTACATTAGAGAAAAAAATCTTCTCCTGATGAAAAATATGTTAAAACCACTGGTTTAGAACAGGACATAAGGACAAGCTACTTAGATGAGTTTATTTCTGCATTACAACTGCAGATTTTACTCTTAATTGCCACATCCTTTGTTGATTGTTTCATAAATATACACGAGTTTGCACAAAAATTAAAACATTCTAGTGACAGTTATGGATTGAATGGGGTCTGTGTTGCAGCTTATGTTACCATCTTGGTAACATAAGGCATGGAATAGAGGAATAAACTATGTATATTAAGTGGAAGTGTAAAAAAAAAAAAAGATTTCTACCATGTTTCATGTGCATGTAAATTCTAGTTTACTTATTTGAAATTTGATAAAGATGACAATTTGCCACAATGTTTATTATTGCATTACATTTTAAAGTGATATATCTAACTTATGAATTTAATAAACATTGTATATATCATTAAGTTCTACTATTTTATTTTATGGCCAAGTTTCATTTAAAAAAAATTCTTTACATTTATTTATTTTTGAGAAACAGGGAGAGACAGAGCACAAGTGGGAGAGGGGCAGAGAAAGATTGGGACACAGAATCCAAAGCAGGCTCCAGACTCTGAGCTATCAGCACAGAGCCCGACATGGGCTCGAACCCACAAACTGTGAGATCATGACCTGAACTGGATTCGGACACCTAACCGACTGAGCCACCCAGGCACCCCCCAAGTTTTCATTTTTATAAGACTTGAAGCCAGTATTAAAACTTTCTAGGAGCAATTATGCCTTCTTTAACTGCTCTACTTCAGAATAACATCTAAATACAGCTAGTTATCTCTGAGGGGAGTGTGGCAATACCTTTTGTTTTTCTGCCTTTTATTCTCATTGCATATGAGCTATGCTCCAAACATAAGTAATTTCGTTGAAAAAATAATTGTCTGGGAAATTCTTTTTTTTATTTTTAAGAACATTACAAGTTTTTGAGGTACTCAGTCGAGCACATTTGAGGAATTTAGTTATGAACAACTAGAGACCAACATAATAATATAATATATTTCCTCTAATGCAACATTAGCATGCGTCCGAATCACCAGGAAGGTTCGGTAAAACACAGATTCCTCGGCCCCACCCCCAGAGTTTCTGAGTCAGTAATACCAAAGAATTTGCATTGCCAGGAGATGCTCACTGCTGGTCCAGGCACCACACTTTGAGAAAAAGTACTCAAATGATGGAAATGAAGATGATGAAGATGAGGTAATTCAACCTGCATGTTGTTCCGGCGGTTGGCAATCTGCTAGATTCTTTGCGTATAGAAGCTCGTTATGTCTCAGGAGTCTTTATCTTTAATGATAAAACTGAAGCTGAAGGAGCTTAAATAAAATGCCCAAGACCACCACATTGAAAAGTCCAAGAAGCCAGTGTTCATTCCGGGCCTTTCTGACTTCATTTCCTTTCATTCTTTGTTTCACAAAGAGTAGAAAACTTACCTACAGAAAAGAAAAAAAAATTGTCACACGGGGTGGTGGGAGGGAGGAAGAACTGTACAGTCCATGAAGACCTTTGTGTCTAAAAACAGATGGAAGATGTACACTGTGATTCAGGAGAGCCAGGTGTATGTAACCTGTGGCTTCTAGTAAGGGGTGAGAAGTTTCCTGTGTGGGAGCTAGCACTTGTAATTTAATTCCTCTAATGAGTCAGAGGCAGTTCAAAGTCATGCAAAGCCCAGAAGCAACCTGCAAATGACAAGGTGGAAGATAAACACCAAATCAGGTCAAAGAAGGATTTCTTCATAGTTTTCATATTTAAAAATAAATGGTTTCTGTTACTTAGGGTAAATAACAATATTTCTTCATCAAAATACTGGAGACTGAAATGGCATACTCTCTGTGCTTGTGCCCAATAAAAGTCTAAAATGATGTATTTGCTAGAGTACCCATAAAAAGCATCATTAATCATCTGGTTCCAGTGACAAGGGCAAAGACAGAGTATCAGGGGGAAATGAGAACTTGGAGGATAAGCCTTAAAATCTGAACTATAGGCCAAAACAAAAATATCACTGTCTGTCCTGCCTTTACATTAACTGACCATATTCGTGTTCATTGAACACACCAATCTTGTTTCTCACTTACAGATATTGCAATATCTGTTTCCTCTTCCCAGGATACTTTTTGTTCTGAGTTCCACAAAGGTCATTCCTTCTTGCATTCTGATTTCAAATGTTGCAACCTCAGGGAGACACATCCCTGATCAGCCATACCTCATAGCACTTAATCACCATATGTTGCAACATATATTTTCATTATTTTTTAATTATCTTTTCCTTCAACCACTATAATTTAAAAAAAAAAAGACTGATAAAAAGGGAATTTTTGCCTATTTCTTGCTACTGTGATTCTAGCATTTAAATAGTTTCTAGCATCTATTGGGCTTTAAATAATTATTTATTTATTTTTTAAATGTTTATTTACTTTTGAGAGAGAGAGAGTGAGCACATGAGCAGGGGAGAGACAGAGAGAGAGGGAAAGAGAGAGTCCCAAGCAGGCTCTGCACTGTCAGCACAGAACCCAAAGTCCATCTCAAACTCATGTATGGTGAGATCAGGACCTGAGCTGAAACCAAGAGTCAGATGCTTAACCAACTGAGGCATCCAGGCACCCATAATTATTATTTATTTTTAATAAATTAATGTAGGAGGGTGGAGGAAAGAACTAAATTTTTAAAAAGAAAAAAGAACATATAGAAATTGCAGTACTTGAACTCTGAATGATTAATCACAGGATTTTCAAAGATTGAATCTGCACTGAGTTCCTAGGCTAACAGCTCTCCACACATACACTCTTTCCATTATGGTCTTCTGTCTGCAGCGATGACCTAATGTAATGTACATGTATAATTATAGTTTCTTTTTACTCCCCTCACCCCTACCTTTTCTCTCAGTGCTCAAGATAGACAAAGAGGTATACATAAGCACAATAATCGTGAAAACTACCAACAAATACCCAGTTGAAAATGTGGTCAAATTTTTTTTAAAGTAGATTGAAGCACTTGAAAGATAATTTACTCAGCCCCAGAAATGGTACGAACTGTGTATATATTTTAATTCTATCTCTCCCCTCTTACAGAAAACCCTTTAAGAGCCCAACTGCGTGTTTATATTCTTGTAATTAATTGCAAACTAATTGTATTCATAAAGTCGTATTTAAACTAATAGTGACATGGAGAGTTAACTCTGTTTGGTAATAGATCTGGATTTTCATTAAGTATAGAATTTAAATCGTGGGATTTGGAAATAAGGTGAAGAAGACAATTTATTTTGGTAAAAATTGAGTCAGTGATGAAAGCAGCATCCTGTAAACTGTAATGTAAGCCCAGTCTTTGAAAAATAACATGCATGGTGCTTGGAGATGCACTGAAGATTGAAAGCTTTTCATGTGTGATCTTCTCAAAACAGAATTTGTGTACAAATTGTATAGGTCCTTGTGCACAAAGAACAGTAATGCATCCCAAGAGTCTTTCTAGATTTTTGGAGCGTAGATTGTGTGTGTGTGTGTGTGTGTGTGTGTGTGTGTGTGTGTGCGCGCGCGCGCGTACATGCGCGCATGGCAGAGTGAGAGAGAGGTTGAGAGAGACAAACACCAAGAAAAGAGCCACTACACATACCTAAGATGATATCTTTCAAGAAAAGTTTGTTACAGATTTATAACTACTATTCTTTAGACTTACTATCCAAATAGAATGCTTTGTCAAGCTTGCTTAGCTACCATGATTTTTTATTGCTATGAAGTAAGGATAATAATACTCCTTCATTTGACTTTTAACTCATTTATTCACCATTAAAAATATTTGAGTACGCACTATATGCTTGTCATTATTCTGGATGTTGGGAATGCAGCAAAACATTTAAGAAGAGCAACTAATTCTTGGATGCGGAGTCATTGAAAATATAATGAGATTGAATACAAATGTACTCTGTGAAGGTCTATGCCATATTTCTTCAGATTAGCATTTTAATATAATGGAAGTAGATGGTTTTCAAAAAATATAAGACAATCAAGTAGATTTCTTTTGGTAATTTTGAAAAACAAAGACTAAAAACCCCAGAATTATTAAAAAAAAAAAAAAATACCAGGGGTTTGTGCACTTATACTGAAACGTATAGGTATTATCTGTGTGACAAGAAATGAAATTTATTACCTTCATATGGAAATGTATTGCTAGGAACATACTTTTTACTTTCAGGAAAAAGTAATCTAAAAGTGAGTTGTAGACATAATGCCTACCATGCTAGAAAAATGGCTAATGGCTAAAAATGGTTATATAAAATGTAAGAAAGCCTTCTTCAGATGTAAGGAATATATACATTCTGAAAGATTACCTGTGGAGTAATTTATGCTCATCAAATATTTTCTCTTCTACTGACATGATACTTGACACTTCCTATGAGAAAAATTTGTACCCAGATCAAATACAATCTCAGAGCAATCCTTTTAATGTCAGACTTTTGGAAAAGAAAATGTAATTCCTTTTGCAATTTAATACTCCTGGGAAGACAGAAACAGTGAAACTAGAAAAGCAAGACACAGTGCTGATCACTTCTTGAGGTGCTGCTGCTAGGACTTGTGGGGAGAGAAAAGAGGACATTAAGACTGTGGGCTTCATGCTGTGAGCCATTAGCTGAATGCTCCAGGCTTTGCAACCAACAGCGGGCAGAAGGGAAGGTGGCCCGGATGCAGGGAGGAAAGAGAAAAGGAGATTTATTGTCTTCTCTATAGGATCTTATTTCTATTCTCTTTTATAAGATCGTAAATAAGTTTCTTAACCCTTTGCTATTTGTATTCTTTGTGATCTGAAAAAGTGCAAAAGCACTTATATTTCCAACTGAAAAATCATTAAAAAAATTTTACCATGTTTATTGCTTTATAATTGTTAATTTTAAGTGTAGCTTCCTAAAGACAAAGTCCTAGGAACTGGATTTCTCTAAAGAGTGATTTTATGAGTTAGAGTCACTACTGTAGGTGTTTCTAGAGCTTAGATAATGACTAGCACATGGTAAGTGCTCAACAGACAATGTTGCCTGACTGAGGGTTGTTGATATGGAAGGATAGAAGCTGTTATATGCAGAATATTATGCAAAGTGAGGAATGTAATTGCTCAGTGCCTAGATGCTTAACTCACACAGACCAGGGTTTAAAGCCCAGCTCTGATGTGTCACATGATTCTGGATAAGTGAGTTAACTTCTCTAATGTGTTTTCTCTATTGCAAAATAGAAATAATACCTTTACCAACTTCACAAATTGTGCATAAAACAATGCCAGTCACCCATTAAGCCTTCAATATTTGTCTTGTGTATCAGTATCATTATTTTGAGTGACATAACATATGTACATAGAAAAGAAAAAAAATAATGAGAAAAAGAAGAGTCCTTGCAGGAAGTAAAGGATTGAAAGTACTTTAAAGATAATAATTAACCTACAAACCTAAGTCTCCTTTATATATTTTATGAAAGTAAATTCTTCACTCAATCATAGCAAATTATTTTCAGATTCAGCATAGTCATTGAAGTATGACTTTAGGTGAAGATGTTTAACATGTACTAAGAAATACTACTTTACGTATATTTAGTGACCTAATGTGAACCTAGATGGTCTAGTTCCATTTGTAAATATCCGTAGTTAAAAGTAAGGTTACATATGATGCCAATTTAATGCCAGAATGTGTGTTCTGCAGGGCAGGGACTTTTGTCTGTCTTTGTCTATCACTAGTTGCCTAATTTCTAGAGTACACCCTAAATATTGCCAATGTGCAATAAATATTTGTGGACTAAAGCAATGAATGTGGCAGCATTATATATGTTTAGATTGTTTGCAAGAATTTTGACACTGCTAGTATAAATTTACCTCCTGTACTCCCATGACAAAAGAAAGTTCTGTTTCTTTTGCTTGGGCAAATGGCACCATGAATTTATGTCTCAGAAAGAATGAGATGAAGCAATTCTTTTCAGTGCCCCATTCCCTTGGTTGCCAATTCTATACAATCCTGAGGAAATGATGCCACTGGCTTGTGGCTCCTCACCCCAGGTCTTGTATGACATATCTTCACACACAGAGGAATATATACGCTGTGCTTATGCAAAGCTTTTGGATCAACACTGTGTATAAAATTCACAGTCTTCATTTTTTCCCACAGGTGCAAAACAGCCACAAATTAATCTAAATATTCTCTTCTAAGTCAAAACCTGGATGTTTAGATATGAGAAGAGCTCTTATGGCCATAATAATAGTGTTCAGACCAAAATCCTGTTAAGAGAAATATCAATTAGATAATTTTGCACTGCTAGAAGACAGAACTAGGATTATAGGTAAAATTTCCAAAGAAGCAATTTTTAATTCAATAGCAGAAAAATATTTTTTAAGAGCTAGGGTTGCCCAAAATTGAACAACACACCTGGGTAGTTAATGTGCTAGTTAATTCTTTGTGTGGACGTCTTCAGGGAGAGACTAGTTGCATATATTTAATTGTTGGAGGGTGTCCTGAGTGGGAAAGTGAAGGAGATGACATGAGATTACATTTACTAAAAGAAACATAGTATCTGGCCATAGTATCCACCAACTTTAACCTACATATTATATCTATTAGTAGGGTTACAAACATTGTCACACCATACTCAAATACACAGAGCAAAGGCGTTAATTATATAATGAATATCATCTTCTTAGCAAAGACACAACATGTAAGGTGGGAGTAGGAAAAAGACAGACCATCCATACATATCACTTTAAATTTCCCACTTCAAATGTTTATGGTTGAAATAGCCTTACTCACCACCACCACCTCAAACTCCTCTGAAAGGCACCACATAAAGACTTGGCCTTACTCAACTTCCCTGGCACTTAGGGAGAGCTAAGGGGCCAAAGGTCCGGCTGCTCTCCAAGTAGAGACCCTAGAGATGCAGATAGATTTTTTTATGTTAGTCTTGCAAGCCTCTGAAGCTTGTGCTCATTGGTCTGCATTTGGGAGATCCTGCCAAGGGTGTTCTCTTTGTCCTGAACACTGGGCTCTGGCTTTCTCAGAAGCTTTTTGTCTATTATAGGACATATAGAAACTTCCAAACTCCTCAACATCACTCAAAGAAGAATGAGGCCAGAAGCTTTGCTTCAGGCCCTTCTCTATCTCTGACTTCTGTACCACCATCACCTTACTTCATAAAGAAGAAGAGGGCATAGAGCTTGTCCTACAGGCTTGAATTCACGGTCTAATATTTCTGGAAAGTATTCCTCAAGAATCTGAAAACACCAGATGCTAATCCAGATGTTTCTGTCAGCTTTCCAAACATTTCCCACTTTTTTTTAGCCTCAAGATTCCATCTCAAAAGAAATATGGAGACTTAGCTTTGATATCACTTCCTACAATGGTCTCAAACTTTTTTCCAGCAACCAAGGCACAAACTGGGCATTGTCTTCTTTATGTTGACATCCTGTGATCAGGTCAGTCAAGTTCTTGATAAGGATAATAAAAACTATATTAAACAGCATCCCCCAAAATATTATAGTTATACCTATGAACTATGAATAGAGCAAAAGATTAGCACAACTGTGATAGAAACACATTTAATTTCATAATCTGAGTCATATGAGATACACCACTTAAAAAGGGAAGGAATATCTCACTTTTTTTTTAAATACATGTGAAAACCACCTTTGTATTTTGAAACCAACAATGCCAGGGGATAATATTAGTTCAGGAGAAAGAATATTTTCCATCTCTCAAGATGTTGTTTTAATCCAATAATCATATTAAATGGATGTGTTTTATGTGCCTCAATGCACAGTAAAATAAAAATGTATGCCTTTGAGTCCTAAAACTCTTGATAAAATTTTGATAAAATACGCATCAGATTTTAATAGATGTGAGTCAGCCTCAATGTAAACAGACTTCATATAGGATGCAAGGTGTTTAATTTACTTTGGAATGCTCTAGTTTCACTTGGTAAAATCTACAGATGAATACTAATCTCCAAAGTGTGAAAGGAAGCAATAGAACAAAGAACTTTAAAAAAAAAAGCAGTTTAATTCTCTTTGTTTCAACTTATAGATTTGGAGGACAATTATGTCCTCACAATTTAATCTGAAATTTAAGATGCTATCTTTAAACTGAAATATTTTGATTTTGGACTATCTAATTCCTTGTTTGCCATTTTTAAAGTAGACTTTCATCAGGTTTGATATTTTACTTTGTGAACTAGGACGGAAAAAGAAACAGGAAAAAAAAGCTCATTTTAAAAATCATTTGGAGATGATAAGCAAAGGTGGTTGTTTACCCTTGATTTAAAAGATGAAGACAAAAAGTACAGAATTGCCTTTCCAAGAAAAGCGTGAGATGTAACAGACTTGAGATATAATTTTATGAGAAATGAAAAAGGGGCAGAATACTTATAATTACCATAGCTTAATTGAACAGGTGGATACATACTGGTTGCCATGAGGGCTCACGGTGTGTTTCAAGTTTGCTAAACTATTTATTGCTGCCTCAGAAGCCTAGTTTATAACCAAATGGTGTTCAGTACTAACTCATCATTGTCACCAGCCCTGATAGTAACCAATTAAGAATTCACTTTGTGTGGCTTGTTCTGGTAGACGAAGTGTTGCTTCAAAATTAACAATAGTGAGGGCCTAATCAGATGTGCAAGTCACAGTTTAGAAAATGTTTCAGATGTTTCAGAGAAAGGAAAGAGATGATTTATGGCCAAAGAGTAAATGACTGAAGAGTGCTGGGCAGTTGTGAGATAGAACTGAAAGTATAGTTGCAATCACCCTGATAGAGGTAAACAAATAAACATGATCAGAGCAACCAACATATTTTTCACCATTTACCTTGAGAAGGGTTACTGGCACAAGCAATCTCATGTACAGTCTTTTGATTCCTCTTGGCCCTAAGAATGGGCCTTGGGCTTATAATGCTTCCTTACCAATAGAGAAAGAGCCCACACAGCCTGTTCCAAGCCTATCATCTTGTGTGGAAATATCTTTCCCTGTTTCAGATCCAGCGTGTTCTCCTTTGTTCTGAATAAGCATGTGTGTCAGTGGCCCTCAGACACATACTATTGAAGCTGATCTTGCTCCCTTCTCTATGTGAGTAAAAGCAGCATTCCTTGCAGAGTGTTTGACCTCATTGTGTTTTCTTTGGTAACTCCAGTACCCAGATACCATGGTCCAGAAGGGTTTGGACTCATAATCTGGTTGTTGGCACAGTGATGACGTTTGCTGTTCTCCATGTGGTTTGAGTCCTCCCCTGACACTGGGAGCTAGTGCATGGTGTTCTGCTCTACAAAGGTTATTATTATTATTATGGTGTTCTGCCTCAAAGGCTATTATTATCTGCTCTATAATGTTATTTTGTCCTGAATCCGTCCTGTTGAACATTTGTTATCAATGACTTTGATGAAGACATGGAAAGCCTAAATATGAAATTAGGAAGTAATCCCTGAAAATGATTGAATTACTTCAAATAGTAACCAATATCTAATTTATTAAGATAGGTTGTGATAAAATACTCAAAAGGAATGAAGGTAAAATTAACAAAAATAAGTATAAAATTCTGGCCTCCTGTTTCCTACAACATAGCGTCCTAGGTAACTGGAGTGATCTTCCACTTTTTTTTTTTTCTTTTTTTTTTGTGGGGGGGGGAGATTGGGACAGAGAGCGACAGAGCATGAACGGGGGAGGGGCAGAGAGAGAGGGAGACACAGAATCGGAAACAGGCTCCAGGCTCCGAACCATCAGCCCAGAGCCTGACGCGGGGCTCGAACTCCCGGACCGCGAGATCGTGACCTGGCTGAAGTCGGACGCTTAACCGACTGCGCCACCCAGGCGCCCCTGATCTTCCACTTTAAAAAGAAAAAAAATAAAAATGGTGTTTAAACTTTTGAAAATATCTTCACAAATGCTTTCATGAACTGGCAAAAACACCCTGGCCAAAATCAGGTAGAACACTGAATCTCACTTGCATTTTGAGGGCATTTGACAAACCAGGTAAATCGGAACGTTGGTTTTTGTAGGCTCCCAGGACTCAGGGGACAGGGGTTAAAAAAAAAAAAATTTAAAAGCCCAGGGCCTGGTCTTCCTTCCAGAGAAGTGACAGAGCCTAGCTCTATGCTTGCCAGTTTTGTTTCCTTTTCCTAAGCACAATGGAAGACAATACTTTCCCACCTTTCTTGAGTTAGGTAAGAGTCATGAAATAGAATTCTGGCCAGTGTGATGTGAGTAGAAGTGTCACATGCAACTTGTAGGCCATGTTGTATCATGTTTCTTTTCCTTTCTATGGGCACTGTGGTCATGTGTTGAAGATGGCACTGTTCCAGTTTAGAAAGAAACTGGATCACTGACTTGGTGCACAGGAGAAAGAGTCTAGGAGACTGGTGATTCTCCTTAATACATCCTTAAAAATCTCTGGTTTTAATGTTCTCACTTTTCATGTGAAATATTTGAGATTCATGTCTCCTAAGATTCTTCTAGCCTGAAAGTTGTATGATTTTTGTGTAAAAAAATTATGAACTATTTGATAATAGGAAGGCTGTTTTGTGCCATACTAATGTGTGTTCTATCTTGTATGACATCTGGCATAAAATAGGCAGTTGGTATATTTTGACTAAATAAGTAAAAAAATGATTCAAAAATCACTTTTCCCTGCAAAAATGTCCTCTGTGGAAACCATGACTACTTTTAGTCACAATTCTGTTCCTTCAGTGTCACCCACCATCTTAATAAGGCACAACATTTTTTAAGGAAAAGAATCATTAAACAAATTCACACTCAGGAATAGATACAAACTCTACAGTCTGACTGGTACTCGTTTGCTATGCACCAGCATTGCGTTTACAAATGGTTAAAATATTCAAAATTTCCCGTATTTCATGAATGTCTGCACCTTTAAACCTTCCAGTATTCTTACCCCCACAACCTATTGATCATATTTGCCTGAGTTTCTACATGTTCCTAAGATTTCTGCTTCCTCATTTCTCATCATTTCTCAATACCTGTGTGGTCTCAATGATTGGCCTAATTATCCACCTTTTAGACTAAATTTAAAATTGCGTACTCATCACCAACTATCTCTCACTGTTTACTTTTTTCAATTTTCACTAAACTGTCAATTCCACTTCTTGAAATTTCTTCCAGTGTTTCTCTTTTTTCATTCCCTCTGCCACACGTAGGATGGTCCAGTCATTCTGAACTGTATAAAATTCCCAACATGCCCTGTTTTCTCATATTCTGCTTCTCTACAGAAACTTCCTTTATCATCCCAACACTCTTTTCTGTCTTGCAAATGCCTACTACTTATCCCCTTCTATGAATCTGCCCTGACTCCTACTTCCCTCTGGAGACAGTTGCATGATTCTACATCTTTATTATACTCTGCACATTTCACTGTAATAAATTCTGAACCAAGTCAGAATATCCCAGACTTTAAGCCAGTTTATCAGGAGGTCTTCCCATAAGATAGTGATACTGAGCTATTTGCCAACAATTCATTCAGGGATTCTAATAATCCAGAAAGCTGACACAGGAATCAGCTGGAAAAATGATCGCTGGAAAAAATGATCGCTGGAAAAATGGAGATGTGTGTGCAAACAATGGAGAAGGGAGGGATAATTAGGTTTAGTAAATTTAAGTAGCTTCATGTGGCCAGAGCACAGGATGCAAAGGAAAAGGGCAAGATATAAGTGTGGAGGAAAACATAGAGGCTTCACTTGTAAGAAAAATGAACCATACTGGATTTTGAAAGCAATGAGGGATTATTAATATGTTTTATTAGCAGAGAAGTTACATGATCCAATTTGCCTTCAAGAAATGTTGCTCAAGCAATCTAAGTTGGGGTGAGTTAGAAGAACATAATAATAAAAGCAAAGAAGAATGGGCAAAGGGATGGGTGAAACAGGTGAATGGGATTAAGAGGTACAAAATTTTAGTTCAATATTTTAAAAAAGTAAAAACACAATAATTTAGGTCAAACAGATGGTATGTGCTCATAAATCATAGAGGATAAAGAGAAAGAGGAAGACTCAAAGGGTTTTAGGGAATAGCATTAAGAGAACATGGTGTTTGATTAGATGTAGAAAGTGAAACAGAGGAATTTAGAATAAGCCTGAGGTTCTGGCTTGGATAACTGGAAGTAATCGAGCTATAAAGTAAAGTGGGAAAAATCAGAAGTTTACTTTGACAAGGCTGAGGCTGGGCGGGTGGTGATATCAATTTAGATCTAATAATTTTCACAAAGAAATATATAGAAGGTGTAAGATGAGATGTCAAGTACATAGTTGAATATATGAACTTTGAACATAGGTGAGACTTATGGTTTGTATAGATGGATTTGAAACTCATCAATCAGTGGTTGTGAAAGTAACACTCTCTGCCTTTGTCTTACTGAAAAGAAAAAGAAACTTAATGAAGGGGAAAGGAATGGTCATCCTACTTACTCTTTGTTTCTATGTCATAATTTTCAGCATAAATAGTTGACTAATAGAAGGAAGGAATACAATTAAGAGATGATATGATCAGGTTCCTTGGTCATTCCAGTTTCTTAGAATGCTTTCTATCTGCATTTGTGGCAAATTCTTCTTCAAATGGAAAGTCACTCAGGGCTGTTAGTGCCTCTGCTTATTCAGTCATAGATATAATACACTTATCTTGTACTTACTTTGAGACTCACTAAGCTCCTACGTACCACAAGTACACCAGGATCCCATGCTCAGAGTACAGGATAAATACATTTGTGAATAAAGCAACAAGGAATGATGGATACACGTATTACACATATATCCTTTCTTCAGGTTCATGCTTCATTGTCCCATTAGACTTCTTTTTTGAATCCCAAGTTCAAGTTTTAAAATTATTAAATTTCAAGATGGCGGCAGCAGAGCATTAAAGTAAGCATGGGACCTCTCTGAGTGCGGCTTTTCATGTGTGATTACACAGTTCATACGTCCATGAAGCTGGCCCTGGATGTAATCTTTTATCACATGGCTTCTTCCTATAACACAGTGCCTTAACTTGGAGGTTGTTTGGCTGACCAGTGTTTACTATTCGGGAAATTGGTAATAATTATATATATACATGATGATTGTATATACTTGTGTCTTCAGTTGTCTACTTAATATTATCTTTGGCCATAAAGAACACTGTATGTTAACAATAAAGGTAGAGACGCCTGGGTGGCTCAGTCAGTTAAGCCTCTAACTCTTGATTTCAGCTCAGGTCATGATCTCTTGGTTTGTGGGTTCAAGCCCCACATCAGGATTTGCGCTGTCAGTGTGGAGCCTGCTTGGGAGTCACTCTCTCCCTCTCTCTCTGCCACTCTCCCACTCATGCTCTCACTATCTCTCTCTCAAAATAAACAAGCAAAACACAATAAATGTAAAATAGTCAACTTCTATTACATGCCTTTATCATCCACCAAGTATTTTCCTTAACATGACCTCAAAGGATGCCAGTTTTGTTTTTGTTTGGTTTCACCTTTGGTTCACCTTCTGTGAATCATGTTTCCCCGTAGGCTTTTCTGCCACTGGAAGGGAAATAATTTGTGTTCAGCTGCAATTCATTATGCAGGGGCCAGGGAGAGATAGAGAATAATGTATGTTTGTATAGAGATGAAGGAGCAAGTGCTCCTTCATGAGAAGTTTTATCATTTTAGATTTATCCTTGATATGTGCCTGTCTGTATCTGGATTTTTTTTAATAGATGAAGCCTCCATCCAACAGCACTATTATCTAAGTCTGTGTTTGCTTCTGTCATTGTCACATAATAGTTTTTCATTTACTGAGATGCTAAAGAAAGAGAAAGGAGAAGGTTGAATCAATTTATTAGGGCCAGATGCACATAAGACTTTTATAAATCTTTCAGAATTCCTAGTGCCCCGTCTTATCATTGCGGAAAAGATATTTCCGTATCTAACTTCTATTTGCATTTTTGTAATTCTGAACTTCTACTCCCTCGCTAAATATTGGTTTTGAAAACGAAATACCCTACATCTATGAGTATAACCATCTACCATTTAGCAGCCTGAAGCTGCAATTTGGGAAAGCAAATACTTTTTCCCCAACCATCCTTGGCAGAATGTAGGGAAATGGGTAGTTTATTTTATGAAACATATACATTTCTTACTCTATGTCTTTGATTAAGTATGAAGTTTTGTGTCAACTGAATGAAGAGGTTTAAATCATCAGATTTGACAACCAACAGATGATTTGAAAACAGTGTGCTATGAATTAAAATTATGAATTGAATATGAGTTAGCACTGAGTAATGCATATATTGTTGAATCATTATATTCTATACTTGAAAGTAATATGGCACTCTATGTTAATTGTACTTCAATTAAAAAAGAATTTAATATGAGCAATTTTAAAACTATCAGTAGTGAATGACAGCTCAATGCATATGTCTTTGAACAATATCATTAGATACTTTCCTTTTTATTCTCTAATTAGACATAGACTTATTCTCCAATACTGCAATTTTTTCTTGCCTAATATATTAACTAATGCTTCGTAATATATAGATGAGGATTCAAACACTCACACATATACACACGTACAAACACAGATACACTCATATATTTTTAATAACCCTCCTAGAAATGTTGTAACCCTCCTAGAAGTGAATATTACAAATAATAATTCCCAGTTTCTTTCATTCTAGGACTTTTTTTTACCATAAGTCTTTGTCAGTTACTACATTTTCTTTAAAAAACAGATGAACAGGCAAAATGTTTAATCAGAATAATTTTCTCTGAAATTAAAATATGTTTACATTATCTGTATATATTTAAGATAGTATATTTCCTTGAAAAGTTTTTATTAAATTAATAATATGTTTTACAAGAAATAGTTTCTTAAAATTGAGGGAATACAATAAAAGCTTAGACCAAAAAGTGAATTTACATGATCCAGGCATTGTGTGTGACATACTTTACAGAAATTATTTCATTTGATTTTTAGATATTATGGGGTAGAATTATTTTTGTCATCATTTCAATTATAAGGAAACAGACTTCCAGGGGTGCCCAGGAATGGCTCTATTAAGTTGATCTTAGACATCATTTGGTCATTCAAGACTAACTACAAATGTTCCATTAAAAATTAATTCTTCTAGGGGCACCTGAGTGGCTCAGTCAGTTAAGCATTCTACTCTTGATTTCAGCTTAGGTCATGATCTCACAGTTTATGAGTTCAAGCCCCATGTCAAGCTCTGCACTGACCTCATAGAGCCTGCTTCAGATTCTCTCTATTCCTCTCTCTCTGCCCCTCCCCCGTGAGCTCTCTCTTAAAAAAAAATAAACATTTAAAAGTAAAATAAAATAGGGGCGCCTGGGTGGCGCAGTCGGTTAAGCATCTGACTTCAGCCAGGTCACGATCTCGCGGTCTGTGAGTTCGAGCCCCGTGTCAGGCTCTGGGCTGATGGCTCAGAGCCTGGAGCCTGTTTCCGATTCTGTGTCTCCCTCTCTCTCTGCCCCTCCCCCGTTCATGCTCTGTCTCTCTCTGTCCCAAAAATAAATAAAAACGTTGAAAAAAAAATTAAAAAAAAAAAAGGAAAATAAAATAAACACTCTTCTATTTTGTTTTGATACAAATATAGATTATTATTTCCTGAAAGAATTATACTATGTAATTACTTGGCAACAATATTTTAATGATGCCATCTGTTCCTGGTCATTGTTTTCTTCTTCTCCTTCTAGTGACTGCGTTTATGTCTACCTGAAATCACTTCTTGTAAACTGTGCTTCATTCCCTAACATTTGCTCGGTCTCCACCTACACAGTGGAAAAGAATGAAATGACTAGAGGAAATAGATGATTGCACTTGAACTAAAGAATCAATAAAGCTGCCTCTGTAAGATTATTGACTGGGAGACTCATCTGAGCCCATAACTTTACTTCTAGCCAGTGTCTCAAGAGATGCTAGATGCAGAACAATCTGAAGAACCTAAGGATTCTTCAAGCACCGAGAAAACCAACATAGGATTATTCTATTAGAGTTGATTGAGTGTTTTCAAACCCTATGGTCATTTTCATTGTATTCTATGTATGATGCTCCTTCATCATGCCTTTTCTGTCTCTACTGCTTTTGGGGAAAAAAATTCAGTATAAACAGTGTGATCTGCCCTTTCCCTGTACACCTTAATTTATCCTACTTACCTATCTAATAGCAGGTTGATATAGCAAAAGAAAGGTTATTAATATAGAAGAGACTTAGCCAGTTTAAGATGTTGAGAAGACTATTTTTTTTTAATTTTGTGTTTTCTTAATCCTAAGTACTTAAAAAAATATAGATAAGAGTTTTTTCACATTAGTGGAGTTTTTTTTCTATATTTCAATGCCTACATAGGATTAAGCTCTTAGCATAGATAACTTTTATTTCGCATTGTCAGTACAAATAACCAGGTGCATTCAATAACACTGAATTTCGAGTTACAAAAACAAGATGATACAGGGTTGGGGTGGATAGCGTAATTGCACAAACGTTAGTGGAATTAGTTCTATTATTAAATAGAATAATATTTAATGATATTAAAATTAAAATTAAGTATTTTAAATATTATAGTGATTTAAATAATATAGTGAGTTGCTATAGCCATTTTATTATTCAAAACTCAAAGAATTATAAAGTTTGATATTCTCATTCTCATGGAATTCAGTCACATCTCAGTTGTTATCCCAGTCAACAGAATATGTTTTAACTTAATTATTCAGTAGAGAATGAAAACAAAACTATTTTTCTGTAGCTAAGAAGCTATATAGATAACCTTTGGCACATATTGCCAAAGTTAAACACTGCCAGATAAATTCCATATTCTTGGTCCATTAGGAAAACTGTGTGATCATTACTCTTCAGGTTGACAAGTAAGGAACCAAAAATTATGATAAAAGTCATAATTATTAAACCTAAAAATGTTTTCAAAAAATAACATTAGTGGGAAGGGACATTATTGAATACTTAAGGCAAAATTAAGTTTAAAACAACGCAAATAAAAATACCAAAAGTGGGGCGCCTGGGTGGCGCAGTCGGTTAAGCGTCCGACTTCAGCCAGGTCACGATCTCGCGGTCCGTGAGTTCGAGCCCCGCGTCACGCTCTGGGCTGATGGCTCGGAGCCTGGAGCCTGTTTCCGATTCTGTGTCTCCCTCTCTCTCTGCCCCTCCCCCGTTCATGCTCTGTCTCTCTCTGTCCCAAAAATAAATAAAAAACGTTGAAAAAAAATTAAAAAAAAAATACCAAAAGAAAGTTCTTAAAAAAGAAAGTTCTTAAAAAAAAAACAACAAAAAAACTTTACTTCAAAAGATAAAAAAGACAGTAGCAGAGAGTACTATAATTCTGTTAGTGTTCCCCTTAGCAGCCTGAATCCAGTTTCTCTGAGTGATGACAATACTAGAAAATTATATTGTTAATGAATTAGTAATCTATGACCTCCAGCTCTCCCTTTACCCTCGTTGTTTTGTTTTGTTTTGTTTTGTTGCAAGGTCTACTCTACCTATCCTCCAGGAATCCACAGCCCTCAGAGAGATTTCAGAGCAGCTTATTTAGGAGTGGTTCATTCTCCTGTCTCCAATTAGATTATTTATCAGCTCTCTTTAATGGAATAAAATATTATGGGCTTATTCTGGACACTATAGGTATCTCTTCTTTGGTAGAAGCTGTTGTTAATAAACCATGTGCTCTTAGGTTAATGATTATTAGCGCAGGCCATGAACCAGTGGTAGTAGCCTCACCTGCAAACTAAAACTAGCTAAATGCAGATTCTTGGGTTCCAACTCAATCTGTTTAACCCCAGTCTGCACTTTAACAAGATACCCAGGTGATTCCTATACACATTAAAGTTTGAGAAATACTGTGGGACTACACCAACATGGTAACACGCCTGACCAATGGCCAAGAAGAAAATCTCCCAGCTACAAAGATATCTTAGTCTAAGAAAAGGATTCATATGGTAGCATGAGGCTCCATGGCAAGGCAGTCTGCAGGAGAAATATTTGGGGGCTATTTTGGGCACTGCAGAACTAGCACATTGAACAGACATAATTTTCTTTAGTCTTGGACAAAAGTCTCTCCTTATTGTCCTGGGAAAAGTTCACATGACAATGCAAATTTAAAAAAAAAGTCAGAAGAGTACAACCATTTTGCATTTGAGACAGAGAGAGAGAGAGAGAGAGAGAGAGAGAAAGGAGGAGGAGGAGGAGGGAGGGAGAGGAGCATCTTTTTTTAAGCATTAACAGAAATTTTGACCTCTTACAAATTATACAATTTAGGTACAGCCTTGCCTTTAACATCTGAGGTTAGAGCAGAAACCTAGTTTTTCAACCTTTAATCATTTCTTTGACCTTTTCTGAATTTCTTCACATCCTTCATCATTACTAGAGTTTAGAACTGAGCATAGTTCACTACTTTCCTAGGGAAAGTCTTGACTGATATTTGTCATAATGAAAGAAATGTGAACTCCTAATTATCACATCATTTTTATACTTTAGTTTTCGTTATAACTGTGTCCTAAATAGCTACACTTAGGAATTTATAGGTTCAACAAGTTTAGCAGGCAATTATGATTCATGTGGTCCTTGGACCACACTTTAAAAAACTGTGAAGACTGATCACTAGATTCATCCTTAAGACTTTTGAGGTAACCAAAAATGTGTAAATCATAGTACCTTTGTCACCTGTCTCCAATTCCAGTTTACCTTACAAGTTTTGTTTTTAAACTTGTAGCAGTATGTTCCTCCCTTGTGGAATTTTAGCAGAGCAAATTATAACTTTTTAAGGTTGAAAATGTTTAAACTCTTCATCAATGTCTTTCTTCAAGTACTTCTGATTTATAACTATAATTATTTGTAAATATATATATTTTTAAATCTTCCTTAATTTTAATTTTTAAGACATTTCAGTTTTTATTTTGATTATGACAGCAATTTAGTCAACTTTGAATATATTTTGGAAAAGTAATCTAACATTTCTAGGGAAGAATTACAATACTATTAAGTTTTCTTTGGAACAGGCCTTTTGGGGTTTTTCTCATGATAACTATGTTAGGAACCTCATAATAGAAAACTTCCCATTTCAGGTAAGCCTTTCTTTTTCTGTTTTGTTTTGTGTTTTGTTTTTTGACAGTCATTTTTTTAGTATATTTGACACACAGTGTTATATTATTTTAAGTACACCGTTTAATGATTTGGCAAGTTTATACATTATGCCAAGTTCATCACAAGTGTAGCTACCATCTGTCCCATTACATTGCAACTATAATATCATTGACTGTATTCCTTATTCTGTGCCTTTTATTCCTGTGGCTTATTCATTTCATACTTGGAAGCCTCTGTCTCCTACTTCCCTTCACCTACTTTGCCCAACCTCCCTACTCTGGCAACCATCACTTTGTTCTCTATATATAGGTTTGATTCTGCTGTTTGTTTATTCAGTTTTTAAAGATTTCACTTATGAATGGAATTTTACAGTGTTTGATGAATGGAATTATACAGTGTCTGCCTTTCTCTGCCTGACTACTTCACTTAGCATAATACCCTCTAGGTCCATCCATGTTGTCTCCAATGACACTATCTCATCCTTTTTATGGCTGCATAATATTTCTGTGTGTGTGTGTGTGTGTGTGTGTGTGTGTGTGTGTGTGTGTACACCACATCTTCCTTATCCATCCGATATAATGTACACTTAGATTTCTTCTATATCTTTCTTGGCAATGATCAATAATGCTGTAATATACATAGAGGTGCATATAGTTTTATGAATTAGAGTTTTTATTTTCTTTGAGCAAATACCACTGTTGGATATCTGATCATAATCAGATATCCATATTCATATTCTTTTAAATTTGTTGAGTATCTTCCATATGTTTTCCACAGTGGCTGTACCAATTCACATTTCCATCAACACTATACAAGTATTTCTTTTTCTCTACATCCTTACCAATAATTGTTATTTCTTATCATTTTGATTTTAGCCATTTCTTAAATTATGTAAGGTGATATCTCATTGCGGTTTTGATTTGCATATCCCTGGTGATTAGTGACCTTAAACATCTTTTCATGTGCCTGTTGGCCATCTGGATGTCTTTGAAAAAAAAAATGTCTATTCAGGTCCTCTGCCCATTTTTTAATTGTTTTTTGTTTGTTTTATTTTGTATTGAGTAGTGTATTTTTGTATTGAGTAGTATATAGTTTGGATATTAACCCTTTATTGGATATATCATTTTCAAATATCTTCTGCCATTCATTAGGTTGTCTTTTGGTTTTATTGATGGTTTCCTAACAGCCCTCCTTATTTTTTGTTCATTTAAAAATTTTGACTTCTAAGTACTCCAGAATGAAAACAACAACAACAACAAAATGACAACAACAACAAAAACTTGGGTAGACTGATATGGTAACAACTTTATCATAATTGCAAAGTAACCATTTAATCATGAATAAACATTGAATATAAAGATAGTGTTTAATGAAATTTTATTCATTTACATATATGTATTTTGAAAGTATTACTTAAGTGAATCAGTAACAACTTTAGTGTCTTCCTCTTGGTGACATAGGAGCTCCCTTAAAATATAATAAACATGCCAACTTACCAAATACTAAATTTTTTTCAATTTGTGGAGATTTAAATGAGGACAGCTTGTGTTAAAAAAAATAGAAATCATATGCTTCAGCTCATGAACCCCTTCCTGGTATTTTCTTTACATGGATGTGCATGTTTGTATGTTCCTTTAACTTAATTTTATTGTCTTTAAAAATATTGTCTGTAGACTTAGAAACTCAGAATTTCTCATTGCACATCTGGACTAATGAATGTATTTTACTATTGTATCATCAACCTTGTGTCATTTCTATCCATTACACACTAGCTTTGCCTTTAGAATTCCTTAAAGTGTTAAAATTCACTGTGTGGAAATGCTATCCTAGAAAGAATGATGACTTTACTAATAGTTGGGAAGAAGCCAGAATTTGGAAGGAAGTATGAGGAGTTCCATCTTCATTGTGGTCAGATAAGAAAGCTGATGGAGCATCCTACAGGCAATATGAGATAGTTCAAGACACTGTATTGAATGCTGTGCTAAGATTAAATGAAGAAAAAGGAGAAGGGCTGATGAATCACACTTGCCCACACGGGGACAAACTACTTGTTATTTCATTCTCCAGAACACAGGAGTTTAAGCAACAATTTTGAAGTGGTGCTTTCTGCTTCATTAAGTCACCCTAAAATATATCTAGAGAGTATTTTTTTCTAATAAAAAATTCTGTTTTTGAAAAACATATACTGTTCTCACTTCTGTGTTGCAACTAATATCTTAGAACAAATATTCACACTTCAATCAAGATGTATTATCTTAAAAAAGATGTATTATCTAAATTCATATACAGAATATATATGAATTTATAAGCCCTACAGCATGACTCCATTTTCTATATTAAGTTATCTTTTACATGCATTTATCTAAGAATATGCTGGAAGCATACAAGCGAAAATATCAACAGTGGTTACCTGATGGTAGTAAAATTAAGAATGCCTGTTTAAATTTTTCTTTCTTACAAATTATTTTTTATTTAAACATAATTTAATTTAATAAAGAAAACTCAGTAGAAGATGTCTTGAAAAAGAAATAGAAGCAATTCAAAATAAATATTTCTTATGAGTTTATGTTTTTAATTGGAGGTTGTCCATTAAATTTTTAGCCAAAAGAAGTAAAACTGTATAGTATTTTGATCGTCTGAGGAAGGATGGCATGCCATTTTCATTAGGGGTAGCCTTCTACTTCCCTGGAGTAGCTCTGGAAATACAAATGCCTCTCTCACATGTCTGATGCCAGAAATAATATAAGTTATGAGTTTGAGATCACCAGCAGGGAGACCTGGAGTGCATGGTACAGATTTGTAGATTGAGATAGACTTGATGCCATGGAATCAGGATCTCTCCTACCCCTTCTCACACTGTCATATAATTAATGATTTGTCTTTACCTACAGACTGTTAGTTCATCAAGCAGGAATTTGGGTTTGTTCGCTGTACCTGGCATATAGTAGGGCCTCAGTATATCCTGGCCAAATGAGAGATGAATGAGAGGTGAAATGTCAAGCACAGAACAAGGAAGGTAATTTAGAACAGAAAATAAATGGGGGAAACAATTAGGTAACATGGATGGCTCAGCAGAAATTACAGAGAGGCAGTGTAGTTTTAAGGGCATGATTTTTGGACAGAGAGAACCCTGCTAGGATTCTACACCCCAGGAGAGTGGAGAGAAGAACACATCGAATAGGTTAAAGTGACTAAGAATTGCAGTATTGGGAGTGGCGTGAGAAACATCTTTATGCCTTATTACAAGACAAATTACACCCAGAATATAACAAGTCTTATTCTTGGGAATATATATTTTTTTAAATACAGTTGAGATACTCATAAAATATACAGTTTTTTTTTTTAATTTAGGAACAAAACTGGGAGCTTTAAAAATTTATGCTTCTCTGATTTTGCCCTTCCTAATTAGTCTAGAAATAAAGTTAGAGAGAAGTCATATTTTATTATACTCTGTGTTGATTTTAATAATGTCAAAGGATTGTCACAGAAAAAAGAAAATAGTGGTTATCCTTGATTGAGGAATTTAGCTTTGGCAGGGAAGTGACAAAAAGCTGCTTTATTTTTTCCATTGAGTTTTAAGTTTTGGTTTTAGAAAAACACTTAGAAGCAAACTGAGAATGTCTTTTGTTTCCCTTGCTGGAACCTAAAGACTTTTATGACAGTGGTGTAAATAAAGGCAGCTCTGACTGCTATGCTCTAACTCATGTGTGCCTCTGATATTGATGTGTTCAGGAAAGTAACATATCTGGAAATCAGATGTGGAACTCCTTTCTAGAGAGGCAAAATGACATGAGTTGAGAGTGTGGGCAGTATTATTTCACACACTGTGATCAAATCCTTGCACAACGGAAAGACCCTAGACAAGTTTTTTTTTTTTTTTTCGACTTCTCTAAAGGCTATTTCTTCATTTAGATGATGGAGATAATGAGTTCCTCATATAATTGTGGAGATGATTAAATGAGGTAATTTCTGTAATGGGGCTTAACACAGTGCCTGATATACAGCAAGTACAATAGAGAAATACAGTTTATTTTGTTTTTGCTTTTTGTTTTGTTTTGTATCTAAGAAGATCCTGAGCATCCAGATCTGTATCAATGTTAACTCTGAGCCCTGGCAGCTTGCTACAGATAGAGCAGAGAGGTGAAAGAGAGGGCCATTGCTTAGTAGTTTATTGTCTTTTATAGGTCTTTCCTACAAAGAGAAGAAAAGTCCAGGGGTATGGGAAGAAGCACATGCATACAGTCAATGACAAGGTTTTTATGAAGAGTCAAGGATTACTGGAGACTATAACAAATGAACCTAAGACTGGGGGAGAAGAGATTGGGGATTTCTCTAGTCATTTACCTCTCCCCGCTTCTCTTTTGGGTATCTTACAGCAGTGAAAGGAGAGTAAAAGACAAAAAAGGAACTGTTGATGGTTAGGAAACAGAATTAGGAAACATGGTTATGCCTGTTATATGATTTCCAAAACACCTTGCCTAAGAGCACAGCCCCAAAGCAGAAGGCATAAAGCAGATTATCTTAATTTTGTGCAAACAGCCTCCCTCCTGGTGTCTGCTTTTTCCTATCAAAGCTCAGCCTTACTAGCAATGGTGGTAGCCTAACACGAACAAATGTCCTAGGGTTAAAATGACTCCCTTTAAGGCCATTTGGGTGGCTCTGTCGGTTGAGCATCCGATTTCAGCTCAGGTCATGATCTTAGGGTTCATGAGTTTGAGCCCTGCCTTGGGCTCTGTGCTGAGAGCTCAGAGCCTGGATCCTGCTTCAGATTCTGTGTCTCCCTCTCTCTCAGCCCTTCCCCTGCTCACATTCTCTCTCTCTCTCTCTCTCTCTCTCTCTCTCTCTCTCTCTCTCGCAAAAATAAATAAACATTGAAAATGTTTTTTTTTAATGACTCTCTTTAGTTAAAAATACTGTGTTGTTAGAAAGCAGTTGTTAAAACTTGGAAGATTGATGGACTACTCAAAATCACCTATTGGAACCACAAAGGAAAAGCAGGACCTAAACACTTAAAATTAAAATTAGAGAATGGCATTTGCATTTGCTCAACGGAAATAACTTGACTATCTATACTGTTACTGTTATAATACTAGGAGTAGAGGATACCAGCAAATTAAAGATGCTTTTATCTTAAAGTGCTAATGCATATGGTAAAGGCAGCTACAAAATAGGGCAATATGCAGTCAATTGTACCTGTTAGGTGATAAGAAATGAAAGGTGGATGAGATGCATACAAAGCTACTGTCTACATGATGTCCACATTTAAGAACATAGAATTGGAGCTAGGATTTAAATAGTAACATAGATAAGTGAAGATTAACTGAAAAATAAATTATATTTGAGTATAATGTTAGGTAAATGTTTCAGTGTCATACTACTGTGTTTTCTTATGCTGCAGATGCTAGAAACCTAAAATGTTTATTGTCCCCAAACCTCTCTGGCTAAAGTGAAGGAAAGGAGTTAAAGCAGGTGGTCTGCTATCCCCTAATTCTCTTCACTAGGAGAATGGAGCTGGGAGAAAGGAAATTCAGGAGACCCAGGTGTATTCTCCTTGTTAACTGGGCCTTCCAGTAAACAGAATAAGGATATGTACTGGGGGGAAGAGGCCTTACTTCTGAAACACTCTCAGCATGATGTCCTGGCCAAAGGACCCTATAACATGTAGGCATGATGGTCTGTAAGGAATGTCACTTAGACTGTAGAACTATCTGGGGTATAAAATGAAAATGTTTCAGAATTTATACACCCACTGCAGCTTGTGGAACCCCACAAGCCTTATTTAGAGACCATAACTATTCTGGGTCAGAGGTGCTTGTCTACATGGGAAGGAAAGATGTGGAGAGCTGCCCTTGGTGTCCATTTTTCTCTCTGCTTGGTCTGAAGCTTTCCATTGCCTATACTCTTGAAATTATTACTAGTTTACTACTGGGTAAGGTCTCTGATTCATGTGAATATGATTTGATGATCCAATCAAGTGCATTAGCTCAAAGTGTTCTAGACAAGTTGGATTCTACTGAACAGATGTGCTTTCATGGAACTTGCATTTGGAATTCAGCTATATTGAGAGAGGAGTAGAGCATTGATAACCATTTTATTACTCAGTTTGCCACTACAACTAATGTGAGCAAGGTGTGTGAATATGTGTGTTTATGAAGGTGGGGGTGCATTTCATAAGAGGCATAATAGAAGCGAGACCAAGAAGAAACTAACATTAAGAAGGGAACATAGAGTTTTCCTATATTCTAGCTTTTCTTCTGAAACACAGCCAGCAATTATTGTTTTTCATTATTTAAAAAAAATTCTGTGATTTTTCTAAGATGTACTTAACTTGCATCAATGACAAAGATTCATATACTAGAGGTAACTGATTTCTCTTTTGGTGGTTCTAATTGTTAAAGTGTTATTATATTGGTTAAAGTTATGTCTACAAGTAGATTCTGTCAATCACCCTACTTCTTGGCACTAATTTTTATTTTGATTTTAAGTGTTTGAAGATAGCCATAAAACTTACCTGAATCTGTTGCTCTCTTGTTTTTTCTTTTCTTTTCTTTCTTTTTTTTTTTTAATCTTCTAGTCATTCTCCATAACATCGTTTAGAGTCCATTTTCCATCCTGGGTGTTCTCTGAATATGCTGAAGTTTGTGCAGGCTCTTCTTTTGAAAATTGATCCAGATTTTGGGGCACGTAGATGGCTCAAGTCAGCTGAGCATCTGACTCTTGATTTTGGCTCAGGTCATGAACCCAGGGTCGTGGGATTGAACCCTGAGTCAGGCTTCACTTGGAGCATGGAGCCTGCTTAAGATTCTCTCTCTCCCTGTCCCTACCCCTGCACCTCCCCCACACTGGCACCTTAAAAAGGAAAGAGAATAGATCCAGGTTTTGGTTTTCGTTGTTGTTTTTTTTTTTTCGACACCGTTACCACTACCACCAATAAATGCAAAGAAAGGAAATAAACAAAAGAGAGACAGATGATGAATCTATGGATTAAAACAATTTTTTTTAGTAAAACAAATTTAAAAACAAATCTAACACATAGCAATGCATGTATCATATTTTGATACTGAGTCAAACAAATGAACTACAAAAATAATGTATATGTTAAGAGTTATCTGAAATTTGAATATTCACTGAAATTTTGATATTAAGTACTTATGACTAATTATTTCTAGATATGATTTTGACACTGGGATTATATTTTAAAAGTCCTTATCTTTTAGAAATGAATTCTGAAAAATTAATGACTAAAACAACGTGTCTGGGATTTATTTCACTAATTCATGATGGTGAATGTATGAGTATATACACATGGCCAAGATTGCCATGAGTCAATAACTGGTGAGGCTGAGTGATGGATATGTGGGGTTTAGTTAATACTTAGTCAAATTTTAAGATATTTATAATTCATCATAATAAAAAAGCCATTCAGAAGTTTTAGGTTAAATTTAGTTAAATAAGGACACTTCGCTTAAGTTGATTTCATTATTATTTGCTACATACCCTTCTTTAAGAAAATATGTATGAATATATGTGTGTGGTTAGGTAGTCAAAAGAGTGAGCAGACACATAGGTAAGAAAAATATGATCACTACCTACTGGATGCACTCTTTTTTGATGGTGAATCATAGAATTCAACAAATTTATTTATTATAGAAGAAATACATAACAAACATCTTAAAAATTAATCTTAAATATAGGCAGAGTGACTGGTTCAGCTAATTCTTTGCTATTGGTGAAGAAAAATTGATTGCTCAGCTTAAACTTAGGATCTTATAGAGAAAAGATGGCAGAGAAGGAGAGAAATATATGACTGGATATACTTACCTTTTAAGAAACCAGATTTTAGGTGAATCCTATTACAAATATGATCGGTAGGATTATTTCTTAAATAAACATATTTTATGGTATAAATTTAGTCTGCTGTAACCTGTGAAAAGCTGCTTTCATTTGTGTATAAAAGGACACTGGAGGACAACAGTTAAAAAAATAAAAGCTCATATAGTTTTATTTACCTTTTTAGTTCTAAGTCACTTCTCAAACTACAAAAACAGAACACCACTTAAATATTTCTGAAAATGATTGACAGATCATTCAGTGGCCTGAAGTATTACTTTCTGAAAAATATCCAAGTGAATAGAAAGAACATGTATTCAATCTTTGCACATTATATCATTTTCTCAAGTAGCTTTCTTCATTACAAGGAAACACACACACACCAACACATACCTCTAAAATTTGCTAAATCTGTAAAAATATAGAAAAGATTACAGTCTGCTATTTGAGCACACAAACCAGAAATGTGTCTTTGTTGTATTTTTACCCCCAGTTGAAATATCTCAAATTATTTTTAAAAACATTAATAATACTACCAATATTTCTCTGAAATGCATGCATATAACTTTGCAATTGGACAAATGGGTTTATAAACATGATATTTTCAGCCTAATCGATATTTTTAGTGTCAAGTGATTGCCTTTCTTGTTTATATAATAATGAATTAGCTCCCATGTATTCAATATTTAATTGCTTTTTATTTTCTCAGAAAGAATGAGTTATAGCCAAGTGCTAAATTTAGGAATATTATAGACTAGAGCACTCAAAACATATAATTGATGTCAGGTAATAAAAATTTACCATAGGCTTTTAAATCACTAATATAATTATTTTTTCACAATTCATGACCTAAGAAATATTTTACCGATATGTACATTTTGCCTAAGAAACTGAATCACAGTACAGAGTCAAGTATTATAAAGGGGAAACCTCTCTTAAACCATCTTGTATATCACAGAAATATAGCAGTAATTTTTCAGTGGCTGGATGTATAGTCAATCAATTACAAGATTTAAGTTGATAAAACATTTTGTATGCTAAAGCTCGGTGTGCCTCTTTGTATTCAATAATTTATTGTGACTTGAGCTTCTCAGATATTTGCAGAGGAAAATGGATCCTATGATGTTGCATCTACAGGCAAATTTCACCTAAATATAATCACAAGGACCAAGGAAACAATCCAGATAGATACTGAGCTATCTGTAATAATTCTCACTGAAGGAATCACATAATTTTGGACGGCTTTTGTAAACATATATCTCATCATATTCAAGTATGTTTAAAGCTGTATTATAATATCAGTTTAACTTGGAAGGTTAAATAGTATATATAATCCTGGAAGCCTATTTTCCATCTCAGAATTTTTCAACTACTTTGAAATATTATAATACCTTACAATTTCATGGTACTTAAACGTTTAGAGATTTTTTTTTTTAAATAAGCATTATCTAATTTAATCCTCACGGCAACCTCATAGTGCTACGTTTATCTGCAATAATTTGAGTTAAAGGGCAGAAAACTTCACATAACCTACTTATTGATTATAATGAATTACAGAATCTAATGGCAAGAATGTCCATCAGATTGCTGATCATCAGTTATTTCTATTGTTTTAAATGCACATGATAGCTGTGCACCTGTTTCATTCTCCTTTCTTTTGCTTTATAGATAGGTTTCTCTGTAAGCATTTAGTTCCTGCTTCCCCATAATAGCAATTTTATTGTAATTTTATGTTTCAGAGGCACTTATACTGACCCAAACTCGAGTGTCAATTAGGATCAGTTCTGGTGTCATAAATCCATTTCCCAGGAGATAGAATCTGATTGGCTCAGCTTTGAGCAGTTATTTTCAGTGTACATTCCTCTTCTGAATTACAGTCTTACATATTCAATTGCCTATTGCATACCTTTGCTTGGATGTCTAATAGGCTTTAAAATTTAAAATGTCCAAACGTAAATACTTGATTTTCCTTGGAGTCATTTTTGATTATCTTTTTCCAGTGTGCGTATATCCACACCAATAACAAATCCATTTGGATTTACTTCTCAATAACATCCAGAATATTATGGCTGCTGAGTCCTTCAATCACTACCATCCAAGTCAAACAGTCATGTTCTCTTGCCTGGATTATTCATCTCCCTATATCTACTCATCTTTTTACACTCTATTTTCAGTACAAAAAGTAGAATCATCTTTTAAATATTTAAGTCAGATCATGTCTCTTCTCTGGTCAGATTTTCTATCTCACTTGTAGTGAACTCAAATTTCTTTGCATCATTCTACAAAGTTCTATATTACCTGTGCCCCAGCACATCGCTTTTCTGATCAAATAACCTTTTACTCTTTGTCTTGTTCAGTTGGCTCCAGCCACATTAACTTTTTACTCTTCCTCACCATGTCAGGCACATTCTCAACTGTGTGGTTCTTCTCCCTGACTTAAATGTTTTTCTCCAAGATGTCTGTATGGCTTACTCTCTCATTTCCTTCAAGCGTTTTTGTCATCTCATTGAGGCCGTTCCTGAGCACCATATTTAAAATTGCAGTTTCTCTCTCAACATTCCCTAAACTTGCTCCATGGTTTAAGAGTCTCTGTAGCACTTATCTTCATCTGGCATTCTTTTTTTTAATGTTTTTATTTATTTTTGAGACAGAGAGAGAGCATGAGCAGGGGAGGAGCAGAAAGAGAGGGAGGCACAGAATCCAAAGCAGGCTCCAGGCTCTGAGCTGTCAGCACACAGCCTGACACAGGGGTAGAACTCACGGACTGTGAGATCGTGACCTGAGCCGCAGTTGGACTCTTAGCCAATTGAGCCACCCAAGCACCCTTTCATCTGGCATTCTATATATTTATCTATTTGTTTATTTTATCTGTATCCTTTTGACACCTGACTAGAATGTAAGTTCCATGAACACATTGATTTTTGTCAGTTTTGTCCTCAAGCATTGCCTGGTAGATGAATTTTTGTTGAGAAACTATATTGCCCACCTTAGATCCAAGCAACTAAGGCCTGTGAAGTGGGAGACCATGAGAAGAGCCTGTTTATGATGAAAGAGATGTCAAAGATGGAGAATATAACTAGTATCTTTCATATAGACATATACTGTTACCTATTTCCAAAATAAAAGTAGCCATGCTCAATACCACTTGGTGACTTGCCAAGGTTATATAACTAATTAGTCGTAGGAAGGGAATTGAATGTAAGTACTGCTCAATTGAATTCATAACTCTTTCAGTGGTCCTATAGCCATGGTTTCACATAACCTGAGGTGTGTTAGTAAAGAAATTCCAACTTATTTCATATAGTTCTGAAATTGACTTGTTAATTAAAAAATTACAAGATTCTCATTTAATTATATCCTTGTGACTTACCTTCCAGCAGACTACTTAAGGTCACAGACATTGTCTGTCTCCTAATGACACTATTACACAAATTTGGGCAAACTTGAGCCATAATATCTCTTCATGACCTCAGGCCACCAGCTTTCCCCTTTACCTTAAAAGTTTAAAATTATACAGTATAAGAGCCTTTCAACTTAAATTCTCCTGAAGTTTAATTTGCAGCTGCCATGTATTTAAATTTGTGGTATTTAAAGAGCCTGTTTATTGTCTGATGCTCTGTTGTCATTGATATTGATAGGGTGAAGATGTCAGGTTGGGGACATTTACCATCATTTCTGATGAAAATAATAAAAGTGACTTTTGGAAAGGAATATCTAATGAAAACCCTACAACACAGATGCACTCATATGCTCATGAAAGGATTAATCCCAAAACAAATTCTAAAGGGATTTGTAGTTGTATTATAGAAAGCAGACTGCCCCTTTAAAGAATCTGTTAGGATAAAGGGAAACTAATTGAACCAGCGCCAAATGAGTTTCAGAAGAATTGCTCCAAATTGCTAAAGTTTAGGGAAAATAAAGTTAGCTGAAAATTAGAATGAATATTAGAATTACATCTTAAAAATACACTGTCATGCTCAACTTCTTTTTTTTTTCTTTTCAGTTTAGTGACTCACTATTGCTCTGCCAAATTTCTCTTTCTTAGGAAAACAGCACCAATTAGAAATGAAGCGTGCTTCATGCAGAAAATATTTTTCTCTTCTTAAGAACATATTTCACTTTTTATATATTTTTTTAATTTTTTTTTAATGTTTATTTATTTTTGAGACAGAGAGAGACAGAGCATGAACAGGGGAGGGGCAGAGAGAGAGGAAGACACAGAATCTGAAGCAGGCTCCAGGCTCTGAGCTGTCAGCACAGAGCCCGACGCGGGGCTCGAACTCACAGACCGTGAGATCATGACCTGAGCCGAAGTCGGATGCTTAACCGACTGAGCCACCCAGGCGCCTCTCACTTTTTATATTAATGGCTCTATCAAAGAGTTAGAAGGAATATTATATTGCCCTAAAAATTAAGACATAATTTTCTTATATATGTACAGTTAAATAGACTGTTTAGAGCCATTGATTTATTTATATACTTGAGAAACTACTACTAAAATCAGTCCAATAGATTTCCTTCATTGAATTTCCAGATCAGAGTCAAGAGAGGCTTTTCAATTATATTACAATGAAAAATATATCTATTTTTTCATTTTAAGTACCTAATACATGTTCAAAATTGAGAATTTTATAGAGCGTATTGGAACTATAGTAGATTAAAAGCTACTGAGTCTTACTCATAAGAAATTAGGAGCTCAAATTTAATTTCTGTTTATTTTATCTTTATTTTCTTTCTCCCTTCCACTTCTGACCCAAGGAAGGAAGGCAGGGAAGGTAGGAAGGTGGGAAGGTGGGACGGCAGGAAGGGAGGGAGGGAGGGAGGGAGGAAGGAAGGAAGGAAGGAAGGAAGGAAGGAAGGAAGGAAGGAAAAATGGCAGTCAAGAAAGGCAAGAGTACATGCTTATTATAGATCTTAAACTTTGAGCAGTTTGGAACTGATGATAAAATATAGAGCTACCACGTTAGTATATTACATAAAAACAACAACCAAGCTATTATCATATGTTGACTTATATAAAATTGGCCTTATTAGATTTTTTTCTAGGATTTTTAAAAATAAAAGTTTGATTTTGAGGTAATTGCACATTTACATGTAACTATAAGAAATCATACAGAGTAAATACAGTATACCTTTCACCCAGTTTTCCACATGGTAACATCTTGTGTGATAATAGTACAATATTACAACTAGAAAATTGATATTAATACAATTTACTAGCCTTTTTCAGATTTCACCCATTTTGTATGCACTCGCTTGTATGTTTATGTGTCTTTATTTCAGTACAGTTTTATCACATGCATTGACTCATATCACTCCATGGTAGTCAGTTTCATTAAAAAAATCCTTTGTGGGGCAACTGGTGACTCAGTTGGTTGAGCATCCAACATCAGCTCAGGTTATGATCTCACAGTTTGTGAGTTCAAGCACTGAATCGTGCTCACTGCTGTCAGCGCAGATCCCACTTCAGATCTTCTGTTTCCCCTCTCTCTCTGTCCCTATGCTGCTCACACTCTCACTCTCAAAATTAGTAAAAACTTTTTTAAAAAAGATGCTTTTTGCCACCCTATCCCAGACCCTTTCCTCCTGCACACCACTCTAATTTCTGGCAACCACTAATTCTCTTTCTCTGTAATTTGGCATTTCAAGAATATTAAATGAAATCATATAGTACATAATCTTTGGAGGTTGACTTTATATATATATATATATATATATATATATATACACATAAAATGTATATATATATGTATACACACACGCACACAAATATATATATATATACACACAATTAATGTTTTTAACATTTATTTATTTTTGAGACACAGAGAGACAGGTGTAAGTGGAGAAGGGGCAGAGAGAGGGAGACACAGAATCTGAAGCAGGCTCCAGGTTCCAAGCTGTCAGCAGAGAGCCGGTCGCGGGGCTTGAACTCACAAACCGCGAGATCATGACCTGAACCAAAGTCAGACACCAAACCAACTGAGCCACCCAGACGCCCCGACTTTATTTTTTTTTAACTTAGCATAATACTCTGAAGATCCATTTAAGTTGTTCTATGGCTGTGTAGAACTCATAGGGCTATGCACTGAACTGTGTCCTCCCCAAATTCATATGCTGAAACTTTAATCTTCAATGTGACTGTATTAGGAGATAATTAAATAAGGATTGGGCCCTAATCTGGTAGGACTGTGCTCTTATAAGAAAGAGAGAAAGATTACTCTATCTCTGCCACTGTGAGAAGGCAACCAGGAATAGAGCACTCACCAAAACAAAACCAAGTTCAGCCTCCAGAATTATGAGAAAATAAATTTCTGTTCTTTAACCTATCCACTCTATGGTATTTTGTTATGGCAGCCCGGCTCACTAATACACATGGTATAGATAGATCAGTTTATTTAATAGGTTTTTTTAATGCAGGGCCTTTGGGTTGCCTCCAGTTTGGGGACTATCACAAATAAAGCTGCTATTAACATTAATGTACAGATTTTTGTGTGACATAGTTTTTATTTCTCTGGGATAGTGCAAATGCAATGTCATATGGTATGTGCCTATTTAGTTTTGTAAGAAACTTCTTTATACTTTTCCTTGCATGGCTATACCATGTTGTATTTGAACTGTCAATATATGAGTAATCCATTTTATCACTCTCCTTACCAGCATTCAGTATAATCACTATTTTTTTTTTTTATTTAGACATTCTGATAGGTATGTAGTGATATTTCATTGTGGTATTCATTTGCATTTCCCTAACAGCTAATGATATAGGACATCTTTGCATGTGGGCCTTCCTAGATTTTTAAAAACTATATTGAACTATATTTTAAAAGTCCTAGAGATTTCTTTTTCAAAGACATGCACTCCAACAGTAGAAATTTTGGTCAAGGAATTTATGTTATAGGGCAAAACTCCTTAAACCTCAATGCTTATCCATAAAACTCCAGGAAAATAAAATCTAGATTTTTTTTTATATGCCTAGAAAGTAAAATGGATACTTGAAGTTGTAAATGTCATCAGTCATTTTTATTTGTCTTTGGAGTCACTTTTTATATGTTTCTGGAAATGTGTTATCAGTGTAACAATTCAGTTCCAACGCTAGCCACTTTGCAGTCTTATCCTTTCAGAGATGGGAAGCTGTCCCAGCACCTCCTTTAATCCTGCAAAGCATTGTGAGGGACAAATAGCTTCTTAGGCTGGCACCCAGCATCTGTATTAGGATGGACCTCTCTCTAAGACAGTACCCAGAAATCTTGAATTATGGCTTTGTCTTTCAAATGTCTTCATCGGTACCTACAAAGTAAGAGTTAATAGCAGTTATAATAATGAGTTGCATAGAAGTAAGCTGTAATTAGTTATTAAACAATCAACAGTTAATAAACAAATGGGTATTTAAGTAGAATATGGGCTGCCAATGAAGAAAATTGATAACCGCAACCTTAATTAAAGAGAAAAATCTAAACACTGTCAGTTAACTTGAAAGAAATATTTTCCAAATAAGCTGCAAATTGGATAATTAGGAGTTGATAGTGATAAGAGATTTCCGCTCAATAATCTCATTTTGTTTACCTCCTTTTATGTGCTAAGCCTAAAGTAAAACGATGTCCTAAAGCACAAATTAAAAAAAAAAAAAAATTACTAGCTTAGTTCTTTGAGAAATGCTGGCTGGTTCTTTCTGATTCACTGGCAAAAGAAATCTTATCTAATTAAAATAAAACATAAAACACAAATTTAAAATTTACCGTCTCATATTTCTGATGGTAACATGGGCAATGGCACATGTTCTCTCTACCAATATAGACTGCTAAAGGCAGGAAGTAGGGCGACAAGTCCATTAAAGTTTCTGGTACATTTACGGTAGAACAATAATGTATGTAACAAAGCCACTAATACTCTGATGGTAACCTTTTCATAGAACAAGCTAGAGTTTTTCTGAGCATTGATTTTAGGATTTGAGGGCCAGCAGTACATGTTTTAAGTATCACTGTCCCTTTCTTATTATAGTTTGTAGATTGTCTTCACAGAAGTCCAATCTAACTCAGAATTCTCGGTCCCATTTTAATTTTACCTCTATGTTTATGTTATCTCTGAGTCAGAAATATTTCATTTGTATGTGAGTTAACTAAACAACAACAACAAAAGTAAGCAATACTTATCGGTTGCCTGACATGCGCCTGGGTCTGCTTTCAGTCCATTTCATGTGGTATATGAATCCTTTGATCCCCACAATCACCTCTGAGAAACATTCTATTATTATCCTCAGTCTATGGATGAAGAAATTGAGGCTTAGAGGAGTCATTGCTGAAGGTCATAGTGTGAAGAACTCAATATTTAAACCCAAGTTTATCTGACTGTAGAGCAAAAGTGTTCCCCACTTTTTCATATGAAAGTTTTTCACAGCACTTCAGAAATGACTCTAAATGAAATATTAATAGAAAAGCATTCATTGAAGACTGTAGATTCAGCATATAAATAATCTCGGGGAAAATTAATTCCAAAGCATATTTCATCACCAACCAGCCAGTACATAGAATCTGTCTAATTAAAACTAGGTGGTCAAATTATTTTTCTTTTAAAGTTTTATCACATTATCAACTTAAAATTTTCTTTGGTGCTGTATAATAAAAGGGGGCTTTTTTTCCAAACATAAAGCAATTGAATAATAGTCCTAGCAACTTTAAATATTCAGCTGTTTATTTTTTTAACAAATGACTGTCATAGCAGTTATTAATCCTTAAAATGTTTATAAAAGACCATACTTTATTGAAAATACTTTTATTATTTAAAATACCGAATTTTCCATTCTGAAGTCATTTACCAAAGGCTATCCATCGTCAGTCAGTTCAGTACACTCCTTTGACTTAGCTTGCAAAACCAGAAGGATTCCTTTTAAATATCCCTCTGTATTCTTTAGACAACAAGTCGCTATTTAGGTAACATTTGTGTGTGTGTGTGTGTGTGTGTGTGTGTGTGTGTGTGTGTGTGTGTGTTGCCAAAATAGTCTGTAGAAGAAGACTCAAAATGTGAAGAGTACTACTACTCATCAGTTTTTGAACCTTGGTCCTTCAATTCTCCATGTTCAGCCTGTACCTTTAATTTTGCTCTTTATTGGTTCTTTTCAGACTATAGATACACTCAGGTTTTATTCATCTTGAAAAAAAAATGTAAACAAATGAATAAATTAAAGCTTAAAGCTGAGTCCTTCTAAAGCTTCTTTCATAGCTCCCTCCTTGCTAATCATCCTCAGAGAAGAGTACTACATCCTCCTTGTCACTGTCCTTTGAGCCCATGGCAATTTGGCTTTGTTCCCTCCACCCAGGCCACCTCAACAATACCACATTCAGGGGACCGTTGAAGTCCTCATCTTACCTAAAATTCTCTACTATTCAATACCGAGGATCATTTTATCTATTCAGTATATTGTTTTTCTTAAAAACAATTTAAGATGAGGGGTACCTGGGTGGCTCAGTTAGTTAAGCATCCCACTAGTGAGTACGGATCAGGTCATGATCTCAGAGTTCATGAGTTCGAGCCCCGTAACAGACTCGGTGCTGACAGTGTGGAGCCTGCTGGGGATTCTCTCTCTCCCTGTCTCTGTCTGCCCCTCGCCCATTTGTGCCCTCAAAATAAATAAATAAACTTTAAAAATTTTTAAAAATGAAAATTTATTTTAACTTTTGTGATGTATGTGGTATGTGTGGGAGGGGTGGGGGAGATCACTTTAAGAAAAAAAGTTTGGTGTTTTTTTGTTTTGTTTTGTTTTTGTTTTTGTATTTTTCATGTTATTAACTAGTAAACACTACCTGTTTAGGTCTTTACTCTGTAATTTCTCATTCTTGACTTCTTATTTCTATAAATTGACTGTGAGGGCTTGTGGGAGTAACCCAAAGTAATAAATACTCTTTTTTTACTTACTTAAAGAGGACTGAGTACCATTTGATATAAAGGTCAAGATTGCTGGCCCTTTTATTTGAATCTATGGCAAGAGTTTCACTCTTCAGGTATATGGAACTGAATGGAGAGGGCACTTCATAAAACAGAATAGGAAGAAAAACTGATGTGTTCAGTAAAATTTAGCACTTTAACAAGGGCTTAGGAAGAGCTCAATCTGAGCTAGGCATCCTATTGAAGCAGAGAGTAAAGAGGAAACAAATCTCTTGTTCAGTTTTAAATTGTTGGGTTTGTAACAATTTTTCCCCAGCATAAATCAATTTGATATCTAATTCACAGACACTGTTGGACAGCACAGCAATTGAAACCAGGGTAGATGGAAGTTAAATCTAGTATTACTGTTTTTCTTCATAGTAACTGTATCTTTTCTACAAAGGTCAGTAATAACAATTTCATTTTAGAACTATAAAGAGAAGGTAAAAAAATCAAATGAAATCTACAAATGTCACTTTCCTTGTTCATGCTTTTTTTTTCCTCAAAGGGTTGGAGAGTAAGAAATAGTATGGCTTTTGAAAATCATTCAGATGATTGTGGGCTAATAATGTCCGATATATTTAAGTACCCACTGGTGAATTGTTTATCTCAAAGAAAATCACGTATAGAACTCCAGTGCATGAAATAAACATGACTAAGTTTAAGTGCTTATCATCAGACAGGCACTTGCTAAGACTTTGTACATATTATCTCATTTAATCATCAAATCAAACCAGTATTGTAAGAATTACTATGATGCCTAAATAATAAATTAGAAATTTTAAACTTAGAGTAATTAAGTAGTGACTTAACGAAGGTGCCACAAATAAGAAGGAGTAGATTTAGATTTAATTCTAAACAACACTACTAATAGAAGCAGATAATTGCAGATCCTTCCAAAGATGAAGGAATTGAAGCATGACCTTAGAGCAGCACAGGCTAGGTCTGCCTTTTGACCCTCACAGCATTTCCTAAGGAAATCCCAAGGACTTCATCTCTAGTATATTTTAAAAAATCTGAAGTTTTCATTCCAAGTGGAATGACTAAGTACTGTTGGAACTCCTGTCCCTACTAAGCATCAATTAAAATGACTTTAAAAAGAAGACAAAGTGCATAAAAATACCACCACCATCATTCCCCCATTTCTCAGGACACAACCCTAAGAACATGTTTAATGCTTCTCTTGCTCTCACACTTCGTATCTAATCCATCCACTAGTTCGGTGTTTTCCTGTCATCAAATCTATCATCAAATTTATCATCAAATATTATCACCGCATGTAATACTCCCTGTTGCCACCTTAGTCTAAACCATCATAATTGTTTTCCCAGACTATTTCAATGGCCTCCTAAATGGCATTCCTGCCTTCACTCTTGCCCCTCTAGCTAATTCTCCAAACAGAGTGACCTTCTACAAATTTAGGTCTTACCACTTCTTTTTCCTGCTCAAAACAGTCCAGCGGGTTTTCACCACATTGAGAGTAAAATTTTTCAGTCTCTGTATTGTCTGACACCAACCTCACATCAGGTCCTTCCCTTCTCTTTCTAATCCATTCTACTTCAAGTACCCAGGCCTCTCTGTTCCTCAAAAAACCAAAGCCCATCCCTCCCTCAGGGCCTATGCATTTGACACTCTTCCTGGAGCATCTACTTGGCTCACATCCTCACTTACTTCAGGATTCTGCTCTCCTCAGAAAGGTTTTTGTTGACTAGTTCATCTAACATAACTCAGCTTCCTTTTCAACCCTTTATTCTTTGTTTCTTTTTTATTACTGACACTTCTGTGCTAATAAGTTTCTTTGTTCCCTCCTCCCTTAAACACATTCTCCGATCCTTCTACCAGCTCTGTGCCTGTTAAGACTGACCTTTGTAGACTGCTTCCTCCAGGCTTCCTCACCCCTTGACTGCTGGTTGGGACTGGTCAGTGGGAGCACTGGCAGGAGATCACAGAGTAGAAAGAGACAGATGAGGGTATTTATTACTCCCTTGCTTCTTTTATATCTTGAGTCTGTTTTAGCAATGGTGGCTTTCCTCCAGGGCCACAGCTCCCATCCAGTGGTAGTTTTCCTGTGGCCCTAGTTCTTATTTCTTTCTAGTAGCACAGTTCTTTTTACTTGCCCGTCAATTTTAGAATGGTTATAGCTTCCCATTGTTGCTGGTTCCCGGGTGCTTTGTCATCCTTTGTCGGTTTCTTTAACCCTGTCCGTATCTCTGTATGAAAGAACCTTTATTAGCTGTCTTCAGTTAAACGCATTGCTATTTTTATACTGTCTGAAATGGAGATGATTCAACTTCTCTTCCCATTACTTGAAATTTTACATTTATTTATTTTTTTGTCATCTAACTTTGCCGCCAGGATGTGACTTGTCTGAGGTTTGGTAACGTGAATAACGCCTCCCGCCTGCTGTCAAGATGTGTGCGTTGTAATTCCCTGAAACTGTGAACGTGTTACCTTACCTGGCAGGGCAGTCTTTGCAGGTGTGATTAAGGACACAGACATTGAGATAGGGAGATTATCCTGGATTATAGGGGTGGGCCCAAGCTAATCATATACGGCCTTCATAGCAGAGAAATTTTCCTGGCTGGATCAGAGAGATGAGAGTGAAAAAGACAGGAGAGATGGAAAGCAGGAAGGAAACTCAATTTACTATTGCTGACTTAAAAATAAAGAAGGGAGACACAGGCCAAGGAGTGCAATCAGTCTGGGAAAGCTGGGAATGGCATTCAGCTGACAGCCAGCAAGGAAATGAATTTCCTGAAACCACAAGGACTTGAATTTTACCAATAATCTTAAGGAGAAGGAAACTGATCCCCCCTAAGGCCCTCACAACTTCTTGATTTTAATCTTATGAGAACTGTGTTGTTTTCTCTTACTTACAGAATTGTAATTTTTTTGTAGTTTAAGCCACTAAATCTGTGGTGATTTACTAGGACAGCAGTAAAAAACCTAATGCAAGAGGCTTGGATTCTTCTGAACCTTTGTGGTATATACTCTGCCTAGAACCATGTCTGTATATGTCAAGATGCTCAAGAATATCTGGTGAATTAATAAATTGAGTTGATCATATGTTTTAAGAAACCTTAGCTCATCTCAACAACAAGCCTGTGAAAGAACATAGTTGTTTCTAGTATTTACAAAATAGTATAGTCTATGAGATTATCAAGAAGTAAGCTTAGAAAAGAGTTTAATAGATTTCCTCACAGGGGTTTCTGACACCTCTTACCAAAATCACCTTTCTATTTGATCCATTATTTTAGAATCCGAATGGAAAATCAATTCCCATTCAAGTTCAAAGTGAGCTTTCCATTTCCAGTATTTAAGGTAGAGTGTACCTATTATCCAAAACATGGTATTTAAAGAATGTAGAGGAGGGAACTTGTTGGGCAGAGCACGGGTGTTTCGTGCAAGCGATGTGGGAATCTACCCCCAAAACTAAGAGCTCACTGTGCACACTGTATGTTAGCCAACTTGACCAGAAATTATATTTAATAAATAAATAAATAATATAAAATAGGTATATTAAACTTCAAAAAAATGTAGATTCACTAAAGTACCTCATGTAGGCTTATTTAGGTTCCTTAAATTGTCAAAATCTATTTTTTAATTGAACTCGCTATGTTAATCCCTTTAACAGCTTTTTTCCCTGAAAATATCTAATGATGTTGTGCCTCTGTAGCACATACCATGAACTTAAAAGAAGGTAATTTAAACTCTAAATGTGTGAATTTTATGTGTGAAAAGATTCCTACTTAGGAAAACTATATTCTATTACCCTTAAAATAGACTGCATTATCAATTCAAATGTATAACTGATCAAATTAGAAGAGGGCTTTAAAAATAGTCATCTAGGTAACTATTAACTTTAAATTCATTTTCTCTGTGCTCCACTTATGTAGAAAGAGACAGGAGTTTAAAGCTAATGCTACATTATCAGAAGTAAAAACAGTTTTTAAAATATGCCTGAAGGAGTATTTTTCAAGTTTACTTTAGTCTGAATATTCTGAGGACATGGTAACTCAAGTCTAGATCTTGAAATATTTGAATTATCAGAAACTCCCAAGTTTCTCCTCCTAGACATCACTGCCTTCAAAAACAGTTTTGTGCTATAAACTGTTTGCCAGAACGTAATAAAAACTCTAATGCCTTCTAGAGAAGAGGATTGGTTTTATCTTTATTTTTTATTTTGGTCATTCTCAGTGTGGTCCCTCAATCACCGGCATCAGCATCACCTGGTAAAGTGTTAGAAATGCAAATTCTTAGACCCACACCTCAGCAATCCCTGAATCAGAAACCCAGGGGGTGGAGCCCTACAATTTGCCCTCTAGCAGATTCTGATGTGATCTCAAGTGTGAGCAGAGCACAACTAACCCTGTGAATTGCTTACATTTCACAGACTGTTCCGCTCATCAACTGAGCAAAATTAAACTGAAATGAGAAATGAAGAAACTACGATAAACTGGGTACCTTAAAGAACCCTGCATTTCTGAAAGTTGCCTGATGTAGCTGTGTATATACATACTGTCTCAATTTCCACAGGTTTCTAATTTATCCATAAGGAAAGAGTGTAAGGAGGTGCACCATTTGGGAATCATTAATAAAGGATCATCTATGACCTCACAGAACATTTGCACATTTTGGTTACAGTTTGGTTTTTCCCTTTGATCTGTGTTTGCCAAATTTATAATTTGAACATGATACCAAACAATGTGCCATGAGGTCGAAATCATGATTTCATTGCCCCCCTTTTAAAGACATAAACAGGTTTTCCTCAATACTGAAAAATGGTATGACTGATCTCAATCAATAGGTGTTTCCCTTGGGATGCATTTGTTCTAATACATATGAAGAGTCCCTGTGGTTGCTGAGAACACTCAATAGAGAGCCCATTAGGCATTCCTCATGGCCCCCAGCTGATACATTCATTCAAACAAGTACTCAGTAAGTGTCTGCAAGGTACTTAATTACTGCCAGACACTGAACAGGATATAAAGTAAGGCAATTCTCTGTCCTCCAGGATTTTATAATCTAGCCAGGAATTCAAAGGAAGGGGACTAAACCATCACCTTCTAGGCACTGAGCAGAGCAGGAGACGTAAGGTAAATCTGATATGCCCCGATTCGAGAGACCCCCGAAAACAAACCACCAGAGTCCAGAGTCAAAGCCAAGCGGCAAGGGTCGTTTATTGCAGGTTCGAACCCGGACCTCCGCTCACTCGTTACCGGTGACGCTAAGAGGTCCCGAGTGAGGATCTTACAGCTTCTTTTATAGACAGGCACAAACAAGTTAGGGATTTTTCGCGGTTACAGAGCTGTTATTGGTTGACATTTAAATTTGAACACTCAGCAGAACTTGATTGGTTCCCGCCTTTTTTTCAAACCACTCAGCAGAACTTGATTGGTTCCTGCCTTTAGGTCAGACCACAACCGGGCACGCCCCGGCTGGTTCCGGGAATGGCAGGGGGTGGGGGGGGGAGGTCTTTTCTTTGCAGTTGTGAGTACACCAAATCCATGTAAACACTCAAGGAAGTTGACATTATTTCCAATTTGTAAATAAGGGTACAGTAGTCTTAGTGATGCTGAGAATTTGTTCAAATTCATCAGGTAAGAAAGTGATGGGGGTGAACTTTAAAATCAAAACTGATTTTTAAGTCAAGGAGTTTCCAGAGTACCACTTCTATAAAGCATAAACAGAAATTCCTAGGTGTCTATAATAAGTGCCTAAATGAATGATGCACGTTGCTTCCCCAGGCAGATTTTTTTTTAAGGGGCAGTAATTGTGGACTGGGAAGTGCAAACTTTGCAGGAAAAGTTCAACACAAATGTTTATGGAAAGAAAAAGTGTCACGGCTTGGGTAGGAGAAAAAGGGTTTGAAAGTATTCCAGATGGAAGACACTATTAAACAGAAACGTTTAGTCAGGAATGAGAAAGGCAAGTTCTGGTAGGACTATGAAATCAGCCCAGCACATTTGCAGTGCTCAGTTAATGATTTGGAATGGCTCTGCTTGGCTCTGGCTATTCCTGAAGGCAAACGCTTTAACAATTAAGGGATGGCGATGAGCAGTCCCACTTAAGCAAAGCTAAATGTAAATGCACCACTTTACTGGCTGTGTCCTAATGTATTCAGCCAAGGGTTTGAAGTCTCTACTTCTTTCGGCTTTAACTTTGGATAAGCATTATCTTTCCTTATGTAAGTGACAGTTCTGTTCCTCTCCTCTGCAGCCACCAGGATTCAATCACTTTAGACTTCTTATCACTCAAAACCTCACAGGTAAATTTTTATAAAATCTCTGAAGTCCCTAGAGTTGAACAAATTCTTGGGAATGTCGGGTCTTCCAGGTACTTGTTTGCAGATACTGCAATGTGCCAGAAAGAAACCACAATTTTATCTTGAGTAATCCAGTTTCACTCCACTTAGTATTAAAGAAATATTAATGGATGATAGGGTAAATAGAGCATGTCTAAAGAAAAGATGCATTTGAATGGTCTATCCTATTTAACTTCAGTGGATTTTGATATGGCTCTGTATTTATTTTGGATCAAAGTCCCCATATAGAGGTAGAAGGAGATTTCAAGGGGAAATTTCAAAAGTGCCTTTGTTTTGATTTCTTATTAAAGCCCTCTCTGTGGTAAGAAATATTTTTTTGTCATTTGGTCGCTGTGAATTTCAAAAGGATCTCCTATGATAGAATAGTCATCCCCCAAAGATCTTTGATGTACTATGGGGAATGTCTTTGTTCCCAAAGAAGATAATAAAAGCAGCAAGAAAATAATAAACATTCTCTATAGGATATCACAGTTTTAATTGACCACGGACACTCAAATCGATGTTTTAATCTACAGAGACATGGCAAGGTCAGCAGCAGAGGAACTGATAATGCTTTACTTTCATAATATGAGGGATATATTTAAGATTTGTAATGTACACATGAAGTATCGTAGCTTGAAAGGATAATGGGCTTTAAAACTATAGATATTAATTACACTTTAATGTGATTTTTTAGCATATTTTAACAAAAATTAATTAGAAAATATTTTGCTTGGGTAACTTTCATATGGATCCTTTTAAAAATCAGTTCCCTTTTGTAGTCGTATGGTCAAAGAATATGCACCCATTTTTCAAGATAACGTTTTTGTCAAAATTTTACATATTTTGAAAGTATTTACAAAACCAATAATGAAAAATAGGAGTTACTTCCCTATTCCTCCCTACTTCCTCTTCCCACTCTGTGGAAACATCGTTTAATTTTTGTTTTGTGTTAGCTACTTCTATTTTCCAAGTATTTTTAAATAACATTTTTACACTACTTTCCCTGATTTTTAGATATTGATATTATCTATTGATGGACTAACAAAAAAGATAAGAATTTAGCTTATATACAGTTATCTCACACAAAGTTACCCTTTCCTTCCAAAATAGTTTTAACACATTTGTAATTATATCCTTATTCAGTATTATCATTCCATAGCCACGTAAACATTTTTTTCCTGGCTCCAGAGAGGCTCCAACTGTTTATTCAATATGTGTACCTTCACTGAATCACTTTACTTTTTTGTTCAGTGCCTCACCAAACCACATATATATCCATTAGCCATATATATCTATATATTTTTTTTTTCTTTAAGATATATGTATCTTATATATTGGGGTGTATGTATATATGTATCTTAAAGAAAAAAATTAGATTAAGATCTTGCTGCTTCTGCTTCACATTATTGTTTTTCCAATTTAGTTACAGAAAGTAAAATATAGCTAGCATATATATAGCACTGTCATCATGTTGAGATTTGAACTTCTTTTTGGAATTTTTCAATATCACCATTCGTTGCCAGTCTTTAAGTCCTATGTAAATATCTCCATTACTGGCTGCTGAAGAGCCATAGCTTTTGAAGATGAACTAATGGAATAGAAAGCCTGTAATAAAGCAGTTTTCTCGCCTCCTCATATAGTAACATATTTTTCACCTTGAACTCTGAGAATGACACCAGTCTTGGTGTTGATATGTTACCCTCTTTGGATCAGCATGTTTGCAATAACTAAATTCCAAACTTGTCTAATTGACTTCTTCCTCTTTGTATTTTAAACTTGTGTAGTTTAAGGAGTTCAGCGGTTTCATTCATTCTCTCTCTCTCTCTCTCTCTCTCTCTCTCTCTCTCTCTCTTTTAATGTCATACTTTGTTCCCCAAATAAAATGTCTTAAGAAAGGAAATAGTCTGGCATTTTTGTTTTACTTTTATTCAAACAGCAACAAACTCTACTGTCTTTATATGGGCTTTTTGTTTATATCCTTGATATTTTTAGAATTTAATATAGATTTCTGTAGTTTATTAAATTATGTCTCGAAAGCCACTATTGAGTTGTATAAATTGGAAGAGCCACTGACTTAATAAAGAGGATTTAATTCAGCTTTCAAGGAGAAACTTATTCTTTATTGAAGATTTATGGTCTCCTCAACTCCATTCAGACATCTGGCATATTGGATGGCCCTTGACATTTTGGTGAACCCTTTGATAATTTTAATCATAATTCAAATTTCAAGCAACAAATATTTGGGATGTTCCAGGTTTTAAATAGCATCCAACTCTCAACCCTAAAAATGTTCTTACTTGACTCTCAAGAACATTTTTTTCCATTTAAAATGCTTTACTTTTTAGCTTTCCCAAAGTCATACTCAAGCTAAAGAGATGGATTTTCCTAGTAGTGTGAACTTTTACAAATACAATTAGAACAGAGAAAAAATTCATTATTTAGCAAAATGACATACTTTCCTAACAGTAAAATTCGATCATCCTTTGACCTATTTTTTTTTCTCTTTTCTGCTGTTGTTTTAATCACAGTTCCCATTGGCTTATTTTGAGTCCTTGACCTAATTATTTTCTTTGAATTTTCAGTGACCTTTTTATCACAAAGTAACTGTAAGTAAAAGAAAGTAAAAGTATAATTTTAAAATATATATACAAAATGATTCAGAATTTCTTGCAAATTAATTATTTCTATTAAGTAATTTTTACTAAGGCATATCAGAAAAATTGCAAATAATTTGAAGAATGTCAGGAAATTAATCTTCGTTGAGATTGTAGGAGCTCTGAAAATGAGGAGTGTAACTACTAGTATCAAAAACTTTAATAAAGTTTGTTAACCATGTTGTTAACCATATTAATATATATAATATGGTTATGGTGCATATCTATATGGTATATATATATTAGATAAAATTTAAGAAAATTAAAAGATAAAAGAATACATACTTTACTTTTAAATTCAATTTTTTTTATTCCTTTTTTTTAAGAATGAAAGTTTTGGGGCATTTGGGTAACTCAGACAGTTAAGCATCTGACTCTTGATTTCCACTCAGGTCATGATCTCACGGTTTGTGAGATTGAGCCTCGCACTGAATCAGGCCCTGAGCTGTCAGCACAGAGATCTATTTCAACTATGTCTCTGTCTTTAATTCTTACAATACTACCAGACTATTTTTAAAGAAAGCCTTCTCAGGGCAGCTGGTGGCTCAGTGGGTTAAACATCCAACTTTGGCTCAGGTCATGATCTCATGGGTCGTGAGTTTGAGCCTCGCATAGGGCTGGGTGCTGACAGCTCAGAGCCCAGAGCTTGCCTCAGATGCTGTGTCTCCATCTCTCTCTGCCCCTTCCCTGCTCATGATCTCAGTCTACCCCCCCCACCTTATGTGTCTCAAAATAAACATAAAATTAAAATATATATATATATATATGGAAATATATATATGGAAATATATATATATATATGGAAAGCCTCTCATACTTTTGTCATCTAGGAAGGAAGGCTTTTGAAGCTTTTCAACCAGCCTGATTTATGAACATCTCCAAATGCTCTGGGGAGGAAAACAGGTGGCCCTCAGAATTGCAGCTGTTAATGCATGTCTTTGGGTCTGAGGGAGTCCAAGGTATTATTATCCAATAGGTCCATCTTTGCTATCTTAACTTTCATATTCTGACCTGAGTAACCTGTGAAGTTATGCTAAATATGAACCTATGCTGTGAAACAGTGCTAAGTACTTAAGTAATCTGTGAAACATATGGTAGATTCGAAATCAGTATGTAACTCTTTATAATGAACCAAAAAATCCTAACACATAACTCCAGGCCACCTTTTGAATTATGAACCACAGCTGTGCCACACAACATTTATAGCCCCAACTCTAGTGACAGAAACACACCTTAGATCCATTTTATAATTCCTAATAAAAATTCAGTTCTCAAAAGAAATACCTACAGCAGTCTTCAGAATATATATATATATATATATATATATATATTTTTTTTTTTTTTCTTTTCTTTTTATCTGACTGGAGTTAGTTAAAGCAAGCCTTGACACATAATTTATTTAACAACATAGCAAAACTGATTCCTACTGTTGAACTTGGAATGGCATATAAGAAATAATGAACAGGCAAATTCAATGATGTATTTCAGGATATAATTGGTAGCCTTTATTTAAGGCTGACTTTATCACTTGGAGATGGAAAAACAAACAAACAAGGTAGTAAAATCAAAATAGCATTTATGGTTGCCAATCCCCAAAATTCAATTCTTGTACATAATAAACTATCGTCCCAAATGGAAAATACATGTGCTTGAAATAACTTATATATGGTTTGTGCAGGTTTAACTGAGGTACAAATAGCACCACTTTAATGTTGTATAAAGAAGTTTGCTTCAAATAAAAAACAATTTTTACACAATAGGCTTAAAATGGCTGTATTCTCTCTGAAACGATTTTGTCTTTCCTCCCATGGAAAGGTGCATATTTGTGAAGGAGTATCACGTGTAGACTGGCAGCACTGTTGTACTTTTCCTATTCCTAATAGTCTGCAGTGGAGCTCGGCTGCAAGCTCACTTAGAGTGAAGACCGGGTCTGCCTTGCTCAGTGAAGCAACTCCCGTCCTAGCACTGTGTCTGGTATATTTCAGGTGCTCAACAGCTTCAATGGTTTTGTCAAAGTAACTGAATGGATATAGAATTAGTGTCAAGTCATGACACTCAGTTTCGGACCAGAGCTTTTCGTAAAGCAGTGGATCTCAAAATGATTCACTAAACCTGCAACACAGGCACCAACTGGGACCTTGTTAGAAATGCACATTCCCAGACTCCAGGCCAGAACTTCTGAATCAGAAACTATTGGAGTGGGCCCAGAAATATGTTTAAAACATCTTCCAGTTGATTCTAATGCATGAGAGCCTTGAGAATCACCTATGTGAAGAATTCCCCAATGCACTGTACACAGTGGCATCAAAGCTTTTTAGAATTAGGAGAATTCTAGACAACTCCTGTGGACAGATTGTGAATAATTTTCATTTCTCAAGACTTTTTCTACTTCTCAAGAACTTTTTCATTTTATATAGCAACTATTCTCTATTCGTGTGTAGTAAGTGGTGTGTTTTATGTAGGAAGGCTGAATAAGTTTGAGTTACTGGTACAGATCCTGAGACAAGAACATAGGTGCAGATGATTTACCATGATGGTCCCAAAATGTGCCAGTGAGGAATTGGTAAACGTGAAAGAAAGAGAAAGGCCAGTCAAGAATGTGTTACAAGGAATGGATCGCAAATATGCACAAATGGGGTGCAATCCTGTGGGGAATCTTCTGAGAAACTGTTTGGAATATGCCTCAGAATCACCCCTACTGGGAGACAGGGGCATTTATCCACTTTCTCCCATCCCCATTGGCTGAGAGTTGATCTCCAGAGATGCTAACATACCCCCACTTCTAGGTCATGTTTTTTTGTGTGGCCAAATGATGCTAGAAAAAAGTCCTTTGGCAGAGAAGATAAGAGGTACAAGATCTTGAGGTGGCACATGTCAATATTCTGGAAGCTCTTTTCACCTGCAGCTGCAGGGCAGTTCACATGGGCTGAGGGGGTGTGGGGCAAAGTAACCTTCTAATAGCATAATTTAAATCCGGTCCACAATACTTATTTAATGTCTGTTATGAGTCAGGTACAGAGTTGTTGGGAATATATAATAAATAAAACATCGTCCCTGCCTCAAGAAACATTTACTATGGTAGAGAATGTAGACAAATAAAAAAAAAATTAAAATATAATCAGATCTGTTCAGTGATTGTGGTTCATAGCCACATTTTATAAGAAGGGTTTATGGTGGGAAAGCTGTAGTGATCATGGAAAACTTTTTAGAGATGATGAGGATAATTATACCTAAAAGATACATAGAGGCAAGACAAATAAAGAGGAGTGGGTGAGTTGGGGACAGAAGACAGGCTGATCACTATGTAAATGGGAGGAAAAGGAGAAAGCAATCACAGGAGATATTTGACAAGATTGTCTGTAAAAGTCATTTGAGAGGTCATATGTTAGGTGACAGGAAATCTATTGTCCCAAAGGTGGTAAATGGAGAGATGTGGAAAGCACGGAGTATGTAAATAACTGTTGTTGCAGGTTCCCTAAGGAGGAAGGAGGAAAAAGACCCGGCGCTCTATTGAAATGATAGAAGACTCCAGTGTCTTCTTTGGAGGAAGAGTGCCTATTTTACTATCAAGAGAGGAGAGGAGTGAAATGGAGACAGTGTTTATTCATTTTTAAAACAGGAAAAATAGCAGTTACCTTCACGGGGTTGACATAAGACCTAAATGGTGAAAGATGTTATAATGTTTACCATTGTTTCACATAGGTAATTACAAACCCCCAAAATGTTTGCTGTTATTATTCATATATATATATATATATATATATATATATATATATA
>NW_024412376.1:90446833-90538139 GCF_014898765.1 Herpailurus yagouaroundi | reverse complement strand
TTTTTTTTTTAAGATGGGCAGGAACTTGGGGGCTTGAAACCATTTCTGCCTGTGGATTTTTATTCACTATTTATTTAAATAGGAGAAACATGGCTTGTGAAGTTGTTAGGGAAATGGACTAGTGGAGCTGGCTGAAGGTCGAATTCTTCACTGCCATGGGGAATGCGGAAGGGCAAAACTGACTACGTATACACGTAGAAGAATCACTAGATAGAATTAAATGTCCAGTAGGGGTTGGAAGACTTGAATTTGCAGTAACACTAAATCAGGCATTTCTGTGATCCCTTACTAGGAAAGGTGGAACAATGTCAGTGGCATTCAGGGTAACTCTAGTCATTTTGTAGAAGTTGTGCAATTATAAGCACTGACAGGTAAGCATACATGTAAACAAAATTAAAAAAAATAAAAAATAATTTATCAAGGGGTTTAAGATCAATGAAAATTTGAAACTGTGTCAGATGATTTTGAATATTCTTGCCTTCTGTGATCATAGCATAGGGTCCTTTGTCAAACTCTGAATTCTGTTCTACAAATGACATTTTGTTTGAGCAGTTAACAGTTGGTGCCTCAGTTTCAACTGACATTTTGTTACTAAACACAGTTCTAACACCATAAGGTGATTTGTCAGTGGTAAGAAAAAGATGGTTTATATTTCACCATAGTGAAATAGCACAGACGGGAGAGTCAATTGCTTGAAATTCTGGAAAGTGTCCATGCTGTCAAGTCCCACACCATTGAAAACATTTTTTTTATAGTAGGCCACAAGGTATATTTTTTATGAAAGAAACTAGAGGAGAAATTCAGAAACCCCAGAAAGCGTGAATCTTGTTTTGATTCTATAAAATATTCAAGGATGGTACTTCCAATGAGCTTAACTATCTTGAGAGTGACCAAAATAATTAGTTTAGGACTATGGCCATGGGAGTCCGCATTTTGCATTTCCTTATTTTCTTTTGGGTACTTTGCATATCGAAATTAATAAATACCTTTTGAATACTTTTCTCCCCCCTGCAAAGTCTTTTGAGTTTAAAATCATCAACATTTTATACCACAATTGATATTCTAGAAAGCACAGTCACTGTGAAATATTAGAAAAGCCCAAGGATAACAGAAATCTTGAACTAAGAATGTCTTTTAATGAGTAATACTTCCACAGTGGCTTCATCAATGATGAGTTATTGGTAGCCCAGCATATGGCAAAGTTACACAAAGAAAAGTAGAAAACTGATTAGCTAGCTGCAGAAATTAGATGTTTAATGGCCTTATTGCCTCATTGCCACAATAAGAAGCATTGTACATTTTCTCTTCTAGAAGCTTTTGACCCTTCATCTGTGGTGATAATCAAAAGTTCTGTTATGAAGAGAGGACAGGACCAGATAATGTTTCTCTGATTAAGCAATAACTGCACTGTGTGTGTGTGTGTATGTGTGTATGATGTTATATATAATGTTGGTCAGTAAATCAGTACAGCAAGCTACTCACATTCTAAAAGAATATGGGAATTAAGAGTAACTTAAAGAAAAACAAATTTTCTTATACTGCTTCAAGGAAAAGGTCATGGAATAGAATGATGGGTAAAATCATCTATGTTCTCAAATTTTCCTATGGTTAATTCTCTTTCACAGGTGCACAGTAAATACAAATACATTATACAATGGAGTTTAAATACATAAAACACCAGGGTGTATCATACAATGTTATACAACATTCAGTTTAACTGTAATTGTTTTCATTTTGAAGAAAGATAATGGTTTCTGAAGCTTGGATAAAGAAGGCTATGAAAATATTATATAGGAAAGATGTTTACTAACTATTGATCCTGGCTTACACACCCAGCTTTATGACATGGGTTCAGTTTCTTCAGTTTCTTATGTAAGGTGGACATAAATGTGGTGGTTACATCATAAGGATATAGTGAACATTAAATAAGTTATCATATGTGTAAAAGCAGTTTGTGCCTGGCATGTAATAAGCGCTCAGTAAGTATTCGCTTTTATTATTATAGATACACTGTAAATAGCATTAAGTAAACATTACTGAATTGGATAAATGTACCTAATTAGTGTTAAAAATCCTGCAGTAACCTAGTGAAGGGAGAGAGGTTAACAAAGGAAAGAGATTAGTATTTTTGATTAGTTACAATGTTCCAGGTGTTTTAGATACATTCATCTATTTAAGCCTCACTATCTGTGAAAAAAGCATTATTCCTATAATCAGGAAACTGAGACTCAAAGTCAGTAATATCGCTGAATATCAGTAAGGTGATCTGGTATTTGAACTCAAGCCTCGTTATTCAGAATATATGGTTTTTTTTCCTGATACCATATACCCTCCAAATGCTGAGGTTTTTGACCTTAGAAATTTTGAATGTAATTCCATACTTCATTACCACATAAATAGTCAAGTTCTCTTCATTTGAGAAAATGTGAAGAAAGTTTCTATTTATTTAATGTTTTTAAAAAATTAAAGCCCATCCGGTGGCTTTCTTCCAATACAAGTTTATCAAATGGTTTAGCCCTAGGTGAAGTAGGGATATCCATGATATATAAACATGGGTTAGGGCTATATAGTTGTCTTTTTTCCACAAACAACATTTAGTGAAAATCTGCCTTGTGCCTGGCAGCAAATTTTTACTGAATCTCAACTATACAACACTGATTATTCCAAGGGTAGAAACCAGTGATCAAAATGAAATTCTTAGCAATGAAATTTATATCCCTAGTGCACAGAAAGAGGCAGTGAGTGAGTGTGTGTGTGTGTGTGTGTGTGTGTGTGTGTGTGTCCTGTGGGATAAGTGCATGGGGGAGCAAGAGTGAGTGATTAGAGAAGTCGCGCCTGATGAAGTGAGATGTATGCAGAGGCCCACATGAAGTGCAGAGGGTGTGTGTATGCACCTGTCTCCCTCTGGGAAGAGCAATTCAGGAGGCAAAGCAAGGGCAAGAACAGGACTGTACCGGAGGGCCAGCAAGGAAGCCAATCCAGCTGAAGAAGAGGGCATAAGGGGAATATAAAACACAACACAGCTCTCACAGTCTCTTACATAGCTAAACACAATTTAATTAAGGATGGATAAAGTTTCGTTCAGAGCACTAGATTAGCACAGCTTGGGGACATCCTTCCTGGGGTTAGGGAAGGTTAAGGGTTGGGAAAGGATTTGGCATTTACTGCAGTCTGCTTTTTGAGAAACAAACGCTTTGTGGAGGAGAGAAGGTAGAGAGGAGATCAAAAGGAACCCAGGGAGAAAAAAAAGGCAAAGCATGGAAGTTCACAGTGGTGAAAAGCCTGTATATTCATTTTCATGTGATCCATAGACTTCTCTATAAGAAACTTTTTCCCCCTTTATTTGCTTCAAGATAACAAGAAAGCTGCATTTCATAAATACCAGCAATTAAGTGTCAATGTGTCCCCAAATCATTTTAAATCAAGTAAGAACTTGTATTATTTTGTTTTCCAGTTATACTTAGGAATCAATTTACGCTGTCAAGGATCAATTTAGCTATCAAAAAACAAACACAGTTAAAAAATTTTTTGAATGTAATTCCCTTGTTGTGCCAAAGGTTAACATATTAGCATGTAGTAAAACAGGCACAGCAAAGGACAAATAGTCTCTCAACAAACACTACTTTTCCTAATTGATTTGGGATAAGTACTTCTTAATCACTATAGCAGAACATCTAAAAGAACACCAATGCAAGCAAACATTCAGAAAGATTTAAAGTTATACAGTGATCCCTGCACTGGAAACAATTGTCACATCTTTATTTACATCCTCATCAGACAAAGTGTTGAAATCATGAATTCACTTTTAATCATTGTTCAATTTCAATTCAGTAATTTAGGACACGGGAAGACCAGTCTATGTCATAGGATGAATGCAGATTCTCTATTTTGTGTGTGTGTGTGTGTTGGTGCCCATCTTTCCACATTAAGAAGCATAGCAGGTAGCATACTGTTGGCCAAATCTCAGCAGTGGCATATTTCCATCTCCCAGGGGGTGTGGGAAGACCCAACTGCACAGCAGTAACAATAATTCTAGCATATCCGTTTATGAAATAACTTTGGCAGTAATGGCAAGAGGATTTGGATGAAAGTGTATTTGTGGTCTTCCAGCTGGAAGATCAGAGCAGAGATTCTAAAGCAAAAGGCACAGAGTGGGATGGCAGATAGTAGCTGCTTGGATAAGAACAGAAGAGAGTTGGGGACCCATGCTGAGCTCAAGGGGAAATGCAAACAAGACAGTCATTTCACAATATCCCCATGTTACCCAATATCAGTTTGAGGGATTACCGATGCCATCTGCTGGATATATTTGGGATTTTAAAATGGAATCTGCACAAGTAGTAATACCCCAGTGTCTTCCTGTACTGTGGCTTTGGAGGTTCTAGTGAGAAGAAAAATGAAAATCAACCTATCTACAAAAGAGAAAACAAAAACAAAAACAAAAACAAAGGAAATGAATCCCAGGTTGACTGTACCTTAAGATGGCTAGAGTTTTGTCTTTTCACTCTGCGTTTTGAAGAATTAGAGTATTAATTGCATTTTTTTAGGAGAACTTTGTGTCATGCATTTTAGTCATACATGACCCTCAGGACACTGATTGTTTGCACTGTAAATCCATTGATCTCTTCCTAAGAATACTACTATATCTGTAAACTTTATATACATTTCCTTTTATACTTTATTGGAGTATAACAGTTTGTTTTGGTTTATCTTATTTTATTTAATTAGGAAGGGAAATGATTAAAAGGAGAAAAGAATCACTGTTTTCCTAAAGCTATGACATATGCATTTAAGTTTTATATAATAGATGATAATTTGACTTTTGTTTTTGTATTTGTTATCATTTTATAGACAATGTCCTCTGTTCATCACACTCTCTGTAGGATTATTTTAAGACCATGATTTTAAAGTTACAAAATTCCTCATGGTGCTTCAATAAAATTTTAGGACTCTTAGGAATACGTGGCTAACTTAACTGCATATTCTAGTCTACATTTCCCCAAAAGTACTAATCCCATAGGATTTATAGTAGGAAAAATGGTTTCCATGATCAAATTAATTTGGAAGATGCTACATCCCAAATATCTTCTCCTGGAATTTCATAAAGACTATTAATTAAAATGGAGGAGTTGGTATTTATTGAGAGTTTGCCATTGTTACATTGAATCTTAATTATGATTTTATTATGTAGGCACTAGCATTAACTCTAGTAACAAATGAGGAAACTGAGGCTTATGGGGTTGGTAAGTTGCTCAAAGTCACATTGGAAGCAAATGGAGGCATTGACTCTTTTACTTTAGAGCTCATGCTCGTAAGTCTGAAGCCATATGTCCCAACATATTAATAAATAAAAACAATATTACATCTTAATAAGAATTTTATGTCAATTATATTTCAATATGGATATGAACCTGCTTAAAGCTTTGAGGAGTCATACGGTAATGACATCTATTTAATTTGGTCAACCTAGCATTTCTAAATCTACCTGCTATAGAACACTTAGGAATTTTAGCAGAAGTAGCATCCCATGGAATACCGTTCCAGAAATACTGATATAAGCTATAACATTGCTAGAGATGAGGAGCCAGGAGGGGAGTAGCTCTTTAATATTTCTCTGGTACCTTGTTCCAGCATAGCTGTTGGTGTCCTTCCCCAGGCATGTTTCCACCTGACAATTCAGAATAGACAGGAATAGAAAGTAAACACCTGATATTTTGGCTGTTGCAGATGCACAGAGCATTGGAACCCTTTGCATAAATGTGTAATATTTAGTACATCCTGCAAAAGGAACAAGTTTAATTTAGTTAAGCCACAAGGTTGAGTGAAAAACAGCATGCTGCTGTTATTGTTTAGTCAATTAAATTGTCCTCTGTGCTCTGAAGAACCGTTCCACATTTATAACCAGTGAGAAACACGCTCTGGCAATTTCTTTGCTTCCGATTGTCTTATATTTAGCACATCTAAAGATCTGAGGACAAATGATGGAAGACATGGTGATAAATTGTCAGGCTTTTCTAAAGATTCAGAAGTTCTAAAGTTCCTGCCAGTGACAGATGGTCTGTCCTTACTCATCGCTTGTCTTCCTGACAGGGCTTGATTTTTTTTCCCCCTTTTTTGCTCGATTCCCTTAACGTAAGCTCAGCTTCCTGGGAGGCAGGGTAATCTCATTTGTTATAACTATGTTACCTTGCATCAGTATGGAAACAACTCTCTATGTAAACAGGCACCCTGCACCTTTACATTATTAACACATGTATTAACACATAATGTACGTGTATAGTGATAAGAGAGCAGCATGGGGTAAGGAGATAAGAAACAGTTTACAAAGGAAAATCCATACTTCCTTTCTGTTATTTTGATAACCAAACATACAGGAGTTTCCATTGGATAGTTTTTTTCTTGCTGACTTGCCCAAGCATAATGCTGATTCCATAGCCCAAGCATAATGTGATCTTTTCAGGAGTGTTTCTTATCACTTATCACCATATATCACTATATATATATGTATATATGTGTGTATATATATATATATATATATATATATATATGTGTATATGTATGTATGTATATGTATATATATGTACATGTACAAATACATATGTATATGTATATACATATATGTATGAATATATGTATATGTATGTATATATGTACATGTGTGTATATGTGTATATATGTGTGTGTGTGAGTGTGTGTGTATTATTTTTAGGATATTCAATATTTCATAGCAATCTATTTTTTTGGGGGGGGAATTTTGGATAAAAAATACAATTAGTGTTTACTAACTTGCTAGACACTTGTGAGAATCCACAGAATGAGAACACATAACTATAACAATGATGTACTCAGTTATAAAATAGATTCCCAGTGAAAAAAGGGAAAAAAAATCAATCAATTTCTTAATCCCTTTCATTGGTTTCAATATGTTTACTGCCACAAAAGGAAATGAGATACTTAGGTAAGGAAGATCGGGAAAGGAAACAATTTTCACTGTTTGAGTTCTAACATAACTGTGGAAATAAATAAAAAGGCTTAAAAAATCCTAAGGTATCTTACAATCACTTCTTAATCCTATATCCAGAAGTAATTCAATTCTTCAAGTTAATAATGACACTAGTCCGATACAGTGTAACTTGAACTGAAGTGTATCAAGTGGAAAGGGATTAATACTACTAAAAAAATAGAAAAATTATCAGATGAATTGATTTGGGATTTACAGTAGTTAATTGGCATCTGTTATACACACCAATAGCTGAGAATTTCTTTTTTATTTAAATATGTCTCTTCTAAGAATGTTCATTATATGTTAGCTCAGTGTGATAATATGTGAAAAGCATAAACAACATTCCCACTCCTTTCTATGTTTTATTTTAACTCTGTTGTATTTTACCTTTCACACACACACACACACACACACACACACACACACTATACACAATTGTAGGTATAGTAGATTTTGTGTATATATACACAAACACACACTGTATACTAGTATAGTTATAGTAGTAGACCTTATTTTATCTGTTTATATACCTATTCTAGTCATATAAGTAAAAGAACTCAAAGCCTACCAGGCTTTCAAAGTCTAGACTACTAAACTGCCTGTCCTCTTTTTATCCCTTCCATTACAGATATCAGTTACCTTTTTAATCAGTGGCTTTTTCACATTGCTTACTTTTAGTAACATTCAGTCATTAGAAAATCAGAGAACTCTTGCCAATTCCTTGTTTATGCATGAAGATGTTAACCTAAACCTAAGAAAAGTATATTTCTCCTTTAGTGGCCCTTAACTCAGATAATGAGTGAAAGCATTAACATTTTGTGTACAACATAGCAATAAAAAATTTCAAAGTTTCTTTATAAAATGGTGCCACAGTGATACTTAGATTTTAGCTGTGTATATATGTATATTTTGGTATGTAATGAAAGGGATGAGACCTGTCTACCTTTGTATTCTTAAGAATCTTTCTGGTATTATTTGTTTTCCTTCCCCAAAGAAAACTGGGCTCATAAAAAAAAAAAAAGTCCTGAACATTCAACATTTTTGAAAAGGTCAACAAATATTGCATGGTTTTGAAATATTATATGCCTTTATAAAATCACAGAATTTAAAATTACTCTAATGAGCTATTTATTAAAGTTTATTAAGGTTAGAAAAAGGTACATAGCTAAGATTAACAAAAATGCATTGCATTTAGATAAAATAGGCTAAATTACTCTAACAAGTAGACCCAAAGTGTGATGTTTCAAGAGGTTTATTTCAGGGTTAGCACAATACCACATTAAGTAGTAGTGGAGGAGTATGGTCTGCTCCATGAACGCAAGTTATCGTAGTAAATGATTTCTTTCTTTATCTGCAGTAATGTGCTAATAATCTTTCTTCTTGTTTCCAATTTATACTGTGGAATGTCTGATGTATTCATGCTCATGAGTGAAATTTAAAGACAAGAGTGAAAGAAGATTATGTCCCTGCTGATCCTAAGCAAGGGAAGGTGGTATAGTGAATAGAATCATGGCCTTAGATGACATATTTGCTTTTCTCCTTTACTGAAACACAAGACTGAGCCTGTACCTCTATATGTTTCATGCTTTGCCTGAAAGCTATTTCAGGTCAGAGTGTGGAAATGAGTAAATTTTATGGTCTAGACAAATTATCAGTGAGTTACCATCGTAATCCTTACCCTCTCCCTCTTTCACAAAATGCTGTTGTATGAGACAACTTTTCACTTAAAAAGGTCTACAAGTTAATGCAGAATTCTTATAATCCAAATGTTGCTTAATCTGCCCAAGCTGAGTCATCTCTTCATTCTACTACTGACATTGTTTCAATATTACTTTCAGTCTACATGTGGCTTTCATTTTTTTTTTTTCTGATTTCTTGCTGTTTCCAAATTTTAGTTATTCTTTTTTTTAGTCATGGATTTTTTTAAACAATGCATTTCTATCTTATCCAGAGAACTACTTTTCTTGTATCAGTCTCTGGTTTGTATTTCTCTAAATTCTTATGGAGTTCTTGCTTACTTTCTAACATTTTTTTATTGCTAATAAATTAATGATGGTTTGTCTAAGATGGTAAAGAAATATAATCATAAAATTAGAGATAGATGTTGTCATTATTGCTATAAAGTGATTTCTTAGTAAAACCGAAAACTGCAGTCACATTTTCCACATTGTTTCACATGTCAATTGAAAATATATGCATTTCAAAATATGATAATCATGATATAACTTAAAAATAAATAATGTATCTTCACTTCTATGATAATGTATCATCTATATAGTCCAGTAAAGTCATAGGGACTGATGTGACACATATGGAAAAAGTAAAAAATTTATACTAAAATTAAAAGAGAAAACGAAGATTCTGAGAATAACTGTATCCTTTCCAAAAACATTGAATCATACAGGAAATATATTTCCAATTGTTTCTTCATGATTCATTGCAACTTTCAACAGTCATTTCTCAGTTGGTCCAAGAACGAGGAAAAAACAATCACCATATTATAGCAATTTCTTGGTAGTTTTTAGAAGCCATCTTTGCTTAAAACCCAATCTTGGGGGGCACCTGGGTGAGTCAGTCGGTTAAGTGCCCAGCTTTGGCTTAGGTCATGATCTCACAACTCCTGAGTTCGAGCCCTATATCAGGCTCTGTGCTGACAGCATAGAGCCTGGAGCCTGCTTTGGATTCAGTGTCTCCCTCTCTCTCTGCCCCTTCCTCTGCTCGTGTTCTGTCTCTCAAAAGTAAATAAACATTTAAAAAATTTTTTTAAATAACCTTTGGGTATTATTGCTGAAAATATCAACAATATCTCTTACAAAACAGCCTCACCTATTATATGCCTGTATGCCCCATGGCATGAATCATAACAAAATGCCTTAAAATATGTATAAAATCGGATAGAGTGGAAACAGATATGAAAGCTACCTCTACTATACACACCCCATCCCCCCACACACATACCCACACACACACTCTAGCTGTGTGTTTACTTTTTTAGTCCAAGCCAAGCTTGGACTTACTTTTTAGTCCAGCTTACTTTTTTAGTCCAAGCTTACTAAGGACCATTTAGAATCAATTAATTCAAAGTTTGTCAGCCGAGATTTCTACCTATATATTGTTTGCTTTTCCATTTACATAAATTTTGTTTGTTATTACCCAGCTAAAAGCTACTGAAGTTACCCACCCATAACTTAATGCTAATATAATGTTTATTGCTTTTAGTTTTTACATTCAGGTAATTTTACAATTGAATCTCCTTAGGGAACACAGCACAAAGTTTTTCAGAACATGGAGCAGTTTACTTTAAGAAAATGGCAAACACATACACAGGGAAATAGAAAAAGATAAGAATGTGAAGTTAGAGCCAGATTGTGGAGGGTTATGTACTTAGATAGAAAGCCATAAAAGCTGATTTGGAAGAGGAAATGTGATCTGAACTACACTCGCAGTTAAATCACTGTATAGCATTATTTATTTTTTTTTCTAGGCTTTTGATGAATTGATTTTCAAACTTAATTAGCAAGTCTACAGTGCTAATAGTACATATTGAACACAAATGCTTCTATAATATTTTGCTAAGTTTTCCATCTTTAATTAACAACAAAGACCTTTGTAATATATGATATTTTTGTTTTGTTTTGTTTTGTTCGCCATTTGCAAAGTATGTTCAGTTGGTTTGGTTTGGTTTTCACTGTTAATGCTGACTGATAGCTGGTTTGTTTTCTATTCTAGGTTGTGGAGACTAATTTGGTTGCTTTTGACTGTCACTGGATCATTATAAATGAGGTAACACCAACTGAACCTTATTGTCAACTCTGGGTCCTGTTTTCATATATTTAGTCACAGCATTTCCTATGGCCTTGGAGTTCTAAGAGGAAACAGAACACAAAGTAAACTTTCAGCTTCCTGAGTGGATGCTAACTAAAAATAGAGTAAGGAGTTTTCAAAAAATTATAAATGGTTTTGAATGAATAAAATAAATGGAGATCATCTTCCCACTGAGTATCTTTTAGTCTTTTCCATTGGCATACACTGCTTGCTTTGGGAAATCATCTTTATAAAAAGTACAGTTCTTTGTGAACAAACTGAAGTCCTCCCAGTGGAGTGCCTGTGCTCCATTTATATTTTAATGTTGTTTCTAGAACTTTTATATCCCACCCCCCTCACACGAGGATTAAATAGTTCAGCAGATGAATATGAATAAATAAAAATAGATATTTTTCTTTTCACAATGAAATATGATTTTAAAATCCATCAAGTTGTCAAGTTCCTCATGAAAGCTTATTGATTTTTGTAAAGACAATACATAAGATTAAAAATATATTATAACATGAGAACTCTGTGAGATAGATTGTTCCATTGGCACCTGCCAATCAGAAATGGAAAGGACAACGAACAAATCAGTCATGGACAAATAATGAGATCACATGAATTTTCCCCAAAAAGACCTAGTATTCATATATCTATTGCTCATGAAAAAAAAGAATTTTTTATTTATTTGTTAGCTGTGTTACTATGGATATATAATATAATCATCCTGTGTCTGTTTTTTCATTTGTACAGAAAGTTCAATCACATTTACTTTATAAGTTCATTATAAAAATTAAGTGAGATACTACCTAATACTCTTAACATACTGCTGACAACCGACATTTACTAAAAGGTACTACAAAAATGATTATAGCACATTAAAGTTCACAGATCACTTTCTCACATGTTAATTTATTGAATAATAAACACTATTCTATGAAACACTGAGAGAATGAAGTTCATACAGTGTAATTGATTTTACGCAGAAAAATAAAAATCTAGATTTTTCAATAAAAGTCATAGATTTTTCAAGTTGTGTCTCCTATACATTGGTAGAATCTTAGTTCTGTTCTTTTTTTTTTTTTAAGCTATAATTAACATATTACATCATATTAGTTTCAGGTCTATCTATAACACAAGGATTATATAGATATATACACACCTTGTATATATGCATATATATATTGTATATTATATATATATATATACACACATTGTGTATGTGTGTATGTGTGTGTATATATATATATATATATATATATGTTTGATCATCACAGTAAGTCTAGTTACCACCTATAAACATACAAAGCTACAGTTTTTTTTCTTGTGACAAAATCTTTTAAGATACCCTCTCTTAGCAGCTTTCAAATATGCAATACAGTATTACTGATTATAGTCACTATGCTGTACATTATATCCCCATGATTTATTTATTTTATAACTAGAAGTTTGTATCTCTTAATCCCCTTCACCCATTTTCCCTATCCTAATCCCCCTCTCCTCTGGCAACCATCAAAAGTGATTGTATCTATTAGTTTTGTTTTGTTTGCTCATTTATTTTACTTTTAAAATTCACAGGTAAGTGAGATCATATATTATTTGTCTTTCTCTGACTTATTTCACCTATACCCTTAAAGTTTATCCATGTTGTTGTGAATGGCAAGAATTCATTCTCTTTTAAAGCTGAGTATTTTCCATAGTGTGTGTGTGTGTGTGTGTGTGTGTGTGTGTGTGTGTGTGTGTGTAACATATATATGTATCTCACATCTTCTTTATCCATTTATCTATTGATGGACACTTAGGTTGCTTCTATACTCTGGCTACTGTAAATAATATTGCAATGAACATAAGGGTATTTATGCCTTTTTGAATTAGTATCTTTGTTTTCTTTGGATAAATACCCAGAAATGGAATTGCTGGATCATATGTTTTGTTTTGTTTTGCTTTCAATTTTTTGAGGAAACACCATACTGTTTTCCATAGTGGCTTTACAATATACATTCCTACCAACACTGCACAAAATTTCCCTTTTCTCAGCATCCTCCCCAACACTTACTATTTCTTATATATTTTTTATAATAGCCATCTAACAGATGTGAGTTGATATCTCATTGTGATTTTGATTTGCATTTCACTGATGATTAGTGATACTGAGCATCTTTTCATGTGCTTGTTGGCTATATGTATGTCTTCTCTGGAAAAAAAATGTTTACTCGGGTCCTCTGCCCATTCTTAGATTTTAGGTTTTTTGATATTGAGATGTATGAGTTCTTATATATTTTGGATATTTACTCTCCTCCCATTCAAAAGGTTTCTCTTTCATTTTGTTGATGGTTTCCTTCACAGTGCAGAAGTTTTTGTTTGTTTGTTTGTCTTCTTTTTTGTTTTTGTTTTTAGTGTGAAGTAGTCCTAACGTTTATTTTTTGGTTTTGTTGCCCTAGGCTTTGTAGTCATATCCAAAAAATCATGGCCAAGACTTAGGTCTAGAAGCTCACCACCTTTTTTCTTTTTTAAAGGAGCTTTATGGTTTCAGGTCATAGATTCAAATCTTTCATCCATTTAACTCTTGTGCATGGTATAAGAAGTCTTATTTCATTCTTTTGTGTGGCTGTCCAGTTTTCCCAACACCATTTATTATAGACTGTCTTTCCTATTATATATACTTGGCTCTTTTGTTCTAAATTAATTGACTGACCATATATGTGTGGGTTTCTTTCTGGGCTATATGTTGTGTTTCACTGATCTATGTGTCTTTTTAATGCTAGTACCATACTATTTTGATTATTATAGTTTCATAATATAGTTTGAAATCAGAAAGCATAATGTGTCCCTGTTTGTTCTTTCTCAAGATTGCTTTGACTATTCAGAATCCTTTGTGGCTCCATAAACATTTTAGGATTATTTCTTCTTTTTCTGTGAAAAATGCAATTGAAATTTTATAGATATTGCAAGGAATCTGTAGATTGCCTTGGTTAATGTGGACATTTTAACAATATTAATTAATACAGTCCATTACCATGAAATAAATTTTCATTTAGTTGTTTCTTCTTCAATTTATGTCATCAACATCTTATAGTTTGCATTATACAGGTCTTTCACTTCCTCAGTTAAACTTGTTCCTATATGTTTTATTCTTTTTGCGCAGTTGTGGAATTGTTTTCTTAATTTCCCCTTTTAGTTTTGCTGTATCCTATAGATTTTGGTATGTTGCATTTCCCTTTTCATTTGTATCAACATATTTTTTTTAATCTCTCCTTTAATTTCTTTGTCAACCATTGGTCATTCAGTAGCATATTGTTTAATTTCTATATATTTCTGAATTTTCTTATAATTAATTTCTAGTTTCCTACCATTATGGTAGAACAGATGCTTGGTATAATTCCAATCTTCTTAAATTCTTTATGACTTATTTTGGGACTAACATGTGATCTATCTTGGAGAATGTTCTATGGTCCACTTGAGAAGGATGTATATTCTGCTGCTTTTTGATGGAATGTTCTGTGTATATATATATAGATGGAATATTCTGTATATATTTGTTCTGTATATATAAACCATCTGCTTTAATGTGTCATTTAAGGCCAATGTTTTCTTGTTGATTTTCTCTCTGGGTGTTCTGTCCATTGATGTAAGTGGGGTGTTAAGAGTTTCTATTATTATTGTATTGCTCTCATTTTTTTCCTTTAGCTCTGTTAACATTTATTGCGTCTATTTATACAATTTTATGTTGGGCATATAAATATTTACAAATGTTATATATTCTTGTTGTATTCGCCAATTTATTGTTATGTAATTCCCATCCTTGTCATTATTACAATCTTGTTTTAAGGTCTATTTTGTCTCATAAAAATAGTTACCTAGCTTTCTTTTGATTTCCATTTTCATGGGACATCTTTTTCTATACCTTAACTTTCAGTCTGTGTGTGTCCTTACATCTGAGGTGAGCCTCTACCAGGCAATACAGAGATGGGGCTTATTTTTATTTTACCCATTCAGTCAATCTATGTCTTTTGATTGGGAAATTTAGTTCATTTACATTTAAAGTAATTACTGATAAATGTGTACTTATTGCCATTTTGTTTGTTGTTTTCTAGTTGTTTTGTAATTCCTCTCTATACCCTTATTATTTTGCTGTCTTCCCTTGTGATTTGATGACTTTCTTTAGTGTTATGTTTAGATTCCTCTCTCATTATATTTTGTGTATCTACTCTAGGTTTTAGCATTGTGATTACCATGAGGCTCATGTATAACTGCCTATATAAGAAACAGTCTACTTTCAGTTGATAGCAGGTTGAGTTTGAACACATTCTTCTTCTTTTTTTTAATATTAGAGAGAAAGAGAGAGCATGAACAGGGAGAAGGCAGAGGGAGCGAGATCCTAAGCAGCTCCATGCTCAGCACAGAACCCAATTTGGGGCTTGATCCCACAACCCTGAGATCATGACCTGAGCCAAAATCAAGAGTCTGACACTGAACCAACTCAGCCACCCAGGCACGCTGAGTTTGAACACATTCTAAAGCTACATTTTTACTCCCCCACTGTGTTTTATGTTTTTCATGTTACATTTTCATCTTTTTATCTTGTGTATCCCTTAACTATTATAGTTACAAGTTTTTGAACTACTTCTTTAAAAATTAATGTTTATTTACTATTTATTTTGAGAGAGAGAGAGTGGATGCATGAGTGGGGCAGGGGCAGAGAGAGGGAGAGAGAGAATCCCAAGCAGGCTCTGCACTGTCATTATAGAGCCCAAATCAGGGCTCAATCATACAAACCACAAAATCATGACCTGAGCCAAAATCAAAAGTTGGATGCTTCACTGACTGAGCTCCCCAGGTGCCCCTAAGCTAGTTTTGTTTTTTAACCTTCATACTAGCTTTATAAGTGATTAATCCAATAGCTTTACTACATACTTACCCTTATCAGTGAGTCTTGTAGTTTTATATGTTTTATGATTACAAATTAGTGCTCTTCCTTTCCTGCTTAAAAAATTGCCTTTAAACATTTCTTGTAAGGGTAGTTTAGTGGTAATGAACTTCATAGCTTTTGCTTTTCTAGAAAACTCTTTCTCTCTCCCTAAATTCTGAATGATGGTTTTATCAGATAGAATGTTTTTGGTTGTGAGTTTTTTTCTTCCTTTTAGCGCTTTGAATATGCCATGCCACTCCCTCTGGCTTACAAAATTTCTGCTGAAAAATATGCTAATAGCCTTATGGGGATTCCCTTATAGGTAACAAGTTATGTTTCTCTTACTGCCTTTTAATATTCTCTTCTTAAGTTCTGAAATTTTAATGATACCATATCTTGGTGTGGCTGTCTTTGGGTTCCTCTTATTTGGAACTCTCTGGACAACTGTAACTGGATGTCTGTTTCCTTTCCCAGGTTAGGGAAGTTTGTATCCATTATTTCTTCAAATAAGTTTTTTGTCCCTTTCTTACTCTGTTCTCCTTCTGGGACTTGTATAATGAAAATTCTGTTCTGTTTGATGTTGTTTTATCAGTCATTTAAGCTATCTTTGGTTTTTAATTCATTTTATTTTTACTGCTCTGACTGGGTAAGTTCCACTGCTCTGACTGGGTAAGTTCCACTGCCTTGTCTTCAAGATAACTTATTCTTTCTTCTGCTTCATCTAGTCTGATATTGAACGCTTCTAGTGTATTCTTCAATTCAATTATTACATTCTTCAGCTTTATGACTACTGTTTGGTATTTTCTTATACTTTCTGTCTTTGAAGTTTCAACTGTTTTCATCCACTTTCTTTTGAGTTTGGTGAGCATCTTCATGACTATTTGAACTCTTTATCAGGTAAATTACATATTTCTGTTTCATTAAGGTTTTTTCTTGGGTTTCATGGTATTCTTTTGTTTGGAACATATTCCTTTGTTTCCTCATTTTGTGTGACTATGGTTGTTACTACGCATTAGGCAAAACAGCTTCCTTTAACAGTCTTGATTGAGTGTCCTTGTGTAGAAGATAAACCTTCATTCAATCCTGTCCTAGCACTTGGTTGTCTCTGAAACCTCTGTGACTGTCTAAGCAACCTGATTTATTCTTGATCAGTCCTAGTTCTTGAGCATATGCCAAGCCCAGCCAGTGTTCCAATGACTGAGGTATCTCAGTCAGCATCTAGATTCAGGCTGATTGGAAACCAGATTAGCAGTCACCAGTTTTTAAAGTATGCAAATATATACAATCCTGTAAGACCACAGTTATAAACCCTGCTGGCTTCCAGACCAGTCCATCTAGAGGTGCTCATTTACTGACAGTTGTAAAAATTGGGGTTTCAGAGAAGTGTATAAGCTCCTTTCTTAAAGGTACTGGAAAGCTGTAGTAAGACCAAGGGAGAGCACAAAGACCGCATCCTCCAGCCTATGTTCTCTACCTTTGTAGCCTCTAGGTATGTGGCAATCCTGAAGCCTGCCCCTCAGTTTGAAGTTTTAGGACAAGTAAATAGGTTTTTTTCACAGGAAGCTGTGGGTGTTTCAGTCTGCTTTCTGTGCTGTGCCCTGGGAATGGTAGCTTGCCAAGAATTATCTCTCTGATTGTTTCAATCCCATGGGGCCCAGAAATGAGAGTTCCCTTGGACACAAGAGCCAGATGCTCAAGGGGTATCTCATATGGATGTGTGTTTGCTGGCTTTAGCAGGGGCATGGAGTAGTGTGGAGCTAGGTCATGCCTGCCAGCTTTAGGGGACCACTGGAGGGTGCAGGAGTGGGACAAACCTGCCAGCGCTAGCAAGGTGGAGTGACAGCACCAAAATGGTACCCACCAGCACCTGTATCCCCAGAGAGAAGCCAACAGGCTCTGCCTCTCTGACAGGTGCATTAAGATTAGCAAATGAATCTCTTTCATATATATTCTAGGTGGTTTTCAAACTGCTGCTTTTGCATTGGGTCCTGAGATAAATGCCTCTGTGTGCAAGCCCTTTAAAAATGGAATCTCGGTTCCCTACAGCCCTTTGGGTCTCCTAGATGTAAGCCCCATTGGTTTTCAAAGCCAGACACTTTGAGGGCTCATCTCTCCAGCGTAGGTCCCAAGGTTTGGGATGCCTGGGGTGGGGCATAAACTCCTTATTTCTCAGGGAGAAGCTCTGTGATAGCCCTCTCAATTGTGTGTCACTATGCTGGGAGTGGGGTGTTTTGGCAAGACCACATGTCTGCCACCCCTCCTTGATGTGGCCCATTTATTTTTTATTGTATAGGAACTGATCAGCTAATTTCCAGTACTTTTTCAGAAGGCATTGTCCCATATATAGCTGTTGATTTAGTGTGTCCAAGTGAGAAGGTGAATTTAGGATATTCCTCTACCACCTATTTACTTATTTTTTAACTTATTTAAGCTTAATTGATACACAATGTTACAATAGTTTCAGGTGTATGATATAGTGATTCAACAAGTTGATACATTATGCTGTGCTCACCACAAGTTTAGCTACCATCTGTCACCATACAACACTATTAAGGTATCATTGGCTATATTTCTTATGATATACCTTTTATTCCCTTGACTTATTCCATAACTGGAGGTCTGTACCTCGCTCTCCCCTTCACCTATTTTGCCCATCCTCTCAACTTCCTCCCTTCTGGCAACCATCAGTATGTTGTCTATATTCATAGGTTTGATCCTGCCTTTGATCCTGTTTGTTTGTTTGTTCATTTGTGGGGTTTTTGTTTGTGCTTTTTTTTTTCGATTCCACATATGAGTGAAATCATACAGTCTTTCTCAGTATGACATATTTCACTTAGCATAATACCTTCAACATTCATCCATGCTGTTGCAAATGGCACAATCCCATTCTTTTTTATGGCTGTGTAATAGTCTTCTGTGTGTGTGTGTGTGTGTGTGTGTGTGTGTGTGTGTGTGTGTGTGTATCCATTTGTCTACCAAGAGATACTTAGGTTGCTTCTGTGTCTTGTCTATGCCACCATCTTGAACCTTCTCTGATGGTTCTTTTTAATTCAGAGTAAAGACACTGGAAATGTCTTCCCTGGTTGAGGCCTGCCAAACTTCAGGGCTACATGATTTGTCACTGTGTTTTTCATGTCAAATGAAGACATATTTATATGAGATCCCCACAGGTATTATACATGTGTGAGATCTGCTTTCTAATGATGTTTTTATATTTTCCAATTTTCTAATACCTCTCAATTTTCTATCTAGAATGACTAAAAATCAGGATAGAGGGAAGGGCAAAAGAAATCTTAGTAAACTTGCAGGATAACTTTTCAAATTAGATATTTTCATTTGTATTTTTGAGTATGTAATTTATGGATCTAGTAAATAAAACAGTTTGCCAAATATTACACAATGATTAAGTGGTGATATTGGGTTCTAAATAGTTTTTTTTCCAGTATAAACCTTTGGTTGTTTTTTTTTTTCTTTTTCTCTTTGATAATTCTCCTTATAGATTTTTTTTTTTAATTTCTGCTACTTCAATTTTAATCTTATGGAAACTATTTATCCCACTAATTTTTGTCTTTAGGTTAATTATTTTCTAGGTTACTATTTTTTTTTTTGAAATAAAGAATCCTCTTAATTTTTGTTTTTATCTCACACCCAACTTCTCATGGGGAAGAGACCACATAGAGTTCCTGGTGTAAAACAAGTTGGGGTCACTTTACATGTTTGTATCAATAGAGCTAGCTAAGAAAAAAAGCAACTTATTGTGTCCTTGTAAATGGGCATTAAATGAAAATGCCCATCCCCGTCTATTCTTTGATAATATTGCATAGGGGACCCCTGAATTATTTTTTTTTCATATTCAATTTGACTTCTGACAACAACCTGAATCTTAAAAGTATGAACACTTATAGAGCTCTTGGAACACCACTGGTCATCTGTCTATTGCTTATGTATCTATTTGTACTGTGGAAGAAGTCACTCCTTCATATTATGTAGGGGAAGTCTGAGTAGGCTAGCATGTACTTCATTGATGGTAAATATTATAGAAATAATAACACTTTATATTTTAGTGTATATTTCATAAGCATGAGACTTTTATTTTACAATTAAATTTTCTTTGATAAAATATGAGAAGGACAATGCTATCTTTAAACGGATGTTCAATAATTTGGCACAGTATTTTGCAAATAAAACATCCACACTAAGTGATCTAACCAGCAAATAACTCAATAAATATTAGAAGTATAGAAAATGATAATTCTTTTTTCATCCTTTACACTTGGATTTTCTACTGTAAGCTGTCATAACTATTTATAACTTCACCTTTGTCATTACTGAAGCACTTGTGTCCTTTTTACATACAGCTCTTCTAACTAGTCCTTGAGCAGAGGTGTCATTTTTGGGGTATGTCAATACCACTGAGCTTCTGAAAAATCTGATGTTCACAGCCCACAATTTATATTTGTTATTATTTTTATGTAAACTAGGTTCATATTCAAGAGATCAAGCATATTTTCTGTATTTTCATTTCTAACAAAAACCATTATCCATGTATCTACTGTCAATTTTTTTTTTCAATTGATTCCATTCTGTTACCTCATTTTCTCTGAAAAATGCCTTAGGAAACTTGATTCTCACTACCTTTACTTCATTTGTGAGTTGCTCATACAAATTTATAATGAATGAGTCAAATTTATTCTAGTTTCCATGAAAGAAGAAACATGGATTTCTCAAATTTGCTAAGAAGTTAAACTGTAAAAGTAACAACCACCCCCCCCCCACACACACACACAAATCTAACAATATGCAAATGCTCATTTGAACATGGAAGACATGAATTTGTCTAGTTTGGTTTGTGTAGCTACTATTTTGTTGCTAATTTTAAATGGGTTGCAAACATTTATTTAATCTATTGCACCAATAGCTTTTAAGAGAGGCACTATAAATCAAAGTTGGCTTTGTGCATCTTGATACAAATTGATGTACAGACTTGAAAACAATATTTTTTTTCCTTTGCATTAAGAGTGCTATAATAATAAGGGGCTGTGCTAGCTCATATGGTGTAATCAATCATATGTTAGTAGTTGGTAATGATATTTATCTTCTCCCTGCAATCAGTGAATCCAACTGAGAACAGCCTTTCCATATAAGTATTGCCATCCCCTCAGGGTCCTGAAACAGATGGCCTGGCACTTTATTTAAGTTTTACAAAAGTTATAAATTCTGATAGAAAGATATACACTGTTTAGAGATGCAAGAAGGATAATACTATGAACACCATCTTTTCTCTGATAATACTGAACCTGAGTTCTCATTGAAATAGTTTAATTGCTGCAAATGAGTATTGCAGTTTAGAAGTTGTTGTTGTTGTTATCGTTGTTGAGATTTAAAAATCCTATATGTGTAAAGGATGCTGTTCATTTTTCCCAGTTTAGGGATTAATTGAACTGCTCACTACCAATCTCTCAAGCAGAAAGTTGCCATTATGCTGCACTTCCTTCTGGTGTATAGCCTTCAATTGGTTTTGTTTCATATTTCAACATTATGTTTGTGTAATTATTTCACATTAATGTTAAACTTTGTGGAAGCATCAAAGGATCACCTTCACCAAAGTATGAAGAATATAAACATTAGCAAAAACAACAAAAAGCATAATCTTTTCGAATGTGCTACATAGTACACTGCTTAATAACAACTAAAATCTTTTAGTTTATGTGGTTTATTTGTTAAACTATTTAGTTTAGTTTATTTGGTTTATTTGGTCGTATTGAGGTTATTAAAGCATTCCAGTTTCTACACTTAAAATTTCGGTAATCTATCAATAGATTCAGAATCTATCAATCTATCAATCACCAATTGTTTGGTGAAGTCTTGCCATTCATTCATTTATTCATTCTTTTTTTTTTTAAGTTTATTTCTTCTGAGAGAGAAAGATAGCATGCAGGCAGGGGAGGGGCAAAGAGAGAGGGAGAGAGAGAATGCCAAGCAGGCTCCATGATGAAAGCTCAGGGCTGGAACCCACGAATTATGAGATGATGACCTCAGCTGAAATCAAGAGTCAGGCACTTAACCGACTGAGCCACCCAGATGCCCCTATTCATTCATTTTTAAATTTATCAACGTTTAGTGAATACGTATTATGAACCAAAAGCTTTGTTAATATTAAGAGATTTTTTAAAATGGGGAAAAAAGAGGGTCCCTTCTCTGAGACGGTTTAATAGTATAGATTGGCATCTGATCTAATGATTTTGAGTCTTCCTTTCTCTGGAATTCATTAATTTAAACCCACGTTGATACACTACAAAGATTTGGGAGTGATCCAATTCTCCTAAAAGATTTGTTCTGGGAAATGGCTGTTTCTGGATGGAGTTGTATCCCCAACAAGTATTTTAGCATTTCCTCTTTCTTCTCTCTTATGGTTTACTCTTTATTAAACTATCACAACAAAGTGAATAAGAATATTTTCTTGAATATATTGACTTGAATCTCAGCAATTTTTTTATTATCTAAGTACATTATTTTGGGGGTAAAAAAAAGACTATATGCTTTGCTCCAAAAGAAGTACAGACAGAATTTAAGTACAACAAAATATATGTTTAAATTTTATTGCAATATTAATTCTTATTTCATAAATATACTCATATAAGGAATACAAAAAGGACAAAAATTTTATTTTTCAGCCTCTTTAATTTTTTTAAAATTCAGAACATATCTGTATATCTTTATAGAGAATTAGTATAATTTGGAGGCCCTGCAGGCTTGGGAGAGTGAGTATTTGAACTGGTTCTTCACGTGGTTCCTTTTTAAAATAGGGGGGGCTTAAACATTTTTTTAAGTTCAGAGTATTAGAACAATGTAGATTCTAACAGATTATACGGTAGTCCATATTTTAATATGGAAGTTTACTGATGAATTTTTTTCATTTAAAAGGATCTCTTAATAGATTTTCATTTGACTTTCAGTGTTTACATAGCATTGCCTCTGTCACTCTTGAAATGCACCTTTTGAAATGTAGAAGTAAAGTTCTGTAAATATAAAATAGCTGCCTAATCAAGTTTTCATATCACTATCAAACTAGTTTTGAGATCAGGTGTCAAAACTAAAACCGCAAGTGAATTTTTTGAGACAAACTGTCTGTTACCTTCATTCAGAATGGCAGATTCTTTCCTCCCAGAAAATTACTTCCTTTTCCCTTCCCCAAATAATAATAGGCAAAATAGATTCAACTTAAATTGACATTTCCTCAGATATAGTTTAGTCGCTTAGACTCCTGATAACTTCAGCTTTCAAAACCTGTAAAAGGTAATCATCTCTTTTTGTGGGCTTGAAAATAGTCCTCTTAAAGACTTTGGCTCATGATAGATTACTCTATTATTCCTTATAGAATCATCAGGCTGTTAAATACTAGAATAATATATCTTTATAGTTTTAATTCCTATCATTCATGAATATTAATCTAAATAATTCCCGTAAGGAGATATGGATTGTATAATTACTTTAGAGAGTGTCTTTGGTGACATTCATACCATGAATAAAGAATATTTTGAATGAAGACTTTGGAATTTCTCTGGTTCTTTATCTATAAAGTAAGAATAATAGTATCTGAACCAGAATGTAGTTTTTAGCAGAAAATGAGACAACACATAATGTACTTAGTGTTTTGTCAAATATATAGTAGAGAGTTAATGTATGTTTTTATACTAACGTGCTCATGGTTGTAGCAGGTAGAAATGGTGCTGTTTGACAACATGTTGAGAAGTCTTAGTATTACTAAAAGAAAAAAAGACCACGTATATATGAAAACTTAGTTATTAATCTGAGAAAAGTGATAGAACCTCTTACTGTCTTTTAAATGAAAATTCCTGTCTGTGCGACATGGAATTAAAAAAATTGTAAAGAGGGGCGCCTGGGTGGCTCAGTCGGTTAAGCATCCGACTTCGGCTCAGGTCATGATCTCACGGTCTGTGGGTTCGAGCCCCGCATCAGGCTCTGTGCTGACAGCTCAGAGCCTGGAGCCTGCTTCGGATTCTGTGTCTCCCTCTCTCTCTGCCCCTCCCCTGCTCATGCTCTGTCTCTCTCTGTCACAAAAATAAATAAAAAAATTAAAAAAAATTTTTTAATAAAAAAATGTAAAGATACTCAATAGCAATATTAATTAATTTGAAAAGACCTCTGGTTAAACTTGAGGCTTAAAATAGAGTTGATAAGACACTGCTTAATTCCGCTTTGTGAGTGGATGATAGATAATTAAAAGGTGACCTGCCTTTTGTCAGATAGTGTTCCTGATGGCTAGTGAAATTACACAAACTAAAGGATAAAAGATGGCATTTTAAATGAGAAAAAAACATTTTTCATGGTACATTAAGGATTCGTTGACCAGAAATCCATGATATTATACTGGATACAGCTGATGGCAGGTTTGTTTTATTTTCAGAAAATCTGTATTTTGTAAAGTTGAAAAAATAAGGAATGAGTTTTAAAGCTCTAATGTAGGCTTTAGGAATAATATGTAATTAATCTAGAAAGGAAAAGAAGACAACTTATACCTGTAAATAAATAGTCCATTTCTTTTTCATTACTCTGTAATGATTGTTTGAATCAAAACCGAAATTCTCACTGCAGTCCAAAATTTATCTTATGTCAAATCTTTTGTTTCTGTTACCATAAGAATCTACTGAAACCAATAATATGTTAATTGCAAAGGCTTCATTGGTTTGAAATGTTCCGAATGGACACTGTGAAGAACAAACTGCTTTAGTAAAGACTGCCTTCAAACTAAAATTTATTCTGATCACTTGTAGTCTGACTAATTCCAGTTAGAACAGATGTTAAGTTGTAAAAATATTATTTCATTTTTATTGCTTCTACATCCATGATTGAGCCAAGCCTTAAAATTTAAGTCTGGAGTTAGGAAGTGGGGGGAGAAGGAAGTAGAAAAATATGTTCTTTGAGTTTGGCAAATACTCATATGCAAAATAACATCAATTTGGAAAAAGAACACTGTTGTTTTTTTTTTCTTCATTTACCTATCCTGGTTCACATTGTATTAATACAAAATGTTTCATCTTTTGGAACACTTTGTTTAATCTGTTCTTTACCAAGAGAAATGTATGAGTTAATACCAGTAGTTCTAAGAAATAATTAGGAACATCTTTTTTAAAATGTCTCTTACTTTCTCTACTTGCTTTATTTAAAAGCCCCATTTTTCATTGCTAAGAACAATATATATTATGCTTACATTGCAACTCTCTTCTGGGTACTCAAAGTACCTTGAAATCCACTTAATTTATGACCTTTTTCAATGTTTAGACAAATAGTTTTCTAAAGTGTTCAATATAATACAAAATTCCTAAATAAAGTGCATTTAATCAATTGCTCCATTTAGAATTACTTAGGCATTAATGATGTAATTTAACATACAAACAACACCTACAAATGAGTTGATCATTTTAATGAACATGTATTGTTTTTATTTGGATGTGTACTAAGCACTGGCAAATGCATTACAGTAATGAATTTCTTAGCATTTACAGATAACAACTCTTTAATAGTTTTGTGTTTCTGTTTATTATTTATTATAGCATTTCTAATCCTTCCATTTTTTATCTTATAGGAAATAAATGATGTGGATGTTCAGGAACTTGTAAGAAGGTCAATTGGAAGGTTAACAATCATTCGGCAGACATTTCCAGTCCCCCAGAATATAAGTCAGCGATGTTTCCGTGGCAACCATCGAATATCTTCAACATTGTGTGATCCAAAGGATCCATTTGCTCAGAATATGGAGGTATATTCTAAGTGCTACAGTATTTCTCTCAAGGTGCTTTGTTGGCCAATTGTAGAGAGAGCTCTTTGCGTTGTTTTAGATTTAGAATTATACATGTTTCCATTTTCTGAGCTATTCTCTTCCTCTGGAAATTTTCTAAGTCTGATGCAGGAGTCCTAAGAATTTGTGTCTTTGATCTTTTTGACCTCATTGTAGCAAAATATATACTTGTTAAAAAAATTAAATACATAAAAGTTATTTCCTTCCCAGCAAGTAGATCCATAGCATTTACTGTGTTGGAATTTGTGATTGATATTCCTTAATGCCAGATGGCAAATTATTATGCTAATAAATTTGCTTGTTTTTTTCTGTATAACAAGGACATAGAAATATATTTTTAAAGATTACTCTCTAGTTTAAAGACATTAGCCAAAAAACTATTTAGAAATTCAAAAGATACTATAGTGCTATATATTCCTATCCAAACCAGAAAGGATATGGCTGAAACCTTTGCTCTTCAGAATACAACAAAGAATTCGAAGGTAAATAAATAAAATCTCTGAGCAGCAAAATAGAGAACATCAGGTGCCTGCAGTTTACTCATAAGGATGTCCTTTAACTACTCACCTAGAGTCCATTTTCTTTTTCTTAAGGAAAATGCTATCAGATTTTGTTTCATTTAGTTTTATTTCCTTTGCACTGGAAATTTTAATATGTCAATTTGAACAGGGTGTTAAAAAAAAAAAAAAGCAGACACATCAATAGTAGGAAGCCATAAGGAGTACTTTCTAGCAAGGCAAGAGACAAGAAAAATAAATCAATCAGATCTACTAATTCAAATATCCTATCAATGTAGACTTGCCTTATAAAAACAACTCTGTGTCCTAAAACAGTTCCTAAGGATATAATTGTAGTATACTGCTAGAGTAGTAGTATTTAAATAGTAATTCTGAGATAACAAAAATTAAAATATTGGTCAATTTCAGAAGTTGGAAGAATATATGTTTTAGAAAATTATTCCTTCACAACGTTTACTATAGCAAGTGTTTTAGTGCTTAGAGATACTCAGTTTGAACAGTTTAGAAATATAACCCTATGAGAACTAATTCATCCCCAGTAATACTAGATAAATCAGGTGATTTTGTAAAAATGACCCATTCTTTTAAAAAGCATCTCCACGCTTTTTCTATCTTTAGTCACCTGTGGATTTTTTTTAGATGAATTACTATTGATCCAATCACTTCTTCATACTTGCAGTCAACCTAAGAAGCAGCTATATTTCCCAGGTAGCTAGCTCCAGGAGCATTACCCACAGAACTTTATGTTCCCAACTAGGCTTTAGGCTTTTGTAGAATAGGTCTCCCCCAGGACCTGGTATCATAAAATCCCATAAAGTACACATCTATCTTTATTTCCTCCATCATGCCTACCACACTGCTTTGCTTCTTCTTGAATATTTGTGCATTTGAATGTAGCTAAGGAGAAGACAATGGTTAAACTAAGCCACTGTAGAGCCTAAACAAGACCTGTTTAAATTTTAATGCCAGTCTTACAGATATGCTTATAATGACCAATCTTTTCATATTAATTGGTCATGAGTATGATTGATATGAAAACGATAGAAGTCTAAATGGATAAAAACGTAGAATTTTGCTTAAGAAAAATTTGAAATATTAAAGCCTATCTCGTCAAAGGAAATGGCAGGACATGTACAAATTGGAAAAGTAGAAAGTAACTACACAGTATGTTTTTCCAAATTTTCATTCAAATTCTAGTTGGTTAACATATAGTGTAATATTGGTTTCAGGAGAATTTAGCAATTCATAACTTACATGTAACACCCAATGCTCATCATAACAAGTGCCCTCCTTAATACCCATCCCCCCACCCACATCCCACTGCCCACTTCTAGCCCATCCCCCACCCACTTCCCTCCATCAACACTCAATTTGTTCTCCTTGTGAAGCGTCTCTTATGGTTGTTTCCCTCCCTCTCTCTCTTCCACCCTTTCCATATGTTTATGTTTTGTTTCTTAAATTCCACATATTAGTGAAATAACATGGTATTTGTCTTTCCCTGACTTACTTCACTTAGCATAGTACACTCTAGCTCCTTCCACGTCATTGCAAATGGCAAGATTTCATTCTTTTTGATGGCTGAATAGTATTCTATTGAATATATATACACCAAATCTTCTTTATCCATTCATCAGCCAATGGACACTCAGGCTCTATCAATAGTTTGGCTATTGTTGATAATGCTGCTATAAACATCAGGGTAGTGTACCCCTTTGAATCAGCATTTTTGTTTCTTTTGAATGAATACATAGTAGCACGATTGTTGGGTCATAGGATATTTCTATTTTTAACTTTTTGAGGAAATTCCATGCTGTCTTCCAGAGTGGCTGCATCATTTTGCATTCCCACCAATGGACGGACTACATAGTATTGTAAAGCACATTCACCTAAAAGCACAATCCTTCTGATTCTGTTAATGAGTTTCTTGAAATCAGGGAGCAAATATTTTATTTGTTTATTTATTTATTTATTTATTCATCTTCATATCCCCCAGACCTATATGATAAATTAAGGATATACAGGAAGCACCACACCTCTTATCCCCACCTTTGTCTTACTCCCTTCAAACCCACAGATGGAGGAAAATAAGAAAATTACTTTTTCTTTGAGGGTTTACTACATAGTAATTTCCCTATTATATGTAATAAATTTTGACAGAATAGTTAATGTATAAAAGAAAAATTGACAGAATCTTTTATATGTGAAGATTTATATAATTAAGTATCTAAATCTAAATGTATCTAAATGTAGGGCTGTTGAATTTAAGATGTTCCACTAAAAGCAGAGCATGTGATATAGAGGCTTACCTTGGGGAAAATTTTATCTTACTGAAGTTAAAGAAAAACAACAAGATAGTATGCATTAAAAATTTGGGAGTACAGGTTTCCTTTGGAGAAGTAACCCTCTCAACTTGGAGCTCATAAAAAAATGCAGGTAAATATGTCCACAGACAGACCTTTATCTTATAAGCTGGGTACTATTAAAAGTAGTAAAATAAAGGTATGAAAATATGACTGAAGAGAGCTCTAAAAATAGAGACCCAACCGTAAAATGGAAACCCGAACTATAAGATCACAATAATCATTACAACAGGGAAGAAGAGGGCACAGTGGGCCTGTGTAGAGATCTTTGGGCTGTTACTTAATTTAACATTTATTTATTTTTGAGACAGAGAGAGACAGAGCGAGACAGAGCATGAATGGGGGAGGGTCAGAGAGAGAGGGAGACACAGAATCCGAAACAGGCTCCAGGCTCTGAGCTGTCAGCACAGAGCCCAATGCGGGGCTTGAACTCACAGACCGTGAGATCATGACCTGAGCTGAAGTCGGAGGCTTAACCAACTGAGCCACCCAGGTGCCCCTTAATTTAATGTACATAGAAAGAAAAGGTTTAGAAGGAACAAAAAACAAGTTTCCCAAATCTTTAAATTAGTGCCAGAAAGACTAAAATCCAGGATGAGTTGAAGTTGCAAAATAAATGTTAAAGGAAACTTTTAGCTCTATAAACAAAGGTTTTAGCAATATATGAAGCAAGAAGAAGAAAGTGAGTCATTCACTGCTTGGTGAAACTAATGTTAGCTTGGTTGCTAATGGAGAGAAAATAGAAAAGTCAGTGTTTTTTGTTTGTTTGTTTGTTTGTTTGTTTGTTTGTTTGTTTGCTTCTGTCATCTCCATCTAAGAAAAATTGTCTTCAAATTGGAAAAGTTAGAATAAATTTTTTTTTTAATTAAACCACTTTTTTTTAAAGAGCAGGGATTTGGATATGGTAAGAGTATACCTTACTGCTTTAAAATGAAGCTTAAATAATAATTGTTAAGAATAGTAAATAAAGTGGTAGATACGATCACAATATTATAATTTAGAAATACTGGAGAAATACCTCAGAAGAAGACCCCAGTACGTGAAATTGGTATATCGTTCCACATTTCAAAAGGAAGGAAAAAAGATTCTGACAGAGTATAGTATATTAAAGGTTGATGAATTATTTGGATAAACTGTAGAATGTATTATTAAGTATATCATTTGGGGTCCTTCATATGTGACCATAGGACTCTCTTAAGAACAAGCACTGGCAAGTCAAATCCTGTTTACTAATTGTTTATATTGAGAGAATTTTATAAATCTATTTATTGTATGTTGATTTTTATGTTGTGTTTGACATTTTTTAAGGAAAATTTATAGGAAAGCACAAAATCTTATAGGGAAGCATTAAAAAGTCTAGATAGATTGATGTCACTCAAAGATTTTCAATAAAGGACTAAGAATAGAAGATAGTAGTAAACACTCTGTTTTCAGATTTTTTTTTCAAAAGGAAATTTAAAAAATTCAAAATATAGACAGTCTCATTATTATCCTTAAAAGGATAAACTCATAACTTATGAGTTTATTTAAAATTAAAAGTAATTTTTCAAATAGTTTACTAGTTATTTTTCTTACCCTCCAAATCTTTGAGCAAATTTGATATGCCTACAACATGGCTCAGATATATTTTGTAGCTTTGAGCACTTCTAATATGCATACTTTATTTTACTTCAATTTAGGAACTATGGAACTAGAAGAACATTCAACCACAGTGATAAACATTCTACTCTTGAAGTATGAGGAACTCTCTATGGTCATCCAAAAATACTGTTCTTGTACTTATATTTTCAAATGTTTACCATTACACAAATAAAAATGAATAAAGCATGCCTATCAGATTTGCAAATGACGTAAAGCTAGGAGAGAAACCTTATTCTGGGCTGTATGATCAAGATCCAAATTATTAATACTCCCCAAATAATAAACGTAAAAGTTGAAATTTCAAAGAGATAAAGTATAGGCTCAAAGTCGTTACCCTAAGTCTAGTTGGATGAGACCTGGTTTGACAGCTGTTTAAGGTTATTGAGATGAAGGCCAATTTTGTTTGAACATAGCGCAAGTCTCATTTGCTCTACACCATTTCAGTGTAATCTTGGTCTCCATGTCAGAGCATTTTGCTATGATCAAGAGACATAACCTTAGGGGCGCCTGGGTGGCACAGTCGGTTAAGCGTCCGACTTCAGCCAGGTCACGATCTCGCGGTCCGTGAGTTCCAGCCCCGCGTCAGGCTCTGGGCTGATGGCTCGGAGCCTGGAGCCTGTTTCCGATTCTGTGTCTCCCTCTCTCTCTGCCCCTCCCCTGTTCATGCTCTGTCTCTCTCTGTCCCAAAAATAAATAAAAAAATGTTGAAAAAAAATTGAAAAAAAAAAAAGAGACGTAACCTTATACTATTCTGTTCTAGTCAGATTGTATCTGCAATAATGTGTTGTTTATAAGTTCTAAACTCTGAACAGGAACATAAAAAAAAGAAAGAGAAGGAAAGAAGAAAAATGCCGAGATGATGAACAGCCTAGAAATTATACAAGATAATGAACAATTGAAGGAAAGAGAATGTTTCAGGGCAATTGATGGATGTTATCAAATATCAGAAGGTTGTCAGATAGAGAAGGTGGGTGCTGGTGCTCAGTTAAGTTGGAAAACACGTGTAGTGAGAGTGAGAGGGAAATAATTGGTCAGCTGGTGGGAAAATGGAGTTTAAGATGTTAGAGGAGGTATGTGTTTGTGTCCAGTAATAGTCATTTGTGTTAGATGTAGCCAGAGCAGATGTCAAATTCATCTCTGTAGAAATTGCAGTGACTTTTTTTTTTTTTAATGCTGGGCAAAAGTTTGGAATCACTGTGAAAGAGGAGTCAAAGACCTCATGAATACAGAGTGGCCAAGAGACGGGTAGGTGATAACAGAAAGGGACTCTAAAGTATAGTATAGGAAAGAGCATGAACCTCAAAAAAAGAACAGGTGCTTTCCTGAGATAGAAGTAATGGAAGGGGTAATTGAAAGCTCACAAAATGTCACTACCTCCTTTCGATCCCACAGTTTGGAAGGTGGGCAAATGAATAGAGGCAGTTTTTGTTGAAAACACCAGTCATATATATCAAATGCAAAGCACTCGTCTTTAGGAATGGCGTGGATGCTCAAGGTACATGCCTCAAAGCTCACAGAAGACACTGTGCCACCACAGTGTCAAGATTTGGATGGAACCCAAGTTGTCAGGTTTCTCACATCTTGACTTCTGTCAAACATGCCTGATGTTAAACCTGCCTTTCTTTTCTTCATCTTCTTTTGTTTGACAACTATTTATCAGAATGTGTGCTAGCCGCTAGGAAACAAAAGTACAAAGGGGAAAAATTTGTACATGATGAGCCCCTATCCAGAAGGAGCTCATGTTCTAGTGGGAAAACCAGATTAAGAAATCTTAGAATTATGATATGTTCCAGTACAGGCACGCGTGTGTTAAAGGAGACTGCCCAGTTAGCCTGGAAGCTGGTAGGGTCCTGAGAAGTTGTCAGGATAGGATTCTCCTAACTTCTGACCTGTTAATTGGATATTAGATGTTAACTAGTTGGAGAAAGGTAACAAGACATCAAAGAGTGTTATTCCAACAATTTCATATATACACTTGAAAGCAATCAGTCAGAGGAAGAAGCCAAATAAAGCTAGAGAGATAAGAGCAAGCACGATTGAGGCAGTGAAGCAAAGGAAGGTTAAAAGCGGCCAGATTATTGCAAATTATTGAGAAATTGTCAAAAGGTTTTCCTTTTGGGTCTTCACAGTCTAATTCAGACTGAATTTTGATTCATCAACTACTTTTATCTTCAACTCTTCATTTATTGCAGATTTAAGCTACTCCCCTAGTCTGTCTAGTAATTATCTGGCAGGGGAAGGGCAGGGAGGTGAAGGTGAGGATAGCCTGCCTTACTATTTCCTTACAAAGAACAAGGTACCTGGGTGGTTCTGTCGGTTAAGCGTCCAGCTTCGGCTCAGGTCATGATCTCTCAGTTCGTGAGTTCAAGCCCCACTTTGGGCTCTGTACTGACAGCTCAGAGCCTGAAGCCTGCCTCAGATCCTGTGTCTCCCTCTCTCTCTGCCCCTCCCCTGCTCACACTCTGTCTCTTTCCATCTCTCAAAAATAACTAAACATTAAAAATTTTTTAAAAACAGTATTTCCTTTTAAATAACAAGTTGGTATTTCACATAGTGCATGAGAGTATGCAATGTCTCTTTTAAGAAAGGCCTGCCTTCCATTAGTGTTACACATATAAAACGATGTTTGATATACACAAATGATTAAAGATTCACCTAGTAAAGAAAGAAAACTCACAAGGCACTATTAGGAAGTGCTTATTAACAGTTTCTCATAGCATTAAACTTTCATCCCAGTAGTTGGAATTTAGTGCCATTTCGTGATGTGGGCAGACAATTTCATAAGATTCCTTCATAATTACTTATAAGCAAAGGGCAGTCAACATATTGTCCCTTTTATTTTCAGGAAGAAAACTGTGATACCAAGATACTTTTAAAAAGCTGAAGAAATTTAAATACCTTAAGATGGATTTAACTTTCATAGCTACATTGATTTCTCATTTTTGTTTTACTTTATGTTGCATTTTTCTTTCAGAGGAGTAATAATAAAACATCTAACAGCCTTTATTGACTTTGAATATCTCTTGATGTTTATGTTTTCTAAATAAGTTCTAATTTCTTTGAAAAATAAACACCTTCTACAAATGACAGCATAGATATTAGTTCTGTCAAGAGTAAGTGTAAGAATGCAACAGATCATAGTGACAATTTTCATGACTCTTTTTTGCAATTTATATAGAAGGAAAATAATGACATGATTGCTTTAAGAAGAAGCATTAATTTAAATACATATTCACAGTTATTTATATTTATTTATATGGTCACTTATTTATAATGGTATCTGTCATGTTAATGAATTAGAATGTATGTGTATACCTAGATAATGTTGTGTAGATCCTTGATAATTGTAATTTTATCAATGGCCATGCGTTTTCTCATTTTTTTCATTACCACATCCCCATAGACATGCACATATACACACATGTCTTCTTCTTCTTCTTCTTCTTCTTCTTCTTCTTCTTTTTTTTTTTTTAGCACCTATGACACTTATTTTATATGTAAGATCGAGTTGATATTTCTCCATCTGAATAATCAGAATGCAAAGACTTGACATATTCAGAAAATGTATTATTCAGTTTGCCCTTCCAATCTGAAGCCCTTAGATCCTTACCTCTTCAGAAAGAAATAAGGGCCAGTGATTTTCTAAGGTCTGACACTAACAGCCTTGCCTCTGTCGAAACTCTTCTTTTTTATCTTCTCTTTCACACCTAAATAAGCTGAAAAAGCAATTGAGGCATACAATCAGACAAGACTTCATTGTCAACGGCAAAATTGCCCAGGAAATGAAAAAAAGACACCTTTTGCTTAATAAATAACCCAGTAAACCAGCCATCTATGACATGAACGGAGGCAGCAGAGCTGATGATTTTCTCCTAATTCTTGATGGTTGGCATCAGTGATTCTAATGATTACTGTCTAATGTCTTTTCAGATTTCAAACCTTTACATATATGACACGGTGCTTCTGCTTGCTAATGCTTTTCATAAGAAACTGGAGGACCGAAAATGGCACAGCATGGCAAGTTTGTCATGCATCAGAAAGAACTCTAAGCCCTGGCAGGGAGGGCGTTCCATGCTGGAGACTATCAAGAAGGTAACTTGTGACTAACGTTTCACTCTCTTTAATTTTCATGTAAAGGGATACAATAAATCATTTTTGAGGGCATATCTTTCAAAAGGATGTTTTTTGTCACCAACATTGTCAGTCCAAAGCACAAAACAGTGTAATAGATGAGTAAATATTAAAAACAACAACAACAACAAGGTCAGAAAGTCACATGCATGTATAAAACAAGGAGCCGTTACCTATTTGTAAGGATATATTACACGAGTATAGTTAGTGGTTGAAATTATTTGAATTGTATTTGTTATACCATTAGTATGAGAAATACTCAAATTATTTTGGTGCCTGTGACAAATACAAATACTTGGTTTTGTTTGTTTGTTTGTTTGTTTGTTTGTTTGTTTGTTTTCTTTAAAATACACCATCAGGGGCATCTGGGTGGCTCAGTCGGTTAAACGTCTGACTTTGGCTCAGGTCATGATCTCTGGTTTGTGAGTTCAGACCTCGCGTCGGACTCTGCTGGCAGCTCAGAACCTGGAGCCTGCTTCAGATTCTGTGTCTCCCTCTGTCTCTGCCCCTGTCCTGCTCACACTCTGTCTCTCTAAATAAATAAATAAATACATAAATAAACAAACAAACAAACATTAAAAAAAAATTTAAATACGCCATGAACTGAAAAAAATAAACACAAGCCGTCACTGTTTTCCAATTACATGATATATGGTAAGACATTAGAAGCAATGATCTTTAATTTATCTTATTATCTTAATTATCAAGATATAATTCATAAGCAGTACTATTTTGCAGCATTTAGGAACTATTTTAGCTATCTGGTGTGTTCTCCTTCCTCACTGTCAGTGTGGTGTTTAGCCTGGCTGTGACCCGCTCTGGCTCAGTACCTGCTCCGTTCCCAGGAGGCACTTTATGCTGTTAGGCTTCTCTCAATGGTTTGAGCAATTCTGCAGTTTATTAGCCTCTTTGTCATGTCATCCTTGCTGGCATTTTCTGTCTGTCTCACACAGCTTCTTGGATTTAAAATGAAATGATTAATAAAACAAACAAATGTCTCCTGTACCCTTTACACAAAGAAGACAGACATTTAGAAGTTTATGTTCTTTATTTTACCCATCCTTTTCCTCTCTGCACGTGTTTGCCTTCCTCTCATGAAACAAAAAAAGAAATAGCTAGTTGAAAGAAATGTGAATGCATTTAGAAAAGCCAGAGAAAAACCTAAACATCTATCATTAGAAGTGAACTAGAGGTACAAAAAAACAGAAGTGGAAGAAAGAAATGTTGCAAATGGAGAATAGCCTGGATCTTTCTCTTGGTATGTTTCCTTTTTGTAAAAAGAATCGCTTTAATGAGAATTTAGGCACTTATCAGCAGAAGTGCTTGAAAATCAAATGCATTGAATATATTGGCAGAGTAAGATATTTCAACTAAAATATGAATAAGTCAAATCTAAACTCAAGGTGTTGCCAAGATCTCCCTATCTGTCCATGTAGAGATTTGGCAGGTATGAATCCAAGGGAAGTTGTTGAACATGATTCTGATCCTGCCAATTTATTAGTTTAGGCTTTGGCTAGGATGCAGGAACTTGGATATATTCATTCTTCTGAAGCCTTCTCACAAAGACAGAATAATAGTTTGGGAGGTTGCTTAGGAGATACTTACTTAGTGAAAGTATTAGCGGAAAGGAAATAAAGATACCATAATATGTAGGTAGTTCTTATGGAATAGTTCAATATATAAAATGTTGCTGCTGGAAAATGTATAATCAAAACAATAATATGATAATTATGACATTTATTTGGGGGGAATATTTATATATTTGTCCTGGTGAGCTTTCAGCCTAATGATGCTTTTTAAAGAAATATATCCATTCAGTGTATTTAAAGACTAAGTTTGAATGATATATGTCATTGCAGATATTCAGTTACATTATTTTTTAAGTAAACTCTATGCCCAACGTGGGACTTAAATTCACGACCCCAAAAGCAAGAGTCACATGCTCAGTTTCATTATTTGTTGTTCCACATTTCAAATTGACTTAAAAAAAAAATGGAGTTTTTTTTTTTTTTTTCCAGTCATAACTTTGCCTCATATGAGTGTTCTGGTCATCCCATTCAGATGCCAAGGCTGATAATACTCCACATACCAAAAAATTTTGAGAGAAAGATTACTACTCATACAGGAACTCCCAGGAGAGCAGAGTGGGCTCAGGAATGTCCAGGCTGGCTTGACCAAGCAGCAGGAGTGGGCTGGGCCCAGGTAGTGACTAGGAAGTAGGACTGGGGAAAGTTCCCATTTACTTGGGCTAGAGATTTTCAAGGCTTAAATTTCCAACTGGTATCAGACAAAAAGTTGCGGGATGAGCTTTGTTGATCAGCCTGTCCAAATGTGGAGCCGCAGGGGAAAGGGAGACCAAAGCTTAGAAAGAAATCAGCAGCCAAACATCACAAATGAGGTCAGGCTCCTTATTACAGTGGGAATATTCTAGTAATAAAATTTTTAATTACATTCAAATAACCCCTGCGTGTCTCTATGAAAGGCATGCCGTATATACTTTACAAAGCCTCTGTGCTACTGCATGGAGACAACGAAGTGAAAGAATGAGGGTCTGTCCCTTAATTAATTTCTATTCTTTTTAACGGGGTGAGACAAAAGAGATAAAAAGGCAATGCAGCTGACATAAGTACTGTAAATGTCCAGAACATTTATACAGGGGAAGATAGCGGTTTCCAGAAATTGAAGCTTTACAATTTATTTTATGAATTGATAGAATAGGTACTTCCACATTTCTCTTCTTTAAAAAAAAAGAGGCTAATTCTCAAATATTTATTTCTCCACGGTATTATCAGTGACCTTGAGGCCATGCTATTTATATGAATTTTTAGATTATTTTTGAGAAAATGATATTTTTGTAAAATATTGGGTCTACCTATCCATGGACATGGTATCTATCCATATAGCCATCTTTTATAGCCCTCAGTAAAGACTTACAGTGTCCTTCATACATATTTTCATTATATTTCTCCTAAAATTTTATGAAGTTTTGATTGTGTATATCTGCACGTGTGACACTATCATGAATATAATCTATTTCCATTATGTTTTCAAACTACATATTGTAGGTATGTAAGGTAGTGGTTGATGTCTGATATATTTGGTGATTAAGCTGATCAACTCTTGAAACTTGAGTCCTGATTCTCACCTCTTTCTTTGTAGTTTATTCTCTTGTCTTTTCAAGTGGACATTGATACCATCCTCAAGTAAAATTAATGTTGTCACCTAATTCTAATATTTTATGTATTTTTTGAACTTTTAAAAAACTTTTCTTGGGGGCTGTCAGGTACACCATAGAGCTCTGTGTACTTTAGAGGTGGCCACTTTTCCCTGCTTGAGGTGACGATATCAGGTCATATCTTTCTCTGAGACGTAGAGGTGAGGATTCAACCTCTACAGAAGAGATGCAACTGACACCAACCTGGCCTAGAGCTGACCTGCAGAACCCTGACATGCAGGACACAGTATTTTCCAGCTCTCATCTGATGCATTCTTCAATTCTTCATCTTAGTTTTAATGCTAATTCACCACTCACATGTGGCACTTCCAGCTCTTGGGAAGAGGGAACCTTAAGCTGTGATGTTAGTGGCACATCGGAGGCAGAGACCTGATGTGGGGATCTACATGAAAATGTTTGTAGGTGATATTGCAGGATGAGCCAGCAACAGAGATACAGTGGCTGGTGAGCAGTCTCTAGGCCAAAACTTGTGATTTGAGCAACATACATAAATATGGCAATGTGCAAAGAAAATTTGAGGGGATTTCTTCAACATTTTATTGACTGTCTGGATAAAGAAGAAAATGTTGCCATAGACATTGCTGGGCCTTTGTGCATGCAGTGATAGGGATATTGATATAACTGGGGAGTCATGTTATTTTTATATATCTGATATATTGTCAAGTTAGCTCACATACAGTGTGTTCTTAGCTTTAGAAATAGATTTCTGTGATTCATCACATATATACAACACCCAGTGCTCATCCCAACAAGTGCCCTCCTCAATGTCCATCACCCCCTTTCCCTGCCCCCACCCCCACCAACCCCCAGTTTGTTCTCTTAATAACAAGAGCCTCTTATGGTTTGCCTCCCTCTTTGTTTCTATTTTTTTCTTTACCCTCCCCCATGGTCTTCTGTTAAGTTCCTCAAATTCCACACATGAGTGAAAACATGGTATCTGTCTTTCTCTGACTGACTTATTTCATTTAGCATAATACCCTCAAGTTCCATCCACATTGTTGCAAATGGCAGGATTTCATTCTTTTCTATTGCTGAATAGTATTCCTTTGTGTGTGTATATATGTGTATATATATTTTATATATATATATTAACATATATATGCATTATACACACACACACATATATGAAGCACATCTTCTTGATCTATTCATCAGTTGATGGACATTTGGACTCTTTCCATAATTTGGCTATTGTTGATAGCACTGCTGTAAACTTGGGATACATGCACCCCTATGAATCAACATTCCTGTATCTTTTTGATACATTCCTTTCAGTGCTGTTGCTGGGTTGTAGGGTAATTATATTTTTAATTTTTTGAGGAACCTCCACACTATTTTCCAAAGTGGCTGCACCAGTCTGCATTTCTACCAAAAATGCAAGAGGGTTCCCCTTTCTCCACATCCTCACCAACATCTCTTGTTTACTGAATTGTTAATTTTAGCCACTTTGACCCATGTGAGGTGGTATCACAATGTGGATTCTTCTCAGAGCCAGAACAAGCAATCCTAAAATTTGTATGGAACCACAGAATACCCTTAATACCCAAAGTAATGTTGAAAAAGAAAACCAAAGCTGGAGACACCACAATCCCAGACTTTAGCCTCTACTACAAAGCTGTAATCATCAAGACAGCATGGTATTCGCACAAAAACAGACACATAGACCAATAGAATATAATTGAGACCCCAGATTTGGACCCACAAATGTATGGTCAACTAATCTTTGACAAAGCAGGAAAGAGTATCCAGTGGAAAAAAGACAGTCTCTGTAGCAAATGGGGCTGGGAGAACTGGATGGCAACATGCAGAGGAATGAAACTGGACCACTTTCTTAACACCATACACAAAAATAAATTCAAACGGATGAAAGACCTAAATGTGAGACAGGAAACCATCAACTTCTAACTTGACACATCTCCACGGACAAGGGAAATAAAAGTAAAAATGAACTATTGGGACTTCATCAAGATAAAAGCTTCTGCACAGCAAAGGAAACAACCAACAAAACTAAAAGGCAACCGATGGAATGGGAGAAGATACTTGCAAATCACATGTCAGATAGAGGGCTAGTATACAAAATCTATAAAGAACTTACCAAACTCAACACCTGAAGAACAAATAATCCAGTGAAAAAATGGGCAGAAGACATGAATAAACATTTTTTCCAAAGAAGACATCCAAATGGCTAAAAGACACATGAAAAGATGCTCAAAATAATCATGTGAGGAGTCATCTTAAAGTGTAAACTGTGAACAAATGAAATCATTTGCAAAAATCTATACAGACAGCCCATCTGCCACTCAACTTTAGCATGGCTATCAATGAGATCTTCTTTGACAGTTACCTGACTCAATCTTAGAACATCAGATTTAATGTGTGGAAGACTAATTACATGAGAAACCTGAACTTGAAGACATTAACCACTCTATCACCATGAGTGGCATGTTGATTAGGATGTCCCAGCTGCTTCCAGATGCAGAAGTCCTTCTTGCAATGCCAGGTGTGCACCCCCCCCCCCACTGCCTTGGTGGAGATGGACCATGGCTTAATCACTGAGCCCCATGTGGGTGAGTGCTCACCCATAGCCACACTCTCCTGAGTGTTCTCAGGAAAGCAGATGATCAAACTTCAAGAGTCTCCTGAAAATATGCCTGCAAGGCAAATGCCTCACACTGCCATCCTTTTTGCTCACAATGAACTTGTTGGCAAGGTTCAACCTGGGGACAAAGAAAACATTACAGACGTCTATCTGTAATGTTACTTACTGAGTCAATTCAAGAGTGAGTAATGTGAAGTCTGTCTACAAAATCCACATTGATGACATTTATTATCAGAAAATTGATGCAGAACATTTGCATAAAGAAGTAGATGAAGATATAGAACAGAAACTTTTTCAGAGAATCATGTGGAATTGCACAAAGAACTTTACAAAAAAAGAAGGCATTTATGAGATCCTTGATTCAGCCTCAGCTCCAAGCTTGTAAGAACATGAGGATTTAACAAGGGGGGAATCTTGCTTCAGCTTTTCCTTGGAAAAAGGAAAGATTTTAGTCACATGGGAAGGGTCAGACTTTGTGCTGAGAACAACATCCTGATGTGTGGTGACCCAAAGACTAGTAAGTTCCAGCTTCTGCATGTGTACAACCCCGTCTCCTGGGACCAACTAACATATATATATATGGAATTCCATATATATATATATATATATATATATATATATATATATATTCCATATATATATATGGAATGACTTTGAGATAAGGCAAGTGGGCCTGAAACTGGTACCTTTGTCCTGAGTGACAGTAGCATCTGCTGTATTGATAAGTTTGTGAAGATAAATGAAAATACAAGATCAGCATCGCACAAAGTCATGGGATGACTGACTCTATTGCAAAAGCTGGGATTATTGGTCAGCTCAATGTATGCACCCTTATCCTGGCAGCAGCAAATTCTATGGAGTCTCAGTGGAATTCTAAAAAACACAACCATTGGTGATATATAGCTACCTCACGTATTTTTATCAAGGTTTGATTTCATATTCCTCATCCTGGACCCGCAGGATGAAGCCTATGACAAGGATCTGATTCACCACCGTGTGGCTCTGTACTACCAGAGCAAGGAGCAAGTGGAGAAGAGGTTCACAAACATGGCGGCACTGAAGAATTACATCACTTATGCTCACAGAACCATCGTGTCTTGGCTGAGCCAGAAAGCCAGTCAGGCTCTCATCCAGGCTTATGTAGACTTGAGGAGGATGCAGAAGATTGGTAGTAGCTGAGGAATGGTTTCTGTATACTTTTGATAGCTGGACTCATGAGTTCACTTAGCAGAAACCCTGGACTGGCACTGTGGACATATCTCTTCTTACTACAGAAATGAGTGCCACCTCTCCGAAATGGAAAGAAAAGTTAGCTGAAGCACTGAAAAAACTTATTTTATGTAAGAACATCAGCTCTAAAATACTCACAACTTTTTGAAGATATTCAAGGACACTCTGACATAGCAATTACCAAAGATATGTTTGACGAAGCACTTCGTGCTTTGTCTGATGATGACGTCTTGACAGTGACTGGAAAAGCTGTCTGCTTGCTCTGAATCTTTTGTGAATAGTGCTGTGTGTTCGGCTTGTCTGCACTTGGGCATTGCATTTGCATCCATATATGTTTGGTATATAGGCCGATCAGCTGCCGCTGCAGCCATCAGCAGAAATAGATTAAGATCATTATCTGGCTCCATAAAAATGTTTTAACTTGGGTTCCGTTTTCTTAGTAAAGTGTGTTTTCATAAAGTGTATGTTTTCATTACCCACACACACACATTTTGAGTAAAAACATGGTGCCAATTTGCAACATACACAGTAGAAATTATTTTCTTGCCATGACATTTTTAGCACCAGGGCTTTTAATCTGTATATATATACAGATAGCAGGATGTCAGTGTTTTTGAAGATGGCAGTCTGGGTGTTTTTTGTTCGTTGGTCGGTTGGTTGGTTGGTTGGTTGGTTGGTTTGGTGTTTTTGGTTTTGGTTTCGGTTTTCTGCTAAACTCTCCAATAGCAAGCATCCATATGCTAGGGGTTTATGTAATATGAGATAAGACTTTAAACCAGAGCCTTTTTCCCTGTTATAGCAGTCAAACATAATTCCTTCTAGAAGCTAGTTCTTATGGAATTAATGATTGGAAATGATCGAGTTCTAGGTTAATGTCTGCCACTTTATTGTAATATGCAAAACTTTTTTTTTCTAAGTAAGTTATAGAGATAATTTAAAAAATAATAAAATAAAACTTTTCTTGGCTAACTGCTTTAGCTTCCACTTCTAAACTTTCATAATTTTGATAGTAAATAGAATCTTAGTTTTATAAATATGCCACAAGTATTTTGCTATTAAATATATCAAAGGTAGTATTTGAAAAGATATCTTTAATTCTTTTTTTTAAGTTTTTTTATTAATTTTGAGAGAGACAGAGACAGCGTTGAGTGGGGGAGGGTCAGAGAGAAAGAGAGAGAAAAAGAGAGAGAAAGAGAGAGAGAGAGAATCCTAAGGAGGCTCTGTGCTGCCAACGCAGAGGCCAACACGGGGGGTCAAACTCAAAAACCATGAGATTATGACCTGATCCGAAACCAAGAGTCGGATGCTGTGAGCCACCCAGGAACCCTGAAAAGATATTTTTTTAATTAGATAAAGAGTGTACCTTTCCAATGCGTTTTGTTTTACTTTTTTTTTTTTTTAATTTTTAGAATTCATTAGTAACCCTTACAATTTTAGAGTAGCAAGGTCAAATAAAGTTAACCCTTCCCCAATTTTAAGATGGAGAAAACTGAACCTCAGAAAAATTAAATGACTTATTAAGTGTTGTTTACAAAGCTAATTAGTTTCAGTACCAAGTTGTTTGGCTTCCAGCCTTGTGTTCTGTATACCATACCATTGACCCTTTTTCTTGTTCATAATGGTAGCTTTTATTCACTACTGTCAGATTCATTTGGCTAAAGAAAACACACACCCCAAGAAATCAAAGGTGTAAGTACCATGTGCAAATATTATGTTAACAATATCTTAGTGTCTGTCAATGTGGCTTTTTCAAATGCCTTGAATTTGGAGTTGAATTGATGAGTGACTGCATTTTTAAAAGCTCTTGTGACAAAACGTTTGTTAGCACACATATGCATTCTTTATTATGAGAAGCTACATTTAATTGGAATATATATTTTGGTAAGGACTCTTCATGTTGTATAATTTAGACTTGTTGATGTTATATATCCTAGAGAAAACTTTCAAACATTTTAAACTAAATAATAAGTAAAACAAAAGCTGAGCAGCTCTGGAAGAGAGTGGGGAGGACCTCTTCAGGTGGACTCCCACCACAACTGGTTCTTAGAAACACAGTTTGAAAACCAGGGACATTTAGAAACCAGTTTAATCCATACAAATATACCACCTTCCTTAGGCTCTGGAATAATATTACACCCAGGCAATGTGGGCAGAGTATTTTTATTTACAGACTTGTTCTAAAATTAAACAGCGATGATTTTCTATGTTTTCTTATTTTTAATGTTGATTCAGCTTCCAAGAGTACAGTCTGTTCATTCATGTATTTATCACTCCTTTAACAGACATTTATCAAATGTCTGTAGTGTGGAATGTATTATTCAAACTCTTTTATGTGATTATCCAAAAAAGAATTTAGAGCCTAGTAGTGAATATGGCATTATTATGCAAACAGCTGTACTCTAAGGTGAGAGACAACAAAAGGCCCCAAGCATGGCAAAAATAGAACCCCGTGGAATCTTAGAGCGTACTGTGCAGACCCCCATTTCTCAGCTGAGGTGCTCCTTCCTGGGAAGGCTGACACCTAGCCTCTGTGCAGGAACTGCTCTGGGCAGCAGGGAGCTGTTCCACTCCCTTCCTGGAATTGCATGCATCCAGTGACTGGTCATTGCACAATGGTCTCAGTTCCATGCCTCCAAGTGGAATAACATTGAAGAGTTATTTTACTACAGATTGGCCATGGCATCACCTCAGCTGTTGCTGTATTTCCATCACTGTGTCACCTCTCCCTTTGTGGCCCTTATTCTCATACTCCTTTGCAAGTGCTTTTCCTAGGAGCACTTCTGGTAACCTCCTGCAGTCAAGCAAATCATTTCAGAGCTATTTCCCTGGGAACCCGACCCAAAACACAGAAAACAGATGAGAAAATTTTCATGAAACTGGTAGCATATTAACGGGAACTTGGAAATTAACAGGTGTAAGATACATAAAGCTATGGAGAAGAGGACATGTCAGGTGGTAGGAGCACTCTAGCTGACATATCTATTTGAATAAATCATGTGAACAGTGACAACAATTGACTAACTTACCAGAGTGGATAAAATGCATAGAGAGACTAGTCTAGGCTGGAAAGATATAGAGGAAAGGAATTTATTTTGTAGGTGAGTAAAAGACCCTAAAGAATTTTTGAACATGGATATGACAAAGATGAGACCTGAGTTTTAGAAAGAAAAGCCTTATATATTAAAAAAATTTTTCAAAAATTCAAATTTGTTTAATTAAAAAAACTAAGAAAAATATTACACTCAAAATATGTGATTACATATAAAAGCACTGACATTTTGTGTGTTCTACATGAGTAAGACAACCAAGATTTGATAGATCCTTAAATCAAATACTTCTGCATTGGCATAATTGATCAGTTTCTGCTAAATGCTTTATGGTGATTTTTAAAAATTTTGTTTTTAACATTTATTCATTTTTGAGAGACACAGACAGACAGAGCATGAGTGGAGAAGGGGCAGAGAGAGAGGGAGACACAGAATCCAAAGCAGGTTCCAGGCTCTGAGCTGTCAGCACAGAGTCTGACGCAGGGCTCGAATCCACAAGCTGTGGGATCATGAGCTGGCCTGAAGTCGGACGCTTAACCAGCTAAGCCACCCAGGCGCCCTAATGGTGATTTTTTTAAAATACGAAATGTGAGAAAATAGAACATATCAACACTTGTGTCACTATCTAAAATCATTTAGTACCAATATATTTTCTTGTATTGTTGGTACCAAATCTATCTAAAAGAGATCTTTTTTTTTTTTTTAAGTTTATTGATTTTGAGAAAGACAGTGCACATGTGTGAGCAAGGGAGGGGCAGAGTGAGAGGGAGGGAGAATCCCAAGCAGGCTCCACACTAAAAGTATCCCTAAAAGAGATCTTGATGCATGTTGATATCTAAAGTATTCTTGAAGCACCTGAGTGACTCAGGCGGTAAAGCGGCCAACTCTTGATTTCGGCTTTGCTCACGACTCATTGTTGGTGAGATTGTGCCCTGCATCAGGCTCCACACTGACAGCATGGAGCTTACTTGGGATTCTCTCTCTCCTATCTCTCTGCCCCTCCTCTCTCTCTCTCTCTCTCCCTCTCTCTCTCTCTTCTCTCTGTCTGTCTCTCATTTGTCTTAAAATAAATAGACATTTTTAAAAAAGTATTCTTTGAAATGGAAAAAATATTGAATTTATTCTAATTCTTATATGGTAATGTATTCATTCAACAAATATTTACTGAGCACTACCATATGCTGTACTGTGAGATCACAAAATAAGGAAGGAAAATAGAAGTATTAAAAATAGTACGAGTGTGATCAATTCTACAAAAGGGGAAACACCAACTGTTCTGGAAATGTGTGACTGGAGGACCTACTTAGGTATAAGAATGACAGATAAGTGGAAACATGTAACCTGAGTAGTTATTAGCCAAGAAAAGAAAAGGAGAGTATTCCAGGAAGGGGGAGGAAGAATGTTTCATGCAAGGGCAACAGAGTTGTCTCAGGATTGGAGGAAAGAGTGCTTTGCACATTTAAGCACCTGGAATAAGACTGGGGTAAGAATAAATGTAGAGTAGGGACACGGTTCCTTATTAGCTAAAATAAGGTAGACAGGGAAAGATCATGAAGGGAAAACCACGTTAAATTTCCTAAACTTTATTCAAGGGGTAAGGTTAAGCTACTGAGGTATATTAAATGGGAGCAGGAGTGACAAAATCATATCACTCAGTGGCTGCCAAGTGGAGAATCCACGATGCAGCTGCCACTGGACCAATACAGACTGGATGAGAAAACTCCAGTTAAGAGGCTGGTGCTCCAACTCAAAGGAAACTAAGGGCGATGGTCATGGGGATGGATAGAAATAGATGTCTTTGAGAGAGATTTAGGTGATTGAAATAAGATTTGGTGATTTAACATAAATGTGAGGGGACAAAAGAAGATTCTAGGCCTCTGGCTTGGAGAAAAATAACTCTAATAAGTTGGAGATTTTGTTGTTATTGTTGTTATTTAATTTGTAAACTTAGAGGAATGGAAACATATTACTTTGTTTTTTGTGTGCCATATAGAATTTACAAACCTGGAGAAGAGAGAGATAATTTAGGAAATCATAATCTGACTTACCAGCAACAGTATTGACTTGGAATATAATATGGCCTTTTTATAAAACGTGTGCAAATAAACTTATTTTTGGCCACCAGAACTTTTAAAATGCAGCGTGTGCCCTTAAAATAGGGCTTCTTGTGGACTTGTCAATATATTCTCTGGCTTTAGGGCATTTGAAGTGTCTAAAATATAGTGGGTTTTTTGAGTAGTCCGCTATGATATACATACATTATATTGGACACACAGTTTATATAGTCTAGAGGAAAAGGTATGAAGCACAGGGTAGAGGATTCAGTTCAGGCTCCTCAAATAACTGGTCTGGACTTCAGTTTCTTTTCCTGTAAGATAAGGTAGCATGATCAGATTACTAGTAATATCCTGTTTACTCTCAGTTTGCTCCAAGTATCTACTATGAATGAATATTTGAATGTATACATATGTAAATACACATATGTACACATATACACATATATATACTCGTAGAAATGTCATATGGCAACTTCAAATTTTCCTAAACATTTCACACCAGTGAAGTTTTTATTTTTCGTTTTAATTTTTTTGTGGTTTTCTTCATCTTATATTGTAGTATTTATCTACCATTATGTTTCTTTTCTGGGTAAAAAAATGTAGTATTTTCCTTCTGTCAGGGATTTTTCTCTCTGAAATTAACTTATGAGACATGAGGGCACCAGGGCACAGCACTGTGTCTGGCATCTTTCAGTGTGTCCTCTGCCTTTTTGGACTCCTGTTTATTTACAGGGTGTTCTTGTTTACCAAACATGTCTGCACATTCTAAGGAATCTAGAAATATGTATAAGGAAATTAGATGAGTATCATAAATATTTGATGTTCCAGATGATCCTCCAAAAGTATCTCTAAGTTACCGTGCAGTTCAAGCATAGGGAAAATTCTTTCAGCTTCGTAATAGAGACACATAAATTCTTAGCAAATATTTTTTTTCTTCTTCTTTTGTTCCCCAGCATACCCTATCTATAGGAGAACAACAAACTATTGCCTTTTGAGCAACCGGTGATCCAGTGGTAAATTATTCCCAACTTTTGATTCTCCTTATTTTATTTTTCTTCCTTTCTCCTTTCTATATTTGATACCCACTGGTATTTCTATAAAGATTGGGTAGGATGAAATCCAGACCAGTTTCACTTGATATTTTAAAAAAGGTTTACACTGGCAGCAATTTTTACTGTCCAGTTAAAGGACATGTAGAAATTACTTGTATGTGTTGTTCATACTATCAGTGTCCCATGAGTTTCTTCTGTGTAGAATCTGCTGCATCACCAAAGAGATAAAAAATGCAACTGTGCATGTACAAAGATAATGACTGCTCATTACCACCTGGCTAGCACATATTTTTATCAAGGCTCAGTTTTCAAAGTTGATCTGAAAATAGATGAAAAAATAAAAATAAAAAGCTCAAAAGCATGGGAATAGACTTAAGCAATAAAAAATCAGAGAGGTTAAGTTTGGGCCGGATAACAAGGGGCTTCAATTAAAGGGTTTATTTGCTTGAAATACCAACCTCTCAAGCATCCCTTATGTCTTCATGAGGAAAGGTTTTACTGATTACACATGCTAACATCTCATTAAGAATGGAACATAAGGAAGATAAATTACAGAGTCAAAAGGTGAACAAGGTAAGTGGAGGCCACAGTTAACTAAATGCAGGTCCCTTGATGTGTGTGTGTGTGTGTGTGTGTGTGTGTGTGTGTGTGTGTGTGTTTTGTACCATGTATACAATGTAAGTAGACTAACTTGCTCAGGACCAGATACAAACTAGGGATAAAAACACTGGCCTAGAGTGACCACGTGAGTATTGATTGGGAGTAATAGTAATATAGTGCTAGACTGTTTAGTGCTCAAAAGTCTAAAAATGTCAGGAGTATAGCATTTTTGCAACATAGCAATCATACTGAGTTATAATATTTTTGTTCTTTTCCCTAGAAATAAGTACTAATACAGAAATTTAAACTCTTGTCTAATTAGGAGATATTATTGGGGTAGATGTGTGAAAGAAGACAAGAAAATCTCTAATAAGATTTTTGAACACCAACAGTTTGAACTTATGTGTAAAAATATGTTGTATTTGTCAGTCAGACTCCTACAGTATTTGCCATTTAGAGATATTACTGATAATAAGATCCACTGTACTTACCCCAGTCTTTAAATTCTCAAGTGATAATTTGGTTAGTTGAGATGTTATTCCTTAGTAAACATATAGCATCAACCTGGCTTGCAATAATGGACTAATTTACCCATAGCGAAGATACAGGCAGTCAAGAGACACAGAGGAGAGAGATTGTGGGGTGTTCTACATGGCTCTCCAAATCCTTTCTTCCCACATTGGACACGCACACTCTGTCTTTAAGGAAAGCTTTATTGGTTTACCCCACAGGTAAACACAGGAGATAAAAATATCTCCATTTTCACTCTAGAAAGTGTAAAGCTTTGGGACATTTTTCTGGCAGCCATAAGCAATTATTCTACAGATCCTGAGTTTATTTACTACACAGGACATCCTGCTAAGGACTTTTATAGATACAGACTCTTTTTCCTACTAAATATTACTAGTGTCTACCTGGAGGTCTAGTTGACAAAGGCAACCTCCTTTCTTTTTTTTTTCTCCCCCCTGGCCTGCACCACTCACCTCCTCAACACGTGTAACAGGAGAAGAAGTGGATGGGATTTTAGACCAGTTGCTTTAACACTTTTTCCCCCAATTACTAATCAGTGAAATGTAATTGAGTCAAAACTTGCAAAAACCATTCCCAAAAACATGTTAAGATTTAAGCATGTATTGAAATTTTGAAACCTTAGGGTTGCAAACTAGCTGAAAAAGATCAGGAAGATCTGGAAGAACTGGAAAGTCTTTAAAATTAAAGAATGAAATAATCATGTAGAAATCGTGATGGTGATGATGATAGCAATTAAATTCTCACCACTTTTCAAGCACTTCTCTATATTCTTTATGGGTATGGTTTTATAAAACACATAATAATCTTCTGGGGTAGGCACTATTATTTTACCATTTAACAGATGTAGAAACTGGGGCATAGATGAAATTAAATGACTTAGCAAGGTTCACCAACAAGTAGATTCTGCCACCATTTATCAAATTTAGGAAACCCGACTCCCAAATCCATGGTATTAACATAATCATATATGAGAAGAGCATAGACATATCAAATCCAACATATTTTTATTAATAAAACTAGATAATAAAAGAGAAGCTGGCTTATTAAAAAATACTAGTGGTGGGGTGCCTGGTTGGCTCAAACAGTTAAGCATCTGACTTCAGCTCACGTCATGATTTTGCAGTTCCTGGGTTCAAGCCTCATGTCGGGCTCTATCTATGCTGACAGCTCAGAGCCTGGAGCCTATTCGGATTCTGTGTCTTCTTTTCTCTCTGCCCCTCCCCTGCTTGTATCCTGTCTCTCTCCTTCTCTCAAAAATAAAATAAAAACATTTTTAAAAAATTAAAAAATAATAGTGGAGAATCAGTTTTGTTGATTATCGCTGTGGCAAAAATGAAGTAAATACTGAAATTAATGAGTAAACAAAGGTTTATTGAATATCTGTTTTGAATGTAGTGTCATATGATGGCCTACAAGACACAGATGAAATAGAAGTTGTAGCAAATAGCATAAAACCTGCTAAAAAAGACTGGAAGTTGAGTTAGAAGATATGGCAAATGAGATATACTTAAGTATCAGCATCAGAGAAGTGATAATTGAAGCAATTTTCAAACAGATAATTTTTCCAAATAAATGTGATTATCAGGCTAAAATTCTAAGTTAAAATGCTTTAGTATAGGAGTGATTTGGAATATGATTTTCATTTGTAAAGTTCTAAATAATGTGAAGGCATATAAACTAAACTGAGAAGAGTGGTAAACAAGAATGAGAGAAGTATGACCTACATTGCCATCTGTTGGGGAAATGAACATCTGTCACGTGGAATGAAAGATGAAGTTTGGAAATTCCCAATGAATCTCAACAGCCAGCATTACTATTTAAGAGCAAAAACAGATTTCAAGCCTAATTTAGCTTTTTAATTTTTTTTTAATTTGGAAAAGATATTTAAAGAAGAAAAAAAATGTCTCCAATCAGTTAGAAACCATGGCTTTTAAGATTCCCAGATACAATTTTAGATCAAATTAGAATAGAATTGTGCTAGAGAAAGAATATTGTCAAAACTTATCTCCAGAGTACATTTTATGCTCTCCAGAAGCATCTTGTTTTCTGACTAATGAATCTGTGCATTTCATAAGATACGGTGGCAAAAATCCAACCCCAGAATTTAGTCTCAGTTCTAACATGGTGTCATTTTGAGTAGTCATTTCACTCTTTAGATCTAAATTCCCTTGTTTATAATGTGGATGAGATTGGATTAAGTTATTCCTGAGGTTACCTTTCAGTTGCTCTCCTATTTATTATGTGCACCTATTTTTAAAAAGCCTGTTAATAATTGCGTGCTTGATATATTGATTTTATAGATAGAAATAGTGTTCCTACAGCTACTTTTTCTCCTTCTTTTCCACCCCTCTTCCTCATTATTAGTATTGTTGTTGTTGTTGTTATTTTACTTCTTCTGAAATCTTACATCAGTATCTTTTCTCTCCTTTAGGGTGGAGTCAGTGGGTTGACTGGAGAGCTAGAATTTGGAGATAATGGAGGAAATCCCAATGTCCACTTTGAAATTCTTGGAACAAACTATGGAGAAGAGCTTGGCCGAGGTGTTCGCAAAGTAAGACTAGACACATTGATAAATGTTTTTTTTTCCTAAAGCAGCTATAATTTTGTTTGATTTTACTCCATGCAATATGGTTACAGTAGGTATTAAAGTTCATATTGTAGTTTGACAGAGAAGGGGAAGGGGAGAATTACTCATTTAAATGACGTTAAATACTTATCAGAAGTATTAAGCAATACACTCCATTTATGGCCTAGAATGATTAAAGGAAAAAAAGTAATCTAACGGTTTCCTAGGGAACTAGCATCATCTTCTATTCATTATAATAATTTTTATAAAATAGTGGATTTAATATTCATAGAATGCATATCTTCTTGGTTTTTAACTTGTAACATGCACAAAATCAGAATGAGAGCTTTGATAAACTTCATATAGTAAGAGGAAAGTCTACTCTAAAAAGTGACCTTACAGGAATTCAAATTCTATCCTTGTCATGTAATAAGTAGAAAATGATTTGTAGGAAATTCGCTCTTGTTCTGTACCACAGACCACATGTAAGAAGGTGAGTGATAATAAGGGATGTTTTATGAACTACTGGTACAATAGCTTTCTCAAGGACAAATATAAAAGGCCCTGTAGAAATTACTTGTCTATAGTTGGGATTTGCCATTTTTTCTATATTTTTGGTAGGAAAAAATCTAAGATGATTGAGTGCACTTCCAGGGCTCACAACTGTAAATTTCTAACTGTATAAAGGTGGCTGAATTGAGAATAAGAGGTTCTTCCGTAGGTGTTTCTCTCCAGTGCTGACATGCAGGCTGCACAGAAATATAGACAAAACAAAGTTAGGAGTTATATTCTAATCCGCAGTAAAAATTTGCCAGTAAACTTATGCTAGAGAGGAGTAGAAACTACGCTAATGTGTTTTTAATTATTGTTTCATAGTGAAATGTAGGACGCATAAAAACTGCGTAAAACACAATGAGAGTTTATTGAATTATTTTAAAGGAAACACCACTACTATGGTCAAGAACTACAACATATCAAGCATCCTAAACACCCCCACAGACTTCTCCCTGATACATCCCTGACCCCTCTTCTCACCAGTATAACCATCAGTCTGAATTTTATGATACTCATTTCTTTACATTTTAAATATAGTTTTATCACTATGTGCATGCTTAAATAACATAATTGAATTTTGCCAATATTTCAGTTTATTAATGGACTCAATATTGCATATATTCTCTTTTCTTGCTTCTTATGTTCAACATTCTGTTTGTGTTATTCATTTTTGTCATTACATGTAGTTGTAGTTTATTTCTATATTGCTGTATTGTTTTCTACCACGTGAATGTGTCACAATCAACTGTGGGTGTCTATCCATTTTTAGATTATTACAAGCAAAGCTGTTATAAATATTCTTAGACATATATCTTGGATATATACTCTAGAACTTGTGCGTATATTTCTGTGGGTTTGGAGTAGAATTTCTTAATACAAGGAAGGAAGCATATTGGGGCACATGGGTGGCTCAGTCTGTTGAGCATCCAACTCTTGATCTTAGCTCAGGTCTTGATCTTAGGGTTGTGAGTTCAAGCTCTGTATTGGGCTCCAAGCTTGGCTTAGAGCCTACATAAATATGTATATATCTATATATCTATACACACATCTATATATATATATATATATATATACACATCTATATATATATATACACATATATACACACACACATATATATATTACACATCTATCTATATATATATATGTATACACATATATATGAAAGCATATCTTGAATTTTACTGTATAACCTCAAACCCATTTTCATAGAGATTTGCTAATTTTCATAACATCAGCAATGCAATGATTTCTCGTGGCCCTGTCCTCTCACCAAATTTTGGTTTCATTAGACTTCAATTTTTATTAAGTTGTTTGGTATATAATGATGTATCTTCATGGTTTCAATTTTTGTTTCAGTGATTATATAAAGGTTCTGTATATTTTCTTATACTTTTTGGCACTTCAGCTTTCTTTTGGAATTAATTGCCTGTTCAAGTCCTTTGTACCTGTTCCTTTGGGTTGTCTTTTGTTTTTATAATTGATTCTAGGAGCTATAAATATATATATTTAAGTGGTTACTTAAATTCCATTTATTTTCACAGTCTCTTAACTCTAGAGAACAAACTGAGGGTTCCTGGATTGGAGGTAGGAAGGGGGAAGGGTTAAATAAGTCATGGAAATTAAGGAGGGCATTTGTTGTGATGAGCACTGGGTGTCGTATGTAAGTGGTGAATCACTAAATTCTCCACCTGAAACTAATATTACCCTGTAAACTAACTGGAGTTTAAATAAAAACTTGAAAAAAGAGTATTTCCCTGAAGACCCTGGGGCAAGTAGCCCCTGCGATGGTAAAGTTGACTCTTTTCCCATCACCTAGCAAGAAAAGAAAAAGAAAATCCTCTTGCCTATCAACACCGGTGCCATTATCCTCTATCAATATCCACCTTCCCTACTAGGGACTTTTACTTTTGCACTGGCAGCTGGAAGTCAGCTCTTAGTTGCCAAAGCCTTCTCTCCTAACTACCAACACTTACAAAGGTACACCTTAAATAAATTTGGAATTCATTTCTTTCATGACCCCTTGCATTCAACAGTAGTGTAATTAATTTATCATTGATTTGGAGTATGTTAATTCTTTTTTTATCTGTTTGTTTCAAGTTTTTATTTAAATTCTAGTTAGTTAACATATAGTGTAATTTTTGTTTCAGGAGAATTTAATGAGTCATCACTTACACCCAGTGCTCATTAGAACAAGTTCCCTCCTTGGTACCCATCACCCATCTAGCCCATCCCCCCCCACCTCCCCCCCCCCCCAACAACCATCAGTTTGTTCTCTGTATTTAAGAATCTCTTATAGTTTGCCTCCCTCTCTCTTTTTTTTTCCTCCCCATATGTTCATCTGTTTTGTTTCTTACGTTCCTCATGTGAGTGAAATCATATGGTATTTGTCTTTCTCTGATTTATTTCACTTAGCATAATATACTCTAGCTCCATTCACGTCACTGCAAATGGCAGGATTACATTCTTTCTGATGGCTGAGTAATATTCCAGTATGTATATATATCACCTCTTCTTTATCCATTCATCAGTCAATGGACATTTGGGCTCTTTCAATAATTTGGCTACTGTAGATAATGCTGCTATAAACATTGAAGTGCATGTGCCCCTTTGAATTAATATTTTTGTATCCTTTGGGTAAATACTTATTAGTGTGATTGCTATATCATAAGGTAGTTCTATTTTTAACTTCTTGAGGAATTTCCATACTGTTTTCCAGAATCACTATACCAGTTTGCATTCCCACCAATAGTACAAGAGGGTTCCCTTTTCTCCACATGCCCTCCATCACCTGTTGTTTCTTGTGTTGTTGATTTTAGCCATTCTGACAGGTGTGAGCTGATGTCTCATTGTAGTTTTGATTTGTATTTCTCTGATGATGAATGATGTTGAGCATCTTTTAATGTGTCTGTTAGCCATTTATATGTCTTCTTTGGAAAAATGTCTACTCATGTCTTCTCCCCATGTTTTAATTGGATTATTTGTTTTTTAGGTGTTGAGATTTTGAAGTTCTTTAAATATTTTGGATACTAACTCTTTATCAGATAATATCATTTGCAAATATCTTCCTCCATTCCATAGGTTGCCTTTTAGTGTTTTTGATTGTTTCCTTCATTGTGAAAATGTTTGTTTTGATGAGGTCCCAATAGTTTATTTTTGCTTTCATTTCCTTTACCTGAGAAGATATATCTAGAAAGAAGTTGCTCCAGTGAGTATCAAATCGGTTACTGCCGATTTTTTCCTTTAAGATTTTTATGGTTTCAAGTCTCACATTTAGGTCTTTAATCCATTTTGAATTTACTTTTGTGTATGGTGTAAGAAAGTGATCTAGTTTCATTCTTTTGTATATTGCTGTCCAGTTTTCGCAACACCATTTGTTGAAGAGACTTTTTCCCATTGGATATGATCATTCTTTCCCGCTTTGTCAAAGATTAATTGGCCATATAGTTGTGGGTTCGTTTCTAAGTGTTTCATTGATCTGTGTGTCTATTTAGTGCTGATACTACACTGTTTTCACCACTACAACTTTATAATTTAATTCAGAGTCTGAAATTGTGATTCATCAAGCTTTGCTTTTCTTTTTCAAAGTTTCTTTGACTGTTAGGGGTCTTTTGTGGTTCCATACAAATTTTAGGATTATCTGTTCCAGGTCTGTGAAACATGCTATTGCTATCTTGATAGGGATTGAATTATATATGTAGATTGTTTTGGGGAGTAGAGACAATTTTTAAATGTTTATTTATTTTTGAGGGGTGTGTGTGTAAACAGGGGGAGGGGCAGAGAGAGAGGAAAGAGAGAATTCCAATGAAGGGTTTGATCTCGTGAACTTTGAAATCATGACTTTAGCCAAAATCAAGAGTCACACGTTTAACCCACTGAGCCACCCAGGTGCCCCTGGGTAGTATAAACATTTTTACATTATTTATTCTTCCAATCCATGAGCATGGAATGTTTTTCAATTTCTTTGTGTCATTTTTAATTTCTTTCATCAGTGTTTTATACTTTTCATATTACAGGTCTTTCACCTGGTTCGGTTTATTCCTAGGTATCTTATCGTTTTGGGTACAGTTGTTAATGGGAGTGATTCCTTAATTTCTCTTTCTGCTGTTTCATTATTGGTGTATAGAAATGCAGATTTCTATATTTAAGATTTCTGTACACTGACTTTTGTATACTGAGATTTACTGAATTCTTTTATCAGTTCTAGCAGTTTTTTTTTTTGTACAATCTTTTGGGTTTTCTATATAGAGTATCAGCAAACAGTGAAACAGCAAACTATTTTCTGCGAACAGTGAAAGTTAACTTCTTCCTCAGTGACTTAGATGCCTTTTATTTCTTTTTGTTGTCTTATTGCTGTGGGTAAGACTTCCAGTACTACTAAATAACAGTGGTGAGAGTGAACATCCCTGTCTTGTTCCTGACCATAGAGGAAAAGCTCTCAGTTTTTCCCTATTGAGGATGATGTTAGCTGTGGGTTTTTCATATATGCCCTTTATTATGTTGAGTTATGTTCCTTCTAAACCTACTTTATTGGGAGTTTTATCATGAATGGATGTTGTACTTTGTCAAATGCCATTTCTGCACCTATTGAAATGATCATGTTTTTTATCCTTTCTTTTGTTGATGTCATATATCACATGAATTTTGATACTAAGGTTATATTGCCCTCATAAAATGTGGTGGAGAGGGTTTCCTCTTTTTCTATTCTCTATGAGTTATGTAGTATTGGAAGAATACTACATAGATGATAGGTCATCGTAATGAAGCCAACTGGGCCTAGAATTTTCTTTGTGGGATTTTTTTTAAATGACTGATTCTACTTTCCATGATAAATAAAAAATAAAAGTCCAGTTTTCTAATTTTTGTCAACTCAAAAAGTTTTATTTTTATGATATTTTATTTTTTCTATACATTAGCATTAAATTGCTAGTATCTTTTTAAATATATGAAGCATTTCAGGATCTGAACTTATTTTCATTTTTGAAGCTTTTGTAGTAATTAGCATTTTAAAATTATTATAGGGGCACCTGGGTGGATCAGTCATTTAAGCGTCCGACTTCAGCTGAGGTCATGATCACACAATTTGTGAGTTCAAGCCTGAGTCAGGCTTTGTGCTGACAGCTCAGAGCCTAGAGCCTGCTTCAGATCTGTGTCTCCCTCTCTCTCTGCCCATTCCTGCTCATATTCTCTCTCTCTCTCTCTCTCTCTTTCTCTCTCTCTCAAAAATAAACATTAATAAATAAATAGATAAAAGTTTTTTTTTAATATTATAAAGACTTGCACTTGCATTAATGCTTTCTTCCCTAAAAAATATCTTGTCTACTGTTAATAGAGCTAAATCAACTTTCTTTCCATTACTATTTGGATGGCATTTATTTTTACTATCCTTTTACTTTAAACTTTTCTGCATCCTTTTGTTCCATACATAATTCTTATTAGAAGTATATAATTAATTATTTGACACTAATTTGGCTTTCATTCCTAAAATTCAGAGCATTTCATGTATTTATATGAAAACTATTTACTAACACATTTACCTTTAAGTCTACTGTTTTGTACATTCTATTATTTTGTACATTTGGTGGCTCTTCATGCAAGTATTACTTAATTCCTTCCAAACCCTTAGGTGTTTTCCTTCCACTCTACTCCCAATAATTACCACCACGTTTAGGCGTAATCATTTTGCACCCGATTTCTTCTTTCTTCCAATATCTTTTGTGTAAACTATTTCATGTAGTGTTATGATTAACTTTACTAAAGACTTATAACCCTAATACTTCCCTGTTTTACATAAACACTTATCCCAATTTAATAATTAGATATGTATGCATTCACAAGGATGGTAATTATAGTATTCGTATCATTATAGCAGCTAAGAAGAGTTTGTTTAAAGAAATAGGAGGGGCCAGCATTGTAGCAGAAAAGCAGTAGCATAAAGGCTGAAGAGAATCCATTGGATTTAGGAACTCAAGGTTCATTAGTAACTGAGGAGAGACAGTAAAGCAAATGGGCTAGAAATGAGGCTGCTAATGTCAGGCTATTCAAATTATTGTGCTACTTAAAACCCAGTGACCTCAGGTGTGTCACTAAACTCTTAAGTAGGGGCAACCTGTATGAGTTAGTGATGTGACACATCCAGAACTTGCCTTTTACCTCCAAAAAGATTGCAATTTATTGTCACTTTTAAAGGAAATGTCAGTGGAGTTGTAATGCCATATGTTGAAAAAACAGGTCTGAAAGTAAAAAGGAAGGTGATGAGCAAAGGAAGTAAATGTAAGTATCGTATTAGCCCACCCATTGGCTATGACGGTGTCCATTAAATGGCTGCATGAAGTTGTGGGGGCAAACTTTCAGAATGTAAGAGATTTGTGTATGTTTAAATGTTTAGATTAAGCCAGTAGAGAGGAAGAGAAAGAAGATAAAGAAAAGAAAGGTGATCATTGAAAAAGAAAGTGATCTGGGAGAAAGAGAGAGGATTGGATCCATTTAGATGGAGTGCTTAATTTTAGGCATGGAGGACATTGTTTTCCAGAGTGATGGAGGGAGAGAATAGGAAAGATGGTGTGAATGCAAGCAAGAAGTACTCCCATCATAATAGCAGCTAAGAAGAAAGCATTTGTTTCAAGAAATAGAGGGGAGTCGGCAATGTAGCTGAAAAGCTCTGTTGGCTCTGGGGGTTACAGATTTCATTGCAGCACTAACCTACATGGTTATATATTTTTGCCCAACAGTATTTGGTTGACAGAGTGTATTTGAAGTAATGTAAGATTGAGATTTCATCAGATTGTTTTTGTTTTGTTTGTTGTTTTTGATAGCAATACGATGAGGCCTTGAGGGTAAAGATATTGACAGGGTGATGGCTGAAGAGGCAAATCATGAAATCCAACATGGACATGCACAGGAAGAGTCTCAACAACAGGCAGAAAGTATAGCTTGAAATAACAGAGCACTCAGTAAGTCTGAAGAGGCTGTGTGTTGATTTGCATTAAATGAAAGACCTTCAGAGCCAGGAAGTTGTGTTTGAGGAGACATCCAAATTCTTGATTCAAAGGTTTGGATTGGTTCCAGATGCTCAAAAAGTCATGGATGTGAGGATGGCAGGAGTGGGCTTCATTTAGCCTTCCAAGGTCAATATAGTTACAAGATCAATGGAGTTGCTTCACCCCACTCTGAATTCAAAGTCTACATAATGTGTCATCTATGCCGTTCGGTTGACAACAAATCAAATACTTCATATTATGTCTAATTTATTCTTAATAATATTAGACCACTCCTGTAATTATTTATATTTCCTTGCTCCAACTCCCAAATGGGATTGAAACACCCAGTGCACTGGCATTACATAGATTTTATGTAAAAGGGACCATAATGTTTATAGCACCTTTTACATTGTTGTCAAAAATTGTTGTATTATTATTTTAATTTCTTGCCTGTTGTTGTAACACAAATGTTTTTCTACCAAACTACAATTTTAACTAATTGCTGAATTTATAAAACTCCAAATCTACCTCTCAAGTTATTTTAAAAGTACTGTACATAAGTTTGTGGATTGCTAGCTCTGTTTATAAATGGGGCAGTTCTTTCATATAAGCATCAACCCTTATATAATGTATTCTGAGATACTATCAAGTAAAGGCATTACCATGCAAATAGTTACAATACAGATTTACTTAGATATGCCTACAGTTAATGTTCCACTCCCAGTATCTCCATGTATCAAAAAGAGTAAATGGCTTTCCAATTGATGAACTGTCAAGTTGTCAGTGTTTATTCCACTGCCAGTGGCTAAGTGTATACAATGCCCACAGCCTTATCACCTCGAGCAGGGGGAATGTCAGCTCTCATAAACTGACAGGATTGTGTCTGTTTGGATTTAAATGTGAGATTGACCATGTCCCAAATTTTGGACTAGTCTCGGCTCTCTTGGCATTGTATGAGTGGAGGTTTCTTTTTTCTGAATTTGAGGAGAATGTAAAAAGGATTGTCTAATGTTCACTGATGTTGATCAAAACGAAGAGCTCTTCTGCTTTGATATTTTTTTACATGTTCTTTTCCTTTGATGTAAGGTGGTGTTTCATTCAGTAGATGGTACCTTCAAGGTATTAGACACCGTACCCTTGAAGATAAATTCAGGTAAACCTCAAAGCCAACTTTTTAAATCATCAAGGTTTTCTATTTTCTTAAACTTTCTCCAAGAATATGTTTGTTCTTTTTTCTGTTCATCAAAATACAATATTTCCAAGAAGAAAAATACTTTGATAACATCCTATCCAGTCTCCTAAAACTAATTAGAATACATAAAAACCATAGATTAAATTATTTAATATAAAGTATCAATCTGTGTTTTTTTTCCTTTCCTTAGAAGAGAAATTCTCTACAGTGTGTTTGTTTGTTTGTTTGTTTTGGGGGTTTTTGGTTTTGGTTTTGGTTTTTTTGCTTATATGTCTGAAGTGTTCTTTGTTCAGTTTCGTTTTGCCACTGTTACTCATTTTTTATTATGAAGATGGAGTTTCAGCATTAAAATTTATCACTCTAGACTTATGTCTTTGATCTTTATCACAAACAGGAAGATAAGACCAGGAAAAAATAGATTAAACCTGGTTGCACAACCCATCTTAATTGCGTAGTAATGCTTAGTATCTTCATAAAATTGTTTTCTCATGTAAGCTGATGAAATAAAATGGTAGCGCAGAGATATTGTAGCTCCTAGGTCTAATTGCTTCTCAGATAGATTTAGAATCTTTACTCAGGTTCTCCAACATTAAATTCACAAATATAAAACCTATTTTGCATTCTTGGGAAAACCTAACTGTTTTTGCAACAGTCATTGGTCCATTTTTAATGAACTGAAATATTTTACTGTCTTGCAAATAGAAGGGGAAAGAACAGTTTTACCTTCAAATGGCCAATGATTAAACGTTTTACTGGTATTCTTCAACATTATATCTGTATTCTGGTTCTGGAATATGTAAATAGCCTTTATCTTTACTATTAACTTGTTTTATGTTTCCTTCTAACACTTTCTGCTCACTGAAATTACATGCATACATGTAATTATATATACAATCTTCACTTTTGTGTGTATAAAATATATGTGTATGTGTGTTCACATATAAATGTAATGTATTTACTTGTTTGCGGTAAGGTTTTCCCATTACAATGTAATTCTGTGGGATAAGAATGTCTATTTATTTCTTACTATTCATTTCTTACATTCATATAGTAGATGTTTGTTAGGTATTTGTGAATGAACTGATGAACACATATGGATACTAGCATGATAATCTGTAAGATTCTTCGCTGCATCTATGAATATAAGAACCATGTTTTTTATTCTAATGAAAAATAAGTATGTGCACACAAATTAATTATTGGCATGCCACATTAGAAAATGGATGTGTGATTGTAACCTTTCCATCAATGTATCCTCAATACCTTGCAGAGTTGGACATTTGATCACCAAAACTATAATCAATTATTCTAAGGGTTAAGATTATGTATAATTTATTTTCAGAAATTCATAGGCATAGGGAAATAGTGGATTGATTTTTCCAAGCAAATAGTTAGATTAATTTTTCTAAGCACAAGGGAAAGACCCTTGGTATTTGTGAATCAAGATTGTTTTCCAACAACTAGGCTAGATTTAGTATATTGTAATGTGGAAAAGTATATAGCCTTGGCTGTTCAACATACCTGGGTTGAAATTCTGTGTGATTTTAGGACCACTAACTCAGCCAGTCTCAATTTATTTGTCTATAAAATGTGAATAATAATACCTATCTCTTAAGAGGATTGTAAATATTAAGTAAAATTATGTTTGTAGGATACATATTGAGGAATAATTAAAGTCATGTCAGTTTGCGAGTGGGCAGTAATCTATGTGATTCATTTTAAGGCCAGTGGGAAAAAATGCAGTATAGTTGCTATTCTGATAAGAAATTGCCACGTGAGGTGGGGAAAGTCATTTCATTTTAGGTGTGATTGACAGAGCATTATACATGACAATCACAGTGATAGCATGAAACATTAACCTTTTTGTTTCATTTAATATTCTTTCTGACTCTAAAATTCTATAAGTCTGTTAATCAAGACTTGGGAGCATATCCAGTTTGATGGGAAGGTAATAGTGGAGAATCTGGTAACTAATACAGCCTGCATAAACCCGGTCTTCATAATTAAGCCCATTATTGGAAAATCTGCCATCCTTACTGTCATATTTCTAACAATGAATTTATTGTCTTGGAAGGTTTATATAATGGAGAGAATCTAGAAAATGTTGCGAATTGACAATATGTTGTGAATACAACAGCTTTTTTTTCTCCCAGTCTCCTTTATATATAATACACAATCATGATAAATTTAGCTCCATCAGCTTTATTATGATATGTCTTCAAGAAAACATTTTGTACCATAAAGTGATGTGATAATCACACTAGTACCTTGTAAAATTTCCAGGGTGTTAGAGTCTCAAAATTCTTGACCCCAGCAGTTTACTGAAGGGTAAGAGAACTGTGCACTCTCAAAAAATGAATACTGTCAACTGGATCATTTCTGCTTTGAAGGGAGCTCACCTACTATTACTACATAGAGGAGAAAATGACAGTTGTATCCAATGATGTTTAGAGTTATTCTGACCTTCCTGGAGGGGTTAGCTGTTGCTTGGATTGAGATGACTTCTGAGGGAGTCTTGCTTCATGCAGGCAACATTTATTGCCTCTTGTAGAGAACAGGAGCTATCTTTTCTGGTGGACTGGATGATGCTGACTTCTCCAGCATGGGGCAAAGATCCCTGGTAAGGTACAATTCTAGTTGCAAATGTTGGTGGAAATAGAACCAAGAGCTTTTCTGGAAGTACTACACAATTTGGATTGTTTGCTTGGTATGGATTACTTTTCTACTTTTGAGGAAAGGACTTATTTGAAGAAAGTAGCTGCTATTGCCATGCAGACACTCAGGGAAGGTTTGCATATGTATGTTCTACCAAAGAAACTCCTGGGTCTGTGGTTCCTCTCTGATTGGGTTAAGAGTTCAAGACCATTCCTAATACAGAGGAGGCAAGGTTCAGTTTCCTTCCTAGTCCAGTGGACAGCACCCACAGTGAGACATACTGAAATCTGCCTCACCCCCCAACACACATGTGCATGTACACACACACACACACACACACACACACACACACACACACATGCATACTACCAATAAACTCTAATCCAGCTCAAATTCAAATACACAATGTGATGGTACATACTATCCACTGAACAACTTCATTTCCAGTTTCAGCTACAAATGGTAATCGATGTCCAAAATCCACTGCCCAAGGAATAATCATTAATGCAATCTAAATTAGGAATCCACAGAATTGAGAAACATTTGTTCGTATGTGTACTAATTTTCCAAGGTTTCATTGCTGTGATTAAACTTTAAGTGGCAGATATCAAAGATTTATTTCATAAAGGTTGCATGAATGGAAAGATCAAGATGGGATCAAACAGTGTGAGTCATTTGTCCACTTACATTGGAAATTCACAACAGACTAACTTGTAGTACAGTGACTCATGGTATGGTAGGTTCAGTTGACCCATAATCCCAGAGGTTTGTCATTGCACCTCAAATTATTTGCTTTCTCTCACCTCTGAATTTCTCTGTAGTCTGTCAAAATATTTGATTAAATATCTCTTATTCCCTCTAAGTCTGTCTTGACTCCTCAATAGGAACTCAGTTTATATATTGTAATGATTATAAAAATGTAAATAGTCTGGGCCCATAATCTCACAAAATTTGCTAATAGAGCCTTCATAACTCATTTGTTTGGGGACCTTCATTCAAACTAATGAAAATTTTGTTGATATCAGTGATGAATACTTGAAATTGTAATCATGGGTTTTGGTGACCACTGATTCTATCTCCTTCTTCCTGCCTCTCCCCCTCCACCAAGTAATTTTATTTTTCTTCATGACCAAGACACCTAATACACTAAAGCTAGTCAGACACCATTAAGACTTTGGTCCAAATTAAGTTGTTCTACAGTGATTAGAAAATGGGGGGGGGGGGGGATTGATATTTATTAACTTCTTTTGAAGAGAAAGTACATTATTAAGAAAAACTTGTTTGAGACCTTGGGTTGGCTCAATGTGTAAACTATTGCTCCCTTTTAAGGCTCTGCTATCAGTTTGAATACGTTTCCTCCAAGGTTTCTTTCTTGACAAAAAGGTGATATATTGCAATAAAAACAATACAATTTGTTGCATTTCCAAAGAGTGGAAACCAATGATTTGTGTGCTAAAATCAATGTATTGACTGTGCTAAAGACAAGCACATGTTATTTGCCAACTGATCTTCATCCCCAACAGCATGGAGACTATTAACATATGCTTGTGAGTGGACATATACCAGAAACATATACCTTGTTTCTGATTATACTCTGGTTTGTGAGGGGAGGATATTCAAATGTAAAGTTTTTTTACTGAGACCTTAAACCCGTACAAACCATGAATGTAAACATGTCCTTATTTACCTGATTGTAAGTATTTCTGAAAATTAGATTTTCTCCTTTAAAAATTTTTTTGAATGTTTATTTACTTTGAGAGAGAGAGAGAGAGAGAGAGAGAGAGAGAGCATGAGCAGGAGGAGGGGAAGAGAGAGACGGAGACACAGAATCCGAAACAGGCTCCAGGCTCCAGGCTCCGAGCTGTCAGCACAGAGCCTGACATGGGGCTCAAACTCACAAACCGCGAGATCATGACCTGAGCCGAAGTCGGATGTTCAACTGAGTGAGCTACCCAGGTGCCCCAAGATTTCCTCCTTTTAACAGTGCCTTTCTTTAAAACTATGTGCAACTCTATGACCATGCATAGAATGAGCATTTATTTCTAGCTATGAAAAATGAAATGCAATATTTATCTTCGCCAATTTAGTTGTATTGTTCTATATTTAAATAATTCATATTTAAATTTTTCTTTATAGTTGTTGAGATTGATAATCTTAAAATAGTGGCATTGTAGGCCATTGTTGTTGTTAGTTTCTTTTTCTATATTTTGTGATATTTTCTGAATTTTCTGCAAAGGGCATGTAATACTATAATAATCAGAAAACATCAAAGTTTGGTTTTAAAAAATTTAATTTAATTTCTTTGTACTTAGAGAAGATAAATAGTTTCTGAAGTTTGACAGAAGTATAAAATTAATTTAGACTTTGAGGATGAAAGTTTTCTTGCTTTCAATTTGAAATAGAGTTTGTCCTCTACACCTAGGTTTTCATGATTCATACAAATAACATCTGTCATTCATAAAGCATTCTTAAGAGCTATTTTTTAAAAAACAGAAAACAATTCATTTACTTGTGCAGATAATATCTGTGACACTAGAATATATGATTGATGTATTATTTGAAGTAGGACTATACCATGTTTAATTAATCTGTAGCCTTACTTATAAAATATTCCAGTTTTAGAATAGGATAAAAAATATCCAAAATAATTTTACAATATGGCAATTTTACATACATAATAAACCTCAAAAGTCTTGCTATAACTAGAATTATTTTTAATACATGAAATATGTCTTTAGATGATTTCCTTTGGTGGAAGTTTCAAAGTAAGAATTCTGAAAAAGAAATCCTAAGAATTAATGATTTGTTTGTTCTAATTTTAAAAATGTATATGTTTTATATTTTTCCTCAGAAAATTTGGTTACTTAGATTTTATGAATGAATAATTAATGTAAAATAATTTATACTTAAATATTTTCATATTACCAACAAGATCTTATTAAAATATAAATGCCCACATTGTTTCATTTATATTTTGAAATTAGTAGTTATGCTGAATCCCAAATGTTTGCAAACCACTAAAAAGCATATAAATGATTAAAGAAGTAATAAAGATTTTTAAAAACTAACAAAAATAAACCATGTCTCTTCTTACTCTGGTCTGCAGTTTTCATAGGAACTTAAATCATCAAATATATATAATCTCAAATGTTATCATAACCACAGTAATTCTGATGGACAGTTTTTCAAAGTGATAGATTTATTTTTATTTTTATTTGAAAACAAAGCCTTATTATTTAAATGCATATTAGTATTACTATTATCAATTATTAACTTAGAGGTTGCTGATATATGAGCTATATACTATTTATCCTGCTTACCTCCACTTCTTGTGGAGACTGCAAATGTTATTTTGAGCAATGATGTCATTTTCCTTTTTGTTTTTTACTTTAATTATCAGTATTTTTGTCTTTCTAGTAAATTCTTTATGGATTTAACAATAATCTCTCTGAGTTGTGTAAAAAGCTAAGTTTGTGCCGAGTTTTTTTTCCAATATGGAAGATGAATGTTTGGAAATGGATATACTCTTTGAGTAGTCAGGCACTTTTATTTTTTTTTTTTAATTTTTTTTTCAACGTTTATTTATTTTTGGGACAGAGACAGAGCATGAACGGGGGAGGGGCAGAGAGAGAGGGAGACACAGAATCGGAAACAGGCTCCAGGCTCTGAGCCATCAGCCCAGAGCCCGACGCGGGGCTCGAACTCACGGACCGCAAGATCGTGACCTGGCTGAAGTCGGACGCTTAACCGACTGCGCCACCCAGGCGCCCCAGTCAGGCACTTTTAATAATCACAATAATTCAGGTGCAATAAGGGCCTTTTACGCTTATTGGCAGTGAACTTTGATTTTAAAATATTCAGTAAATATACTTCATCAGAGTTATTAAGCGTCATTTATAACAATAAAACAGCATTTCTGCAATTCTTTTTTTTTAATAAAATGAATCTCACCTTAAATAATAATTCTAAAAATATCTTGGACTTAATATAGGTTATGCCTTAATATAGGTTATTAATTAATCAAATTAATACATCTAGCTAAATTTTATAATCATCCTGAGAAAGTCACTTGATGCTCAAGAGGAGAAATAAACTTATCTATTGAAAATGTTTTCAAGCAATTCTTAATCAGAAGCTATAGAAAGTTTTATTACCTTGGAGTACCTGAATAAAAGTAGTTTTGTGGGTTTAAATAGAAATGTATTTGAAATGCTTTGCTTGAGAATTTCTTCTTTTGATTCATTCAAGTTTGATATGAATCTGTATCTGAAACTGAGATGGAAATCTTTCAGTCCCAGTCTAATGCATTTCAGAATATATAATTGTAGCCATTTGGAATACTAATAAGATTTGAATAAGTGTGCCTTCATTAAGAGGAGACAATGTCTTTTAAGACTGTGAAAAAATTGTTATATTTCTATCTCCCGTATAGAAAGTGTTGCATGAATGGATATTTTCTCTTTCCAAAGAAAATTGGAAACTGGGAAATTATTCTTGGGATGAACAAAATAATTATAAATCAGGAACTGGATTTTTATTTCATGTGATTTTTATTGGTTGAAAATCACGTTAATTTCTCTCTCATCTTTTTTCCTGTGATTCTAGTATCTTCAATCTCTTACAAGCAAGAAAAAAGTTTCTGACTCTTAGATGTTATTTATTTTCTAGCTGTTCTATTGGTACTAGATAAATTGATTGTACAACAGACCCTTCTATATATTTTCTTTGTTGCATATAATTGTGTTAACTGTATCTACATTAAAAAAATAGATACACAAATTTTTATTCATTCTTAAACATACCCAAGTTTTTCTAAATTGGCACATTTTTTTCATCCATCACAAACATTTCTGAGGGACCACAAAATCAGGGAAAACATCAGCATCATTTGATGAAACATCTCTATATTACATATCTAGTACCTGTCTGTGTTTTGTGAATTGAATGGCATCCCTAAACGTCTTTACTTTGCTAGAAAAACCAAGACTAGATGCCTATTTCAATGTTTTGTTTTGTCTTTCCACTGCTTTGTAAGTTCTTTGCCACAATTCCAAAACCTTTACCTGTTTGAGAAAAGCAGTAAAGATACTCTTTTCTGTTTTTTTCTTGCATTGTAAGTATGGAACTAATCTCTAAATATATTCACAGTTACTTTGGAGTTCATGAAATTCCAAGGAAAAACTATTTAAAATCTCACCAATAAAAATTTCTCACATTTTCATGAATTCTCATGTTTAATTTTTTAAAAACTTGTTAAGATGTGGAAGCTGTTGGCCACAGTCTGTCCTACTCTTCTTTGTTCTGTCCTGTTTTATGAATATTTAATTTTTAGTCTCTTTTTTCTTTCCTCTCCCAATTTTATTTTTTAAATTCTTTTAATATTTATTTATTTTTGAAAGAGATTGAGGCAGAGTGTGAGTGTGGAAAGGCAGAGAGAAAGGGAGACACAGAATCCAACACAGGCTCCAGGCTCTGAGCTGTCAGCACAGAACGTGATGCAGGACTTGAACCCATAAACTGGGAGATCATGACCTGAGCCAAAGTCAGACACTTAACCTCCTGAACCACCCAGGCACCCCTCCAAGTTTTATTTTTGATAGTAGAGTGAATATTGCCATTTGTTTCCTTAAGCCCTTCCTTTTCTTCTTTTGAACTACAGCCACATTGTCTCACTATGAACCTGACATTCCATTTTATCTTATTGTTGTTAACAGAAGCACATTTTGATGGAAAATAAATGGGTGCACATGAGGATGAGTTTCCGTTTCTGATAAAATGTTTCTATAAATTATTTTTGCTTTTATATTTTATAATCCCAAGTAGAATTTTGCACCCAAAATGTTTTCTGTTTTTTGGGTTTTTTTGGTTTTTTTTTGGTTTTTTTTTTTTTTTTTTTTGGTCACAAGAGAGTCAGACAAAAATATATTGGGCCTATTATGTTGATTGGTTGATTGTCTTTTTCCAAGATGAGATTTGGGTGAATCATGGCATGGATAGCTCTGTATAGTGAAGGATACAAATCATAATTCTCTTCAAGATCATATAACATTAGCAAACAGCTGTGAGTACTTACTATTGATAGAGTTACCTTTTTTAGAGAGAAAATGATAGATTATAGATAGATGATAGATAAATGGATAATAGAAAGATGACAAATGATATGGATATAGATATCATCCACCATAGAGAAGATGAATAAATACAAAAAGCAATACAGACCAAAGGCAAACTGCATTAATAATATAAACAAAGAGAGAAATATTTTGTAAATTATCATCCTGTGTATGCTGTAGCTTTATGACAAACAAACACACAAATAATTCTCATGCTGCTTTGGAGTTTATGCTTAAGCAGTGTGATAGCATGAGATATAGAAATCAAAACACTAGAAAATAGTACCATGCTTATACATTGACCATATAATTTTATTAAGCAACTTATTTGGAGATAATTGGCTCATTTTTTTGTTGAGGGAATGCATGTAGGACAAAAAAAAATAGCAGTAGGAGGAGATGATCTGCAAGTAACTGAATAACTTAATATTAAAGTCAGTATTAAGAAAAAAATGAAATTTATTCTGGATGACTTGAAATATAGAAAATGGCATTGTATATGTAGTGCCTAGCATTCTAATCTGATTAATCTGACTTACTTAATATCAACAATAGAAATTACCAAATATCAGATGTATCAAGAAATTAAAAAAAGAAAAAATTTGATTGAGGCCAAAACTTCATTAAAATAACTTAGAGATTATTGAAAAAAAGTAATTATGTAGCATTACTACATTAAAAAAATATTTTTTACATTTATTTATTTTTAAGAGGCAGACAGAGACAGAGCGCAAGTGGGGGAGGAGCAGAGACAGAAGGAGACACAGAATCCGAAGCAGGCTTCAGGCTCTGAGCTGTCAGCACAGAGCCCAACACAGGGCTTGAACCCACAAACCATGAGATCATAACCTGAGCCGAAGTCAGACGCTTAACCGACTAAGCCAACCAGGTGCCCAGCATTACTACATTTTAATGAGTGATGCACTTTAAATCATGTAATGACATTGTATTTAAAGATAGTATTCAAAAGGAAATGAAAATCAATAGTCTAGTGATAATTTTTAAGTGTTGTAATTTAGGAAACATTCTAATCACTTTTATTTATAGAGTACCAATTTTATAAATATTAAAATTGTTTCTATGGATAGGAAGAATTTAAAGCAAAGAGAAATAAACTAAAAGTATATTTCTTATTTTTATCTGATGAATCTTTGAATTCTAATATTAACCACTTACTAAAAAAATGTGTTATAAAGTATTTAAAGTATTTTGTATTTTTTTAATGTTTATTTTTGAGAGAGAGAGAGAGAGAACAGGAGCAGGGGAGGAGCAGAGAGAGAGGGAGACACAGAATCCGAAGCAGACTCCAGGCTCTGAGCTGTCAGCACAGAGCCCAACACGGGGCTTGAACTCACGAGCTGTGAGATCATGACCTGAGTCGAAGTCAGACACTTAACTGACTGAGACACCTAGGTATCCCAGTATTTTTTATTTTTAATGTTAAGGCCTGTCTTTAATTATGAAAGTGTCATATGAATCTTTCTTTTATCTTTCCTCCATTACATAATAAAAATATACTTCTTTAATAATAACATGGTGTGTGAGTTCCTCTACTTGGTAATATCTACTCATTCCCATTTTTTTTTCTTGACAAGGCATAGAAACAAATATAATCTTACTCAAGGTCATTGCTAGGAAAAAGATGGACAATGTAATAATATTTTTATTTTATTGAATTATAAAATATGTTATATGTGTATATATAAATAATTAAAATAATACTATACAACTGGTGGATGAAACCCCCAGTTGGCTTCCACACTGAGTGTTGGGCCTGCTTAAGCTTCTCCCCAACCCCCCCCATTATGCTGTTTCTCACTCTCTCTGAAAACAAACAAAAAACTATTTTCATAGAAGCATGTGATTCTTGATTAAAAAGATGAAATTTTGGGGTGCCTGGGTGTCAGTTAAACAGCCAACTTTGGCTCAGGTCATGACCTCACAGTCCGTGGGTTTGAGCCCTGCCTTGGGCTCTGTGCTGACAGCTCAGAACCTGGAGCCTGCTTCAGATTCTCTGTCTCCCTCTCTCTCTGCCTCTCCCCCGTTTGGGCTCTTTTTCTCAAAAATTAAATAAAACATTTAAGAAAAATTTTAAAAAGAAAAATTTGTATAGTGAAAACTCTACTATTAATGGTAGGACAAGTGATAGATCTTCTAAAAAAAAAATTGGACAGAAATAAAGACCAAACTTGACACTTGCAATAAAAAATAAAATGGCAATGATAAAAATTAGCAAAAAAAAAAAAAAATTTAATAGCAGTCTAGGTGAAAATTAATGAAAAATTTTGGTCGACCCCAGGTCAAATGAAACAATAATGTTATGAGTCCGCCAAAAAGTAATTTGATTTATTGAAGTCACTGAGAAGACTATGTTGCAACAAAAACCAATAAAGGAGTTAAATATCTTTAATGTAAAAAAAGGTGCATTAATACTATTTTCATGTATTTAATGACAGCCACATGCAAAAAGAAATGATGATGTTTTATATGATGATGGTCATGTTTTGAATCAAAGACTGTAAGTTATACAGAAACAAATGTGGCTTATGCATGGTTCCTTTATTTATGGTGAGATTTGAAAAGCAGCAGGATGATGCTCATCTTTACCCAAAATATCTTCAATTATCCATTAAGGTGCCTGATACTTTGCTACTAATTATGCAGTGCCACATGTAGACTCCAGCTTTTTAAATCATCTGAACAGGAGTCATTACCACTTTAAGCTGTAAATAACCTGCAACTAGAACACGGATTTATTTATTGTCCTCTCTTTTTCTAGAAACAGATTGTAAGTGCGTAGAGATGGGATAGGAAGGAAGAATTAATTGTATTGCTCTACTAGAAGAAGGAGACCTAGGTTAGGAATATCAGTAAGAGTTGATGCACTAACTAGAGTAACATTAAAACATTGGAGCCAAGGAAGATACCTTTTCACAGAAAGGGAGAAAGGATTAAATAGATACAAATAGATACAATAGATAAATTTTGCTTACTTTACCTTTTTGTTTCAAGTTGAGTTTGGTTACATTCTCAAGTTGTAAATATTTGCTTTATTAATGGTGTTTGAATAAATGAAATAGGGACAGACAGATAATAAATGATAAATGATAATAGGTCCAGATACCTGGAAGATACGTTAGTTGACTTTATAGTACTTAGTACCATGCAGAATTAAGGTTTAAAACTGTGAATATGGTGTTAAAAGGTGGTCCAGTTTCATACTTTTATGTAGCTGTCCAGTTTTCTCAGCACTATTCAAGAGATGATCTTTCCCCATTGTATATTCTTGCCTCCTTTGTCATATATGAATTGACCATATAATCATGGGTTTATTTCTGGGTTTTCTATTATGTTCCATTAATCTATTTTTTGTGCCCTTTGCCTTAATGTTTTGATTACTACAGCTTTGTAGTACATCTTGAAATCTGGAACTGTGATACCTCCAGCTCTGTGCTTTCTCAAGATTGCTTTGGCTATTTGGGGTCTTTTGTGTTCCATACAAATTTTAGTATTACTTGTCCTAGTTTTGTGAAAAATGCTGTTGGGATTTTGATAGGGATTGACTTGAATCTGTAGATTGCTTTGTGTAATCTGAACATTTTAATAATATTAATTTTTACAATCCGTGAGCATAGAATATATTTCCATTTGTTTCTGTCATCCTTGATTTATTTCATCAAAGTTTTATAGTTTTCAGATTTTACAGATTTTGCCTGTCAGTAGATTATCAATAACTGATATTGCTATCAATACAGATATCTCCATGTTAATCATAATTAGGCACTAAACTCCCAGAGTATTTGATCTCTCACCAGCTAGTTTTCTAGTGCCCTAAAGAAGGTATCAATATTCGTTTTTAAAATAGCTTTAAATATGTTCCTGATATTGATTTTTGAAATAGTTTCACAGATGCATACATATACCAAAATTTAGCAGTGAGTACATTTTATACTGCGTCATTAATACTTCAGTGAAGAAATTTAGAAAAGTCTGTTTAATTGCAGACCTAAATAAACAAATAAAATATATTTATTATACAGACTTACATTTTTAATTTTTAAGCAAAGGCTTGGATTATCCAGATATATGTAAACATGTGAAGAAAATAACTAAGACATCCAGTTACATGTTTTACCTCATATTTTACCAAGGAATATGAATGTAATGATCATGTTTTCCTAATTAATTTTATGATGGGAATTAGACTAAATAACTTTTTTTATATTTACATATCATCACTCTTCTGGGATTCTGGTTGTTTTCTTAATTCTCTGAAATGGCTATATTTAATATTAACTAAGTAATTTGAGGTTTGCATCAAAACTATCTACATTTCTGGGGCACCTGGGTAGCTCAGTCGGTTGAGCATCCAGCTTCGACTCAGGTCATGATCTCATGGTTTGTGAGTTCAAGCCCCACATTGGGCTCTGACAGCTCAGAGCCTGGAGCCTGCTTCAGATTCTGAGTCTCCCTCTCTCTGTGCCCCTCCCCCTCTCACACTCTGTCTCTCTCTCTTAAAAATAAATAAACATTAAAAAAATTTTAAAGAAAGCTATCTACCTTTCTGCTGCCATTATCATTAGTAAAGCATAGTTGAATGAATGAGAAGGGTGATTGTTTTTTTTCCAAATATGATGCATTGCCCATACATATAAAGTGTGTAGTTTTCTTTATTAGTTTTATGTGGGAATACTAAGGTGAATTATATATTTTTTAATGTAGGATGCATTTGTACAAACTGAAGTTAGCTTTTCAGTCATTCTCATTTTGCCATTTTCTTACATACAATGCATGATTACTTTAGAATTATTTTATAAAAAAGTATTGATATTTTGCCCACACTTGAGAGAGTGATTCTCACTAGCATGTCTGATCAACTATAAGTCCATGAGATTTATTACAAAATCAATCTTACATTACTGTATTTTGAAAATAAAATCTCTTTATAGTTTCATTTGCTTTTTTATTCTGTATATTATCTGTATAAGAGGAACTGATGAAATCTATTATATGATATTAAATTTTAAGAATCAGAACACATATTTTGGGCACATTGCCTTTAATATTTTTTTTCAAAAAGCCAAGAATACCCTACAATGAATGGAAACAATAGAATATTAAAAGACACAAGAAAAATTATCTGGATATTTCTTTATTCGTTAGAAATTTGCAACTTAAAAGGGTGACAGTCTTTGCATACCACTACACTAAATAATTTGAGTACGTTTAAGTAAAGCAAAAGGGAAAAGAATTGGAGCATCAACTGTTATTTATACTCAAAATCCTACTGTTTTATGTTGTGACGTTTGGTTTTCACAAACACTCAAAATATAAATCATTGTTTGTAACCTAATAGTCAGTCTTATAATATGGTGGTCATGAATACTGTTTTCTCTACTTGAAGGGCAGAAATCCTACTGCTCTAATAGGCTGATTACAGGATTATTATGGGGTTTCTGGTTCACTTGTGGTAGATTTGGGTGAAATGGAATGTAAATGATGTTCCCTGAAATCTCGTCAATATAAATATAGAAATACAAGATACATGAGGTAACGAGCTGCGCCACACTCAGTTTAATTGGTGGACATCCTGGGATTGTCCTAACTGAAATGTTGGCTTATAGAAGCAAAAGTATAACCACCAAGGTATAACTAGCACACAGTTCTGTGGCCTAAGTGTAGGTACTTGTTCTTGAGAATAATGAGTGATCAGGGCCAGATGGAGCATCCTGTTCATCACAGATCCCTGGGACTGGGATTAGCTATGCACTGACATAGCATACATGTGGTGAATCCATATATATATATATATATATATATATATATATATATATGTCTTTCTCAAACTTTAAAGAATCACTGTGATACCTTTAAAAAGCTTCAGTTTTCGGGCCCCATACGCAAAGATTATAACTGAGTACCTTTCAAGAGGAGCTCAAAATCAGCATTTCTAGCAAGCTGGTGTCTACAGACCCACCACAATGTAAGAAACACTGATTATTGGGAAGCTTCAAAGTATTAGGAGGGGCGCCTAGGGGTTCAGTCTGTTAAGCATCTGACTTCAGCTTAGGTCAGGATCTCACAATTCGTAAGTTCACGTCCCACCTTGGGCTCTGTGATGACAGCTCAAAGCTTGGATCCTGCTTCAGATTCTGTGTCTCCCTCTTTCTTTCTGCCCCCCCTCCCCTTCTTGTGTGCTCTCTCTCTCTCCCTCTCAAAAATAAATAAACATTAAAAAAAATTTTAAGTATTAAGATATATTGGGAACTACCAAAAAATATGATCATTGCAACTAAGTGTTTTTCAGCCTCTTTGTGGGACTAGATATGTACACAAGTCAATATTACTGACAATGTCTTGTTAATGTCATATTACAGGGTGTGAGTTCTATGTGAGATCCCATAATTTAGCAATTAGTAAGCCTGGGATTTCCAGGAGTATCAGGAAAGGGTGAAGAAAAATTCCAAATAGAATAAACTACATACAGAGAATAAAAAAGATAAGAGTGGGCATGACATGTATAAGGGGTCAAGTCTTGAATATATGCTTGAATAAATTCATTATAGTAAATTGAACAAATGCTTATATTGAGAGAAGCTTGAAGAAGAGTGTTCCTGTTGACAGCGAATCTAGCCATCTATGTAATCCAGAGGTTGGCAGACTTTCTCTATAAATATTTTAGGTATTGTGAGCCATTTATGGTCTCTGTTTCATAGTCTTATGATCTATGTATAGATGTATTTCTTTATAATTCTTTAAAAATATAAAACTATTGTTAGCTCAAGACTGTATAAAACAACAGGCCAAGGGTAAAACCATAGTTTGTTGATATCATTTATACCGCCTCTGACTTCCTGCACAAAGGGGTGAACTGAAAGAATAAAACATTTAAAAAATTTAAATGAATAATGAAGAATTAGCAAAAAATGATATACCAGAGCTAAGTCAATGTGTTTAATAAAGGAAAAGTAAGAAACAAAAGTGTCAAAGTATATTAAAATCAACTAATAGCATTAAGATACTTGAGCTTAAGAATTTGGTTCCAGTCTCTCAGAAGCCCAAAAGAAAATGGTCAGTTACACAGGTCTTATTATTATTAGGGTAATAAAACAGGCTAGCCCCCCTTCTTAGCATTCCCTTTTAAAAGCAGTATCTCACAGAGGACTTTATTGCCCTCAGTATCTGTATTTGTAAACCAAATATAATTATGGCTGTTTTGAAATAATCTTTTGATAAAAACTGATAATGTAACTCTGAATGCCCAAGAAGGAAATTCTGGAGGGTATTAGGGATTGCAACAAAAATACATAGTCTTTTAAGGTCCCAGACTGATTCAAGAAGGAAACATGAAATACCTTGAAATTGGATGTTCTTCAAATAATTATACACATGTATTACCCACTTCAATTTGCAAGGAATCTTAAATCATTTGTTTTTTGTCCAATTACATAAGAATCACTTACTCCTTTTAGAAAACTTGGGAAATAACAAAAATCATCCTTAATCTGCCTACTCTAAATAATATCCCTGTTAATATTTTGGTGGATTTCCCTTATTATCCTTTACAAACCTGTATGGATGTATTTTATGGTCATAACGTAAATTATGCAAATATCCCAATATTTTTTTAATATTTAGGTTTTTTCCATTTTCACCCTTTTAAGTGTTGTAATGAATGCAGTGAAAAGATTTCCAAAAATGAAATTGCTATACTAAAGTGTATAGCACTTTTTTAAGGCTTTTAAATGTTATTTCCTGGTTGTTTTTTTTTTTCAAAATCTTTTTCATACCACCAGCAGTTACATGAGGGTGCCTGTCTACAGAACTGTGCCTCTTTAGTCCACCTGTCAGTCTATGGAGTCACATTGTCGTAAACTCTTGATAACTGTAGAAAAAAATGAGATCAGTTTGCATTTCTATTATTATTAGTGTCAAATAAGCATATATTTTCTTCTTTTTTTTAGTTATGTATATTCTCTTTTGTTTATATTTTGCAAGCATAGTATTTTTATCACTTTTTGTTAGAATCTTCCATGCTAAGGCGTTTTACCCTTTGTCATTTTTTAACAATACTTCTCTAATGGATGACTTGTTTTTTAATTTATTTTGTTTTGACTTATAAGAAGGCACAATATTAACACAGTAAAGTTACTTTCCTTATCCTTTCATATAATAAAGTTAAAACAGTGAAAGCCTTTCCCAGCAAGAAATCAGACTTACACTGTCTTGCTCCCTCCACAACTCATTTTATGGTTTGAATATTTACCATTATCTTTTTGATCCATCTGAGTGTGGTTTTTTTTTGTATGTATTCTATGAAGAACTAAATATTTTGTTTAAAGTAGTTGAACCATTTTCTATATAGTCAAAAAGTTGCCCCTTCCCATTGATTTTTGATGTCTTAAATAATTGTGCATTACATTTTAAGTACGTTTAAATCCTAATATATAGTACTAGGATTAAAGAGATAATTTGACCTGCCTTCATGGGTATGCTCCTCAACGCACATTCATTTGCTTTGTAATTAGTGGATCATCCTTCCAGAGTCTAGCTGAATGATGGTCTTGATTTTTAAATCTTGCATATTTTCATTTCCATATCCTTTTTAGGTGTTGGAGTGGGTAATTTCAAGAAGCAATGTCAGAAACAACTATTCAGATAAAAACCTTTGTAAAAAACCAACCATTCTGTCCTTCAAAAGCAGGCTCCTCCTGGTTTTTGACGATGACTCTACATCATTACAGAGAAATGCTCTTATCTTCTTTTTTTTTGTACTATATTTGTTTATTTGTTGTTTGTTTTTAATTTACATCCAAGTTAGTTAGCATATAGTGCAACAATGATTTCAAGAGTAGATTCCTTAATGCCCCTTACCCATTTAGCCCATCACCCCTCTCACAACCCCTCCAGCAACCCTCTGTTCTCCATGTTTAAGAGTCTCTTATGTTTTGTCCCCCTCCCTGTTTTTATATTATTTTTGCTTCCCTTCCCTTATGTTCATCTGTTTTGTATCTTAAAGTCTTTATATGAGTGAAGTCATATGATATTTGTCTTTCTCTAATTTCGTTTAGCATAATACCCTCTAGTTCCATCCACATAGTTGCAAATGGCAAAATGTCATTCTTTTTGATTGTTGAGTAATACTCCATTGCATATGTACACCACATCTTCTGTATCCATTCATCCATTGATGAACACTTGGGCTCTTTCCATACTTTGGCTATTACTGATAGTGTTGCTATAAACATTGGGGTGCATGTGCCCCCTCGAAACAGCATACCTGTATCCCTTGGCTTACTTTCTTGATGGCAATGGAATGGGAACATAAAAATCGAAAAAAAGTGGTGTCAAGTCATTAAAATGAATTTGTTTATTTTCAGGCAGCTGAGAGTCATGTTTTTTCTTGCGTAAAACTATTATCTGTTCTGTGATGATCATTCTTGCTGAACTTGTCTTTTGCAATGTTATTAAAATTCAGGTTACATTCAGGCAGCTAATAATAGGGATTCTATGTAAAGTTCAAATTAGTGCAGAAAGGGTTTGGGGGCACAGATTCAGAGACCCAGCAGCAGTCACTGAACTGTGTAAACAAAATGTTATTATTTTGGGCTTATTTATAATTTTTACCATATGCAATATCGAATGCAATACATCCAATTATTATTCATTAAATAAGGCACTAAGAACCCAGTAATTTAAGTAATTTATATACATAGTGATGGTTCTGTCATTTTCAGGAAGCTAACTTCTTTATTTGACATAGATTATAATGTGATTTTACCTGGATAATGTCATAGCAAAATTATGGTTAACAAGATGAGGATTAGATCCCTTGAGCCTTTGAATAGTGGTAAAAATAATCTTAATTGTTATTTGAATTTAAGCTTTCTAATGAAACAAGCTATATGAAGAGACATTTTTAAACCTTACTTTGAAAACTCTCTTGAGGATATCAAACCTAAAGCATTTATCCTAAGCATGGAAAACCCAGGAGAAATGAGCTTCACGGTTGACCTCTGGTTTCTGTGTTCCACAATTTTTCCTCCCAGAGACGTGATCTTAGCGCCTGCATTTATTCTGATTACTGGTTTATAGTCCCATGCAAAGAGCTGTATTTAAGTTTGATTATGGTTTTTAGAAGTCCAGTAAAGTTAAAATTACATAAATTCCTGGCAGTCTCTTCAGGATCCCATTTTGCCTATTCCCTCATGAAAGTATTCAAAGCTCATTTGGGCTTTAGGTATCATTGTCAAATCAGGAACTAGAAAGATAAAGTCCATACTTGTCTACATTTGGAACATGTGAAAACTTGTCTCAACTTACTGAAAAACAAATCCATTTGCAACATTGGAGGACAGGTGCTAACTTCTATGTGTAAGGTTTAGGAAAATTGTTCATTTAATTTTTCTTAACTCCCTAATCCCATCAACCCAACTGTGTTTTGAATACTCTGAAGAACCACTTTATCAAATGAGTGGGAAGTGATTAATTCAGAACATGTACAACATACTCATTCTATAGAGGGCTAACTAAAATGTAGTCTATAACACTGTTAGCTATAGGAGAGGAAAAAAGCCACATCATCCCTAGGAATACTTGAGTCACTTGTGTTGTTTTATTTTTTTAATTTTTTTTCTTAATGTTTTTATTTATTTTGAGACAGAGAGAGACAGAGCATGAGCAGGGCAGGGGCAGAGAGAGAGAGGGAGACACAGCATCAGAAGCAGGCTCCAGGCTCCGAGCTATCAGCACAGAGCCCGATGTGGGGCTCGAACTCACAGACTGTGAAATCATGACCTGAGCTGAAGTCGGACGTTCAACCGACTGAGCCACCCAGGCGCCCCTGTGTTGTTGTTTTATATATCCAGAACAGCACCACCATTATCTTTCATACATGCGCGTGCACACACACACACACACACACACACACACACACACACACTGAAGATTGGGGCTTATGACCCCAACTGAACCAGCTGTGGCATCTCTCATACCAACCTCATAGATCCCACAGTTCAGTAATAAACATGTCACCCAAGGTGTATCAACCAGAATCATTTCCCAGAGGCTTTATAAGGGAAACCTGTGAGCAAGGAATCATCTTCCTTTTGATCCTAGGCTTTAAGAATAAAAGGCCAGACAGAAAACATGAATAGACACTTCTCTAAAGAAGACATCCAGATGGCCAACAGGCACATGAAAAGATGCTCAACATCGCTCCTCATCAGGGAAATACAAATCAAAACCACACACAGATATCACCTCACACCAGTCAGAGTCGCCAAAATGAACAAATCAGGAGACTATAGATGCTGGAGAGGATGTGGAGAAACGGGAACCCTCTTGCACTGTTGGTGGGAATGTGAATTGGTGCAGCCACTCTGGAAAACAGTGTGGAGGTTCCTCAAAAAATTAAAAATAGACCTACCCTATGACCCAGCAATAGAACTGCTAGGAATTTACCCAAGGGATACAGGAGTACTGATGCATAGGGGCATTTGTACTCCAATGTTTATAGCAGCACTTTCAACAATAGCCAAACTATGGAAAGAGCCTAAATGTCCATCAACTGATGAATGGATAAAGAAATTGTGGTTTATATACACAATGGAGTACTATGTGGCAATGAGAAAGAATGAAATATGGCTCTTTGTAGCAACATGGATGGAACTGGAGAGTGTGATGCTAAGTGAAATAAGCCATACGGAAAAAGACAGATACCATATGTTTTCACTCTTATGTGGATCCTGAGAAACTTAACAGAAACCCATGGGGGAGGGGAAGAAAAAAAAAAGAGGTTGGAGTGGAAGAGATCCAAAGCATAAGAGACTCTTAAAAATTGAGAACAAACTTAGGGTTGATGGGGGGTGGGAGGGAGGGGAGGGTGGGTGATGGGTATTGAGGAGGGCACCTTTTGGGATGAGCACTGGGTGTTGTATGGAAACCAATTTGAAAATAAACTTCATATATTGAAAAAAAAAAAAAAGAAAAATAAAAGGCCAGAGATGACTGCAGTCCTGCTCTTGGAGATAACCAGACTGATAGAGTAAAGCTAACACTCAAAGAGAAGGTGAGAGGCACAGAGAAATTGCAAATGGTGTTTGAATTCCTAAACGATCTAGTACATTTGGCAGGAAGTTTGTAATTTATGGATAAAAGGAGTCTTCCTTTCTAAATCTATTTCAGGAATAACCCTGGAAATCCTACCATCATTCCTGATGTTTAAATCATATTTATTCCTTCATTAAATTATAGTAACAATAATAATAGGAAAGTTTATTAATTTCTAGCTAGGTATTCTTAACTGTTCTAATCCTCATATCATACAGAGATAGATGCTTTCTCTCTTTATATATAAATCTCACATCTATGAGGTAGAGCTTAAACAACAGAATTTATTTTCTCACAGTTTTGGAAGTTGGGAAGTCCAAGATCAATGTGCCAGCAGAATTGGTGTCTGATGAGAGCTCTCCTCTTGGGGTGCAGACAGACGCCTTCTCACTGTGTACACACATGACCTCTTTGTGAGGAGCAAGAGCTTGAGAAAAAGAGAGAGTGTTCTGGTGTCTTCTCTTGTAAGGACAGCAATCCTAGCAGATCAGAGCCCCACCATTATGACCTCATCTAACCTTTATCACCTCCTCACAGGCCCTATCTCCCAAAATGGTCACATTGGGCTTCCCCATATGAATTGGGGTAGGGATACAAAACATTCAGTTCATAAAAACAAAAAACAAACAAAAACTATAGGGTGAGATAAATTCAACTACAGAGTAGCGCGAATCCAAGACTTTACTGGACTACGTAATTCACTGAAATAAGGCAAATGATTTTGGTGAGACAAAAATAGATTTTAATGAAATACAGATTTCATAAGTTTCCTTCACCTTTTGCATGTTACATTTTACCTAACTCAGACTGGGGGAATTACAGAAGTTATAATTTTGTAAATGAATACATAGAATAAAGAAGGGCCAACAACTTATTAAATTATAGCCAGATATCTAAACTGGCAGCTGGTACCTTGGTGAGAAAAATATAAAAGTACCAAGCCAAAGCACATCCATCTTGTCAGAGAGCTGAATTAAAAAAAGAAGAAAGAAGGGCTTGTTGCATGATCTTCAGAGCCCATGTTCTGTTAGATTGATGGAGAACTGAGTGAATGGTTGTCCCTTTCCTGTGCCTATTTTCAACTCATGAGGTGAAATACAAGTTTTATGACTGAACATCATAAAATTATGATAATGATGGAATCTATTTCCTGAAACCATATTTCTACAGATATATAATTTTGAAATCAAGAAGAAAAATTAGCATGTCAGTATCTGTTAATTCAGGGTTATATCTAGACACAATGCAGGATAATTTTAGTCAATGCTATGAAGACTCTAGAATTTCCATGTCTAGAATAAAATTATGGTCAGCCCAATGCAGTGGTCCCTGTTTTGTTGAACCTTATAATCAATTGGGAGCTGTTAAAAAATACCCAGTGCCAGCTTACCGCCCCAAATCAATTAAATCAGAGTCTCTGGAGGATGAGACCTGACTTTTTAAAAAGCTTATCTGGATAATTCTACTGTGCAGAAAAATGCCAGCCTAAAGTTGAGAATCCATGACCTAATTTAGAAGCCAGTTAAAGTTTTTCATCTGAAATTAAAAGACCTAACGTGTATTGACTAAACTATTCTTGTTAGCCAATATTTGGGTGCAGAAATTTCACGTAAAGATGGCAAAGCTCACTGAAGAACCATCAAGACAAATATCAAGTCAAATAAAGTCAAATACTATTGAGTGGCAACTGAAGATCTAAACCTACAATTGAGAAAGGGTTTAGGGAAGTGTAATTTTCTGGGATTTAATGAAGGTTATGGACATTCAATGTTGGCTTTTATTTCTAAGGTCTACCGAGGCAATAAGTCTCACTAAGTAGTCTCCCTTGAAAAACTACTTGGGGTATGCAGTCACGAGCAACAATAAAGTAGGAAATTCACTGCAGCTTAGAATCCAAATTTCAATCAAGTATCCCTTCAGGGACTCAAGTATGTATAAAATAAAGTCTTGTTCTCTCTTGGGCAGATTGGCATTGAAAAAGAGGATCATATCCTGGGCCGCATCTCAGCATTCTGTCAAATAGGGAGGAATATTTGTTGTTGCCATTTGAAGTGAAAGCCTCCTTTTCCTGTTTCCCAGGCATTCTGAGATTTACATATGATTTCTATAATCCTTTAGGAATGATGCCTTTGCCATAATCAGCTTCTGTTTCACCCTTAAGAAGGTAGGCACAGCAGGATGATGAAGCGTTCAGATTTTTTTCCAAGTAAGCAAGTGAAACTATTAAAGCCCTCTAAGCAAGTAAGTTTCTGCAAAAGCAGTATTTAAGGAACTTGACTCTCTAGCAAAAGGTAGTTGAAGAAGAAAAAAGATCAGCTAGAAAACTATGGTAAAAACCATTCCAAGGTTGTAAGGACTTAAACTATCTATCTACACACGTGTGCACACGTGCTCACATACACACACACGCACACACACACACGCACGCACATGTGCTGGGAGCTGCAGGATTTTTTTTAAATAAAAATGTAACAGGATGGTGAATTGAAAAGTTTTTCATGGCATCAAGATACAATATAGATAGCATCCCAAAATGGATACAATGTCAAAACAAAAATTTGCCAAAGGAGGGGACAATAACTTAAATTCTTAAATGCCCTACTCACATAGAGGATATAAGCATGTTGGAAGTTAAGGATTTTGAAGATTTCTTTAGAGAGAGAGAGCTGTTAGGTTGCTATGAGTCCTTCAACTGCAACATCCCACCCACCCAACTTCCACCACAGAGAGTTGGAGAAGATTTCAGGCTCCATGCCAGTCAAGAGAGAGGGCTAAGGAAGTCTAACTGGAAAATGTGATATGCATTTCTTGTAGGTTGAAGGACAGAGGCCTAGTGGCTGATTCATGCCCCTTCAACATGAATAACTGATTTGTTACTACTTTGCTAGCTGATTGAATGAGAGGCTGATGCTACATTATGTAATTTGAACTCCCAGTGTTCATAGGGCAAATTATACTGGTGTCCTGTGGATTAGATATAAGCCATACAGAAGATAGAATTATCTCTTGTCTGGGTCATCTTAGATCCCATTCTAAAGGCCACATATAGTAACAAACAGATGTCATTAGAGAGAATTCTCCAGAGTATCTGGAGGTGCCACCAGATTTGGGGAAGAATCTAGCAGCCAGTGAGAACGGATACAAAGTCTGTGTGATAGGAACATCCATTAAAATGCATGTGTTGGGAAGAGAAAGGGTAAGTGTTGCTGTTTCCAAAGAATCCATGAAAGTTGTACGATCAGGACTAGGAACAGTAAAAGAAAATAACTTTCTTGTTCTATTTTTCCTCTTCTGCCCTCCTCTGCTTCAACTGTGAAGGAGCCAGAAATTCCAGTTAGAAAACTAAGGGAGCAGAGATCATAAAATAGATGATCAAGGAATGAGGAGAAAAAAGTCAACTAAATGTTCCGAGCTATGGATTTCCTGCCTCCAAGTTGGAGGAGAGGAGAAGACTCAATATCTAATCAGTATCCGAGTTAAATTTTTAGTAAGGCTATCGATTTTTAAATTACTGAATTAAGAATGTGAACATAAGTCACTTTATTGCTTAAGACTAAGCAGAGAAACTATGAGTCCTGTCTGAATTTTATCTGAAAATAAGAGAAAATTAACTCTGCAGAATAAATTTAAAAGGATTGTGAGACACAAAAATACAGTTTTTAATTGTGCTTTATGAGTATTGCCTGTACAATCTAATATTTATAGAACGCAAAGTCAGTAATTTTATAATTTTTATATTCTGACCAAAAAAGGCACAGACTAATAATCACATTTTATGTCTTTGTAGTGGTTTATAATTCCATTTTTATTCATTTAGCTGATGCTACATTTCCTGAAAATAGGACATAAATAAATACAGAGAAACCTGAAGATCAGGTTAATAAGTGACCTTCCCAAGATAATACGCATGTGGGAGTAGGCTTTAAAGTTAGGACCAGATATAAAAACATTGTCTATAAATCTTACCTAGGGCACAGGTAAGGTAAAAAGTAGCCTTTGAAATTTCCCGAAAAGCTCTTTTCATTAATTCATTCAGTAAAAATTATTGATCTTCTTCCATGTACCAGGTATTGTTGGGGATTCATTATGGAAAAAATAAGAGAATTTCATTACTTTCATAGTACTTTCATTCTAATACAGACAAGCAAACAATCAACAACTAGAACAAACAATGATACATCAGGTGGCGAATTTTGTGAAAATGTAAGTAAAGCAGGATATGAAGGAACTAGAAAAAGTGAGAGCTAATATATGTTGTGTAGGTCATCGGGACTGAGACGAGAGTATGCTTATAGACAAAGGCCACTGTGGCTGGAACAGAGTGAGCATAGGGCTTTTAAGACCTGGGAAGGAATTTGATTTCACTATGGATACAATAGGTAGCCATTCAAATAGTTTCAACAGAAGAGTAATTTTGCCTGATTTACTTTTTGTTGTTGTTGTTGTTCTTTTTTTTTCTCTTTTTTTTTCCTTTTTTTCTTTTCTTTATTTTAACAGACATTGTGACTAATATGTAAGGATAGACTCTAGTGGGCAATGGTTGGAGCAGGAAGACCATTTTGGATACTATTGTAATAGTCCAGGCAAGAGGTAGGGAGGCTGTGGAAATGCAGAGGAGTGTTGTTAACTCTTCAGTTTTGGTTCTGCAGGCAGTTCTTGGCCAGCTCCAAGCTTCATTTCCTTAGGTTATATTTGTGCAATTTATAGCGGAAGATCTTTTTGACAAAAAAGCTGCTCTCTATGTCCAGGGATATTCTTTACTCCCAATGTTGTGAAATATGAAATCCCTTACATCATTACCACTTCAAATAATCCTTGACCATCCCTGGTAGCTCACGCTACCTTTTCACCCTGTTAGCAGATTTCACTGAATCTACTTATGTATTTTCTCTATTTCATGTGTTGGAAATTGTGATTGTGCATTTATTTATGTGGTTATGTGGTCATTGGTTATTTGGTTATTTCTCTCATTAAACTTTTTATTTAAATTCTGGTTAACTAGCATACAGTGTAATATTAGTTTCAGGTGCACAATTTAGTAATTCAACACTTTCATATAACACCTAGTATTTTCACTTAACTTTAAGCCTTTATGAAAGCAGGGTCTATTTCTGTTTTGTTCACTTTTGTATACAGACTTCTTGGTTTACAAGTTGATACAAAGTAGTTATTCAAAAATATATTTTATGTAAGGTTATATTATATTTATTCCTTCACTTTTGAGTCACTTATATTTCATCCTAGGGTATCCCTATTATCTTTTTCTTATCTCTCTCAAGATCAAAACACTAAGGAAAGTATCTAAATTATTTTAATTTTTAAAAATCCCTGGCCACCTGTGTGGCTGAGTGTGTTAAGCATTAGACTTCGGCTCAGGACATGATCTCATGGTTCGTGAGTTTGAGCCCCACGTTGGGCTCTGTGCTAACTCCAGGCTCAGACCCTGGATCCTGCTTGGTATTCTGTGCCTCCTCTCTGTGCCTCCCTGCTCATGCTTTCTCTCTCTCTCTCTCTCTCTCTCTCTCTCTCTCTCTCTCTCTCTCCCTCTCCCTCTCAAAAATGAATAAATGTTAAATTTTTTTAAATAAAATAAAAAATAAAAGTCCCTTTACCGTAAGAAAAAAGAGAGCAGCCTGTTCCCCACAATTCCAACTGCATTGATTATATATTTATAGTTATGAAGATAATGGTCCATCCCTCAAACATGTCCACACCCTAATGCTTGGAATCTTGAGTATGTTATATTACATGAGGAATGTGATGAAGGAGAATTATATGGGAAAGAGGAATTTAGGTTGGAATTAAGGTTGCTAATTAGCTAGCCTTGCAATGAAGAGATTATTCTGGATTACCTGTGTTGGCTCAATGTAGCACATGAGCTCAAGAAGGGGAAGAGAGAGGTAGAAGAAAAGGTCATAGAGCTGTGATCTGCATGGATAGGACCTGGCCTGACTGACTTTGAAGATGGAGAAAGTAGACAATAAACTAAGGATTGCAGATGCTTTTAGAATCTGGAATTGTCTCAGTTTGAAGCCTGCAGGAAAATGGGGACCTGGTTCCTACAACTACAAGGGACTTAACGTTGCCATGAACCCATATTAGCAGGACAGAAATTCTCCCCTGTACTTCCAAGGAATGCAGTGATGCAGACACGTTGATGTTAGCTTGATGAGACACATACTGGCCTTATGACTTAGAGAACCCTAAAACAAATGCATGTCAACTAAATTTTTTGGTAATTTGTTAGGCCTACAATAGAAAACTAGTGGAATTTCCTGTACGGCCATTCACTTAACTATCTTGCTTGTTAATTTTTAAACTTCATATTTTGTGTGTAATTATTTCATAATATAGTGACTGATGTTACTTGCACTTTGAAAACTGTTTCCTCAAAATCTTATCACTAACATTAATATTCTTAAAACCTGGACTGACATCGATAGTGAATACTAAGATCAAAATTTAAATTTAGAGAATGTTCTGGAAAGTTAAATATTAACCATGCCATTTGTTTGCTAACAAGGCACTTTCTAACATCTCCTATTGCTTTCTTGGTGTTTTTGTTGTTGTATTATTGTTATGGCTTTATTTTACAGTTTCAGTCATGCAGTTATTACTCAGAACTATAAGATTGGATTTGAGGAAATGAGAAAAATTGAAAGGCAACTTGAATGTATTTATTACTGTAACTTCTCAGAAAGATCACTAGCAGATTTAAGAGAAAAGAAGTAAACAGTCTTGACACTTTTGAATTGGATAAAGTTTCTGTTCCACTGAAGAATTTTAGGAATGGTCACAGAAACTCAACATTCTCATGAGTGGGAGAAATGAGTCCCTTCCTAGCTCTGTCTTCCATGTACAAGAAGGAACTAGGAAACTTTGAAGCTATTCTAAGAATTATATTTCTTTGGTAGGAAGGCTGGCTGTGCAGAAAGGCTGGCCTCTGCTGCAGGGCTAGAATCTTGAGAATAATTTAGCTTTTCAGGAAAAAATATTGTGTATGTGCCACAAAGTCTAGTCTGAGATTTTGTTTTGTTATTTTCTGAAAAAGAAAATAGAAAAGAAAAAAAAAATCCATTTCCTGAATCAAGTTCAGATTTTTAAAAATATAACAGATTTATTGAGTTTTAATTCAAATACTATGAAATTACCCTCTCCAGTGGTTTTAGTGTATTCTCAGAGTTGTTCAACCCTCGTCTCTTTTATCACCTTCCCCCAAAGAAACTCTGTAGCCAGTAGTAGTCACTGGCCATTTCTTACTTCCCCCAAACTCTGGCCACTACTAATCTACTTTCTCTTCTCTGTGGATTTTCCTATTCTGTGCATTTCACATAAATGGAAATATACAATATATGGTCTTTTGTGATTGTCCTCTTTCACTTAGCAATATGCTTTTCAAGCCTCATTTTTGTTGTAGCATGGATCAGTATTTCATTCCTTTTCATTGGTAAATAATATCCCATTGTCTAGATATACCACATACATTTACCCATTAATCAGTTGATGGACATTTGAGTTGTTTTCACTTTTTGGCTATTATGAATAATGGTGCTGTGAACTTTTTATACTAGCTTCATGTGACCATATTTTCTTCATTTCTCTTGGATATACACCTAGAGGTAGAATTGATTATTCAAATGACAACTCTGTGTTCAACATTTTGAGGATGGCCCAACTGTTTTCCAAAGTCACTGTAGCATTTAACTCCTCAGTAGCAATATATGAGGGTTCCAATTTTTTCACATCCTCAACAAGACTAGTTATTATCTACTATTATCATTATTATTATTATTACAACCCTAGTGAGTGTGAGGTGATATCTCATTGTATTTTGATTTGCATTTTCTAGTGATTAATGACAAGTATCTTTCATGTGCTTATTAGCCATTTGCATATACTTGAAGACATATCCGCTCAAACCTTTTGCCCAGTTTTAATTGGGTTGTCTTTTTATTGTTGGCTTGTAAAGGTTTTTTCTACATATTGGACACAAATACCTTATCAGATACCAGATTTGCAAATATTTTCTACCATTCTTGAATTGTCTCTTCACTTTCTTGATGGTTACATTTGCGGCACAAAAGTTTAATTTTGATTAAAATTAAAAGTTAATTTTGATGAAGTCCAACTTCTCTATTATTTTTTTGTCGTTTTTAGTAGGGCTTTTGGTGTTATATCTAAGAAACCATTATCTAGCCCAAAATCGCTAAGATTTACTCTTAAGTTTTCTACTAAGACATTTAGGTCTGTGATCCATTTCGAATTAATGTTTGTACATGATGTGAATGAGGGACCCACCTTTATTCTTCTGCATGTGGACATCCAGTTGTCCCAGCATCATTTGTTGAAAAAAAAAGACTGTTCTTTACCCATTGAACGTCCATGGCTCATTGGTGGAAATACACTCAACTATAAATGTGAACCTACCTTTTGGACCCTCAACTCTGTTCTTTTTTTAAATTTTTTTTTTTCAACGTTTATTTATTTTTGGGACAGAGAGAGACAGAGCATGAAAGGGGGAGGGGCAGAGAGAGAGGGAGACACAGAATCGGAAACAGGCTCCAGGCTCTGAGCCATCAGCCCAGAGCCCGACGCGGGGCTCGAACTCACGGACCGCGAGATCGTGACCTGGCTGAAGTCGGACGCTTAACCGACTGCGCCACCCAGGCGCCCCTCAACACTGTTCTTTTATATGTCTGGCCTTTATTAATACTACACTATTGTGATTACTGTAAGTTTGTAATCAGAATATGTAAGTCCTTCCAACTTTGTTCTTTTTCAAGATTGTTTTTCATTTTCCAGTGAAAGATCAGTGTGTCAATTTCTGCAAAACAGGCTGCATGGATTTTTGATAAACATTATTTTGAATCTGTGTATCAAATTGGGGCATGTGGCCATCTTAAAACTATTAAGTCTTCTAATTCATGAATATGTGCTGTCTCTCCATTTATTTAGATCTTTAACTTTTTCAAAAATATTTTGTAGTTTTCAGCATACAAGTATTGCACTTCTCTTGTTAAATTCATTCATCAATAATTATTTTTGAGGGGCATCTGGGTGGCTCAGTCACTTGAGGTTCTGACTTTAGCTCAGGTCATGATCTCACAGTTTATGGGTTCAAGTCCCACATCAGGCTCTGTGCTGACAGCTTGGAACCTGGAGCCTGCTTTAGATTCTGTGTCTCACCCTCTCTCTGTCCCTCCCCTGCTCATGCTTTCTTTCTCTCTCTTTCTCCAAACTAAATAAACATTAAAAATGTTTTTAAATAATAATTATTATTTTGATACAATTGCAAATGGAATTATTTTATTAATTTTGTTTTGAATTGATTATTGATAATATACAGAAATATAATTGATTTCTTTATATGATCTTGTATCCTGTGACCTTGCTGAAGTAGATATAGTTTCTTAGATGTACTGCATATACTTGCTGATTTCATTTTATTTATTTAATGTTTATTTATTTTTGAGAGACGGAGTGAGAGAGAGAGCATGTGTGTGCACAAGGGGAAGAGGCAGAGAGAGAGAGAGAGAGAGAGAGAGAGAGAGAGAGAGAGAATCCCAAGCAGACTCCACACTGTCAGGTCAGAGCCAGACAGACACAGGGCTCAATCCCATGAACTGTGAGAAATCAAGAGTCTGGTGCTCAACCAGCTGAGACACCCAGGTGCCCCAATGTCCTTGCTGATTTTAAATCAAATATAGGATAGTTAGTAAAACTTTTACTCCTATGCTTTAAAAAAAATAGACCTTATAATAATTTAAATAGAGAAAGTATTTCTATAATACCTCCTGTTTCTATAACCATATGATGCTTGCTTCCTATAAACTCATGATCTATTGGAAACACATAAATGTCTTTAAGGCCCCATACTTAACATATACAAAAGAGTAAATTATTTATTTTGTTTTTAAGATACATCCACTTGTCCTTCTATGCTTAGAAATAAACGTTTTGTTTTATTTGGCTTCAACTTACAATTGTTATTAAATAAATTGAAAGTATTTAATGTGTCCAATAATTTTACTTTCAAAATAGCAACATGATACCACAATGAAACATAGACACTAGCAAAATTAGCATATTTGCAAATAGAGAATTAGCATTGGATATATTTTATCTTCTCTTTATTTTTGCTGTAAATTTGTAGTTTAATGTTATTTATAATTTAATGTTATAACAGAAATCATAAGACATTTGGCCTTTAAACTTTCAGTTGGCAATTTAGAAAAATAATATCACTTATGCTTAGTTAATATTTCAAGTGCTTATTAGCTATTTGTTATAAAAACCTTAAAATGACTATAGATCATTTTTTTTTCAACGTTTATTTATTTTTGGGACAGAGAGAGACAGAGCATGAACGGGGGAGGGGCAGAGAGAGAGGGAGACACAGAATCGGAAACAGGCTCCAGGCTCTGAGCCATCAGCCCAGAGCCCGACGCGGGGCTCGAACTCACGGACCGCGAGATGGTGACCTGGCTGAAGTCGGACGCTTAACCGACTGCGCCACCCAGGCGCCCCTATAGATCATTTTTAAATATAAAGAGATTTAAAAATATATCTATAATGTAGTTATTCTCTACCATTG
>NW_024412376.1:90388956-90446733 GCF_014898765.1 Herpailurus yagouaroundi | reverse complement strand
GGCTCTGAGCCATCAGCCCAGAGCCCGACGCGGGGCTCGAACTCACGGACCGCGAGATCGTGACCTGGCTGAAGTCGGACGCTTAACCGACTGCGCCACCCAGGCGCCCCTATAGATCATTTTTAAATATAAAGAGATTTAAAAATATATCTATAATGTAGTTATTCTCTACCATTGTTCTCTAAATTTAGGTACACATTGAATATATTAGCCGAGTGTAAAGTGCTAGCCATATTTTCATCAAGTGTATTAAATAAAGTGAAACCACTCTAATTTAACACTATTCTCATCTCTGCCTCCACTCCATTCACACAAGATTTATTCCTACAGTGTCTGCTCATCTTTGTAGTGTTAGTTTCTGTAATACTGAGTGTTTAAAAAGTGTTTCTTGAATGAACAAACTGAGAAAGAGTATATCTACTAAATTTTTGAGGAAAAATAGATAACTATGGAACAGATTATTAAGAGAGGTTCTAAAGAAAATATTAGGCATAAAGATAGGCATAAGATTTCCATGATCAGAAAAGAAAAGAGGGGGTGTTTGAGACGCGAATGAGTCTATTGAAGTGAAAAGGGGATTAAATTTGATGAAAAGAAGAAGATAAATTCAAATGGATTAGACACAGGTGTGGGCTTTATAGGCAGAGGGAGAGAAAGAATCTTTAAGCTGGGCAGAGAGCCCAATGTGGGGCTTGATCTCTCAACTGTGAGATCATGACCTGAGTGAAATGAAGACCTAGATGCTTAACCAACTGAGCCACCCAGGCCCCCTTTTTTAAATGAAGGTTTATTGGAACATAGCCACATCCATTTGTTTATGTATTATCAGTGGTTGTTTTTGTGCTATAACAATGGTGTTGAGTAACTGGGACAGAGACCATAGACTGTAACACCCACAAAACCTAAAATATTTACTCTCTGGCCTTTTATAGGAAAAGTTTTCCAGCCCCTGGATTAGAGCATCCATGAAAGTAAATAGAGGGGAATAAGATTAGGAAGTTATCCTGATGCTAGAATGCAGAGCATTTAAACTTGCGGCTAAAGAGTTTGGACTCTATTTGTATTTAAGATTGGTCAGAGGAACAATGTGGATGCAGGTGGTAGATCAACCCTGGCAGCAACATAGGAGGAAGATTACAGCAATGAGAGAAGACATTCAGGAAGAACAATTAACCAACTGCTAAATGTGGGAGATGGTCAGGACCTGAACTATGGTGGCAGAAGCCAGCAAAGGGAGCGGGGATAATGGTGGTAGAGAGAATGATAGAAAAGGACAGATTCATAGAAAAATAAATGCTCAAGGAAAGTCACTAGGAATGTGGGGAAAAGAATGGGAAGAGATGCCAATAATAATTCCAAGTTTTCGATAGTAGGTTATTGGAAGAATAATACTGCTCTCCTGCTAGAGACTGAGAAAACCACAGAATACATTGGCTTTGAAGGAATGATTTTGACTTTTTATTGTAAGCCATGCTATTTCATGAGGTAAGAAATCTCAGTAGAAATGTCTGGCAGGTAATCAGAAATGTGGGGCTGGAGCTCAAAGGCAAAGATTGGAGTAATGGTATTGACTTGAGAGGCAGTGGTTAAAACCGTGAAAGTAAATGAGATCTCTGAGGGAGAACTGGTAATGACACAACATACAATGGAGGAACTGGTCGTAGCACTAGGAAGCGCTCGCTCGTCAGGGACACAAGGAAGAAATGGTGACCCAGCAAAGGTAGTAAGAATTTTATGAACAGAGCAAAGCATCACATTAGCTAGGAAGCAGTTTGGGGATAAAGGATCCAATTAATTCAATTAAATTTTATTTGAGTATAAAATGAAAATACAAAAACACTTTATAGAGAGCTCATGGTCTACTGAAGAGAAGCGTTTTAAATAGAAAAAAGGAAGAATTTTTATACACATAGGAAAAAATTATGATAAAATCATGGGGAAAAAAGAAATAACTATACATTAGGAAGTTAAAGAGTGTTTCATCATGACTTTGGTATCTTTAAAAGTGGGTTTGTGAACAGAAAATATGATGTTAGAGTTGCTTTGATTTTAAAATTAATGAATGATTTATTAAAGTTACAAATAAAAAAATCTACTTCCTTATTAAGGTTTTCACTTTAGAAGCCTTTAGTTGTTAGCCTCTCTCTTTCCCTTATTCTCATTGTCCCCCTCCTGTTTTAACAATCAGTTTTAAAACTTTGAATAATATTTGGTTTCATTTAAGCAGTTAATTAAACATATTCAAATATTTTAAACTGTAATTTGTGTTAAGTATATGTGATTTCCCTTTCAAATATTCTTCCTCAGTTATATGATTAACAAGATGTCCCAAGTATGAATATTCTAATAAATTTATAAATATGTGGTTTAATTTTTGTATAAGCTGCAATGCAATAAACAAATAATGAAATTTCTACTTTAAAATAGCATCTAAATTAGTTATTCAATCATATGTTTCTCCAATTAGGCACATCACAAGTAAATAGATATTGAACTTTACTAGCACACAAAGTCGTAATATATCTAACATCAGGATGTTAATATGTCTGGTTTTATTCTCTTAAAGATTTCTGTAATTAATTTGAAATCCCTCTAGATATGGAAGAATCTTTTCTGTTAAAGTAATAATAAGGTAATCTTCAGCAATTTGGAGGATACTGAGACAAGATATTAACAGGCTCTTATTCAGGATTATATTGGAATATACTGAGGTTTAGAAATAATCTTTCACATAACTTTATATATTGGAAAGACTTATGTGATACGGGTCTCTGATCTAATTATGTTAAGTCTGTAATTATGTTAAGTCTTCCCGCATTTGTATACAACTTGATTGGTTTTATGTATTTTTTGACTCCTTAAAATATATAAATGCTTTTTTCTCTACTTAACTTTAAAGACCTTTAATCCTGATGGAATCCTTTACTTTTTTATATCCTCTAAATCCACACAATTATTAGGTATTAAAACTGGTAGCCAAGTTAATTGTGATATATCTCATTGAACCAATGTATTCTGAAAATATGAAATCACAGTAAATCTTAGGCTCTGTGATACATTCTGTGTCAGCCCCTTCAGATGACTAAGGCAAGAGTAGTTGATATGATTGGAGAAATCTGCTCACATTTTGAAGCATTGTATACCAAACTTCAGAGCTTAGACTTTATCTCATGTGGCAGGTTTTGATGTGTGTGTGTGTGTGTGTGTGTGTGTGTGTGTGTGTGTGTGTGTAGAGAGAGAGAGAGGTTTTTTTTAAATGTATTTCATTAAATATATATCTCAAACATAAACATCTGAAATAGTTCCTCACATATGAATCTAATCTCCATGTTACCTTCTGCTGCCTAGGCTTCTGTTGAATCATAAAACTGGTAGGTTGCAAAATAGTGAACTTAATATTAAATAAATTTCCCTTGGAAAATTTCTTTATGTCTTCATGGTTCTGTATTCTCTAGGTTTTAATAAATCTAGGCTTATGATTCTGTATCCTCTTGCTTCCTAGATTTATACCCTTCCTATTTGAATAGGTGCTGTGTATTTTATGGCTTAAATGGGAGCAGGATTTTTATTATCTGATTAACACTGACTATGGGAAACATAGATTATGACCAGTCAGCACTCCTACTCATTTCTTAAAGATCTTACAGAAAAACTGATTTTAAAATATATAAATAGTTATTCAAATGTAATAATATTATGATTTAAACTTCTTTCAGTGAACCTGAATTCCTTTAAGATGTTAGGTGGGACAAATTGTCTTATGTCTTTCTTCTTGTGGTTGTGTGATCTGAGGAAAATAAAGTATGAAATTCAATAGTCAACAAATATTTGACTGCCTCTTATATGCCAAACACTGTTTCAGGCACAGAGGACATAGCAGTGTCCAGAATACACAAAAATATAGTCCCTACCCTGGGGTTGGGGTAGGGTTTCATTCTGGTGGAGGCAAAGAAGTAATACATATATGTGTGTGTGTGTGTGTGTGTGTGTGTGTGTGTGTGTGTGTGTATAGTGTGTGTGTGTGTTTGTGTGTGTGTGTGTGTGTGTGTGTGTGTGTGTGAGAGAGAGAGAGAGAGAGAGAGAGAGAGGGAGAGAGAGATGTATGATGGAGTTGGCAAGGGGAATTAAAGTAATCAGAGGAAAACACCTTATAGGCAGAGGTAACAGCAAGAGACAATTTCAGAGGTGTGCTGGGACAAGCGTCCTTGAGGAACAAAAGGGAAGAGACTTATTTAGCTACATCCAAAAAGTAGCAAGAAGTAAAGTCAGAGAGGTAGTTGGGAGAGAGCAGGCCTTGCAGGATTTACATGTGAGGATTTGGGTGTTTACTGTCAGTGAGATGGTAAGCCTTTGGAGAGTTCTGAAAATGGGAATGATATTACTTGACTTTTTAATAGGATGTAGACTGTAAAGTAAGTGGGAAAGCTGGGATGTGCAACCAGGCAGTCTCTCCCCAGACTTTGTTAACTCAAGCAGCATGGCTCAGTGAAACAATTGTAGAGAATTGAAGTTTGGGAAATCTGGATCCTAGTCTCTTACTGGTACCAGACCATATCGTTATGAGTGAGTATACTGGGTGAAATAAATAGGTAATATTTGAAGATTTTTCTTACTTTAAAGCAAGAAAATGTTGCTTCTGCAATCCTGAAAATGTTGGACCACACATAAACAAATCCGGGAACCATATAAACCTTTCTCCTATATGGAATACACTTATATGATTCACTTATTTTTATAATATTATAAAATAGCAGTAAATAACAATCCTCTATAAAATTACCAAAATCTATTCCATAAAGTATGTGTTAAAAAGGAAACAAAACAAAACTAACCTCATTTTGCTAGTTTTACCACAAGTTTTAAAGTTCATGTATACAATTACAGTAGAATAGTGGAATAAAATATATTCTTGTATTTTCATCCCATTGTTTATTGGCAGTATGGGGGGAAAGGGAGAAAAATTAGTTAAGTGTTTATTTTCTTTATAAGTACCACATTATTCTTTTTTTTTTCAACTTTTTTTTTTGGGGGGGGGGACAGAGAGAGACAGAGCATGAACGGGGGAGGGGCAGAGAGAGAGGGAGACACAGAATCGGAAATAGTCTCCATAATATGAGATTTTGAGATTGATCCTACTACTTAGGCCAGGCTAAAAAGTTTGAGCTGCTCTAGAAGGGAGAGAATTGGTGTTTCCTTAGGAATCTCTTTGCCTTAGGGGCACCTGGGTGGTTTAGTCAGTTGAGCGTCCCACTCTTGGTTTTGGATCAGGTCATGACCTCATGGTTCATGGGTTCAAGCCCTCCATAGGGCTCCCTGTTGACAGTGCACAAGCTGCTTGAGAGAGATTCTCTCTCTCCCTCTCTCTCTGTGTCTCTTTGTGTCTCTGTCTCTCTCTCTGTCCCTCTCCTACTTGGGCACTCTTTGCACAAGTCTGCCCTCAGGTAGTATAGACAACTGCAAGGACCCAAAGCAGTGACACTCTTGAGCAATCTCATAGGTCTGTCTATAGCCTCTTGCCCCACTAATCTCACAAAACATTTTTGAAATGTGTGCCCACAATACACGGGAAGGGAAAGGATGTTATATTAAATGCATGTGCTTTTAAATTTTATTAATATAACCATATATACCCCAATGGTTATATCCTCTGTATTGGACAAAAAGTTCCTTTCTGGTTAATGGTATTTTGTTTCTATAAAATGATACTCTTTCCCTGGAGATAGATGCTGTTTATATATAATTTTAGCTGCCAGAACTTGCCCCAAGTTTCTGCTCCAAATGAGTTATCAATGCCGAACATGACATAATCACCTAGAGATTTTGTGAAACTTATAAACCTATGAACAAACAACCAAGACAATAGTATCAAATTCTCTGAGAACATGTATTTTTAGGGATACGCATTTTAACAATGTCAATTTTTTCTAAACTTTGAGACCTATCAGCTTGGGGGATGTATAGGGGCAGTTAATTCTCATTACCTTGGGAGCTGACATACTGACCCTGGGTGCTCAATTCACACTCTAGGATATTCAATGTGGTCAACAGGAAGAATTTATATACCACCTCTGACTGTCCTGATCTATTGCCTCCTTTTTCAAAGTACGTAAAGCCCCAAAAGTAGCTAAACCAGCAGCTTCAGGTTATTTGGAAAACATTGAACTGGGAGCTTAGTTACCACTGAACTTTACACTTTCAGAGAACAGATGAACTCCAGTGGCTTCACAGAATTCATGAACATTTCAAAACCTAATTTCAGGTAGCACTTTATACACAGTAAGGACCTAGCTCAATCACCTACAATATTTCATGTCACAGAAGTATATTAATGGATGCATTATGTAGTTCCAAGCATTAAACATTTTATAGTTAGGTTTCACTGCTCATTACTTTTGCACTAACAGTCATTTTTTCATATCTAGTTTGATTTTTCTTTCCTTAGAAGATGACACATTTTCTACTTTTCGTACTTTTTTTTACTGGCACTGTCTTGTCTCCTTTTATTAATGTTTAAGTTTTCAATTTTCTGCTCTAATGTGCCCATATAAGAATAGCTTGATTCATTTATATCAGAAGGAGAAAATGAAAACACAAGAATATTTTTTCTCACTTTACTTCTTATTCCTTTAAATGTAAATTGAAAATATTAGCAGTCATAGACTCAGCTACTAAAGTTTTCACCACAGTTTAAAAGAAATGAAAACAATAGAAGGGGGTTACATTTTCAATGCCCCCCATTATACTCTTTTTTTGAAAATGGGGCAAGATATTAAGGTATATTTATATATACTGACTTTTTTTGCAAACTAATAATAAACACAATAGTTATATGCATTATATAAATGAAATCACATAATTATTTTATGAATACTGTAAATAAAAATGCACTTAGAATATAAAGAACATTTTTGTGTTTTTAAGAGATCTTATTCCTTGAAAATGAAGATTAATCAGTCATTATATTTAAAACACCTGGCCCACACAGTAGAGGCTCAATAAGTATTGGGTGAATGAGGGAAGGAGGGAATGAGTGGGTGGTTAAATGAATAGATGCTCTACCAATATTTCTTCCGAACTAACTGCAGAACTGGAAAAGGGTATAAGACAGTAATGCTTACTTTTTTTTTTAACACAAAACCTTTGCAATCTCTTAATGTGTCATTCGATTTTCTATACCAGCAATCACAGGCAAAGTGGTATTATTAAAAGCAGTCTATAAATTGTGAGTCCAATATGTAATACTTCGCTAGAAAGCAAATTGTAATACAAATATTGCCCAAGTAATTTTATGTAGTTAGATCATGGAAATAGTATTTTCATGTCATTTCCTAGGTCTGTGCACTTCAAATACCTTTTAAGTTCTGCCATCTTACAGAGTATTAGAATGCCTCACAGCTGAGAAATTCTTTGTCCCATTGTTTCTCCTTTGGCCAAAGATGTCTAGGTACCTCTTCTTATTTTATATTTCTGTATAAGACAGTGAATATTCTATGTATAAACCTTGGTTATGAAAAGGAGAAAATAAAATCTGCATTATAAAAGAAGAAATATCAGAAACCATGTTTCAGTCTTAAGTCTCAGCACAACTGAGTAGTACTAGTTGTACTGAATGACAAATATAGAAAATACAGTTTTCTATACAAATACAAATATAGAAAAAATATACATAGTCATTCAGTACTAGTCGTACTGAATGTACTACTGTTTAGTAGTACTAAACAGATAAAATTACAAGAATACTAGTATTGCCTTTATCCCTGGACATATTAAAAACAATACTAAACAGATAAAATTACAAGAATTCCAGTAACATTTAAAACAAGAATGACTATGTATATTTTTTCTATATTTGTTATTTTTGCTTAAAAATTGTATAAGGGAAGGAATTAAGTATAAGCTCCTGATATGTCTAAGATGAAATATAGAAGTTAATGGCAAAATGCAGTTTTTAAAAACTTGTTTAAATTTAGCCAAATCATAATATCACAAATGCTAAAATATAGATTAAAGTTCAGCCTTTTAAACAAGGATTTGGAGTACCATGAAAGTCAAGAGTTGACAGTGACAGTGTAATTCTCCCTACTGATTTAGGAATAAGATTGCCTAATTGGTAATCAAGGCAGTTTGTGTGTTTCTGAAATAAAATCCTGCACACTGAATTCGATCTATGAAGACTAAACTTTTTTTTTCTAAATCCAGGAAAAATGATTTTTAGTCCATCTAACTTATTTTCTGCTAAGATTTTAATAGTCTTTAGATACAATACACTGTGTAATTTCTTTGAAAAGAAACTGTAATTTCTGCCTAAATGTTACCTAACTTTCAGATAGCAATAAATGTCAGAAGAAAAACCATTTGTTTGCATATTGTGAATATGTCCTTGAATTTACATAAAACATTGCAATAAGTTGTGACTTATGTGAAAAACAAAACAGGACTATTACATAAGCAAAGGTCTTGAGTGTTCTGTAAAAATAGACTTCGACCACCATACCAGTTATAAACTACAGCCCTCACTTGCAAATCAAGGTTCTTGGAATGTTGACTTGATGGTAATGAATGAGTTGCAGCACCTAACACTGCCTGTTAGGCTGATGGATTAATCAGAAAATTTTAATTACGCCAATAAAATCAATGCTAAGGATCGGCTCCCAGGGTTACCAGACAATTTAATTTGGTTCCATGTTCAAACTTAGTACTATTTACAATTTCATCTTCCTCCATTTTATAACCTAAATCTGCATTCCAATTTTAAGAACTACATGTTCCTCCCTGAATTCATGCCATCCTTCCTCACCTCCTTGTCTGTGCTTTTTGCCATTAATGTCACCTAAGAGCTTCCCCAGCACTCCTTCCTTCAGCCTCACTCTCTCACCAACACACATTTACCTTACAAAAAGCTCTCCATCACTCAAGACCGAGTCCAGAGTTATCTCCTTGGAACCTCTTCTGATCGCTTCAGGAAAAACTGTCTTGTTTTTGTTTTGTTTTGTTTTGTTTTGTTTTGTTTTGTTTTTGTTTTTGTTTTTTTGACTTGCAAAGGATTTTGCACATTCACTGTGAAGTTTATCCTAATCCCACCAGTGTTATATACAATCATTAGATTAGCCCCTCTCACAAGATTATTATTTGCCTTCTGAAACAAATTATAATTATTTCGTATAAAATTTGTCATCCTCTGAAATTAATAAGTAGCAGTGCCTGGGTGGCTCAGTCAGTTGAACATCTGACTTCTATGTCTCCCTCTCTCTTTCTGCCCCTTTCCTGCTCATACTGTGCCTCTTTCTGTCTCTCAAAAATAATAAATAAATGTTTAAAAAAATTGAAATTAATAATCAAAGAAGTAAACTCCTCTTGGAGTAACACTTGATATAATAGAAAATCAATGTCTCCCTAAGACTTAACTCAAACAGAAGTTTCTTTATCCTTTTTTTTTTTTTGTAAGTTTATTTCTTTATTTTGAGAGTGGTGGGGAGAAGGGCAGAGAGAGACACAGAATCCCAAGCAGGCTCACACTGTCAGTGCAGAGCCAGATGCGGGGCTTGAACTCATGAACTGTGAGATCATGACCTAAGCTGAAACCAAAAGTGGGACGCTTAACCAACTTAGCCACCCAGGCACCCCAGGAGTTTCTTTATTCTTCAAGTGAGCAAAATAATGATGGGATTATTGAGAAGCTACAATAAGAAAAAGTAAAGAAAATAAAATACCCAGCAAAAGGTAACCTTGGTAAAATTTTTTTCTCTTTATTCCTTATGACCTAAGTGAGAGAGGAATAAAAAGAAGTGAGCTGATATTGTAGCTTACCCACCCATGTGATTAATCATCTTATTCAGAAAAAAATACTATCATGGAGTTGAATACATTTTATGAAGAAGTTTAGAAAGTAGTTATTATCTTTTCTGCATTGCTACTGTTCTGTGTCTGAGAGAAAAGCATATGGAATAAAAGTATAGGAAGAAAGAAGTATCAGACTTTACCTAAATTACCTATTTATCCAGAAATGAACTCCAGGGAACCAAGGTGACAGTAACATGAGAAAGAACCCAGATGCCTCACTTCAAGTAATCGGGAAGTTACGAAGGAGTCTCCATAGTGCTGTCCCTGAGGCAAGGCAGCTAGAAACTTACAGGCCAGTTTCCAACACTACTCTGTAACCTCCAGTAGTGTCATAGCCTCAGAGGAGAAAATATGCCTTAGGAGCATTTCTCATGGCAGGGAGGCAATCAGAGAAATTATGCTGAATTAAGAAGAGATTAAGAGTTTAACTAAAAGACATTTGCTTCTTTTTATTTTGCTTCAAATGACATTTTAAAATATTGCACTAGTGTATAAACATGTGGTATCAACATGTTAGGCAAATGGCTATGTTGATGGTCTATTGTTGAAATAAAAGAGGCAACAGTCACCTAATCAAGTGAATAGATTCACTGTAGACACTTGACAATTGGTCTGCTATTGTATTACCGATTCTATAAAGGAAACCTAGTTAGAATTTCTCTGTTACACAAATTTTGTCAATAGCAGTCTATCAGAATTACAGGCATAAAAGCTTATAATGTGTCTTGAGGGAATGAGTGGATAAATTAGAAGGCACTATTCTCCTCTTCCCTAACTTTACCCCTCCTAATAATTGAACATAAGCAGCTTATAACTAAAGCTATCTAACCCTGATAAATTATCTCCACATAATAAAATTTCCCCAAATTTATCTTAAGATAGATGTTTTCCATCAAGAAGTATATTTTTTTCATATAGATTTGGTATCTTTTTTCATCAGACTTTATTGGCAGTATCTTCAACTGATGTTCAACTTTTCTTCATTGAATGCCTGTCACATTAGAGACAGGAATACAGACATCCTGAATTTATTCAATAGCTTGTTTTTTTGCATTGTTTTCAGAATGATATTATTGAGGTGATTTGGCAGTTGGATTCATTAAACATCAGAAAATTTCAAAATAATAATAGTGCCATCAAAATTATTGTTATACTTAGGGATCTACTGTGCACGGAAGCCACATCCAAATGGAATACTTCTGTTCACATCAAGTAGCAGCTGGGTGCTGGGTATCTGCTGCTTAGGATCCAGGACTTCAGAACTTGTGCTAAATGCATGCACTGCCTAGGGCATTCCTGCTGCTCACAGTGATGGACAGGTGGTCCCCTGCCCCTTGTGCAGCACCAGCATTGCCCTTAGATGGCCACCTTCTTGCAGGAGAAATGGAGTCTAACCGCCTCAGGGGCTCCATCTGGCCAAAGCCAATTGGCTAGCACATACCTCTGAGCTTCCTTACCTACATCTTTTTTATTATAAACATTAAAAATGAGACTATCATTTCATATATACTGTTTTCATTGAACTGTTAAACGTACATTGATAAATTGTGTCAAAGTTTGTGTTTAGAATACAGTACAACTTATTCTGACTTATTTTTATAAAGGCTTGAAGAGGTCTCTTCAAATGAGTTTCCCAAATTTATTTTTCTGGAATGTCTCCTGGCAATTGTGTTTCCTATGCTTAATTTTTATGTTTTTCTCCATGTAATGTCTATAACAGCCTTGCTAAAATAAGAAGTTTTGCCCTTTTTAAATATTAGATTGATTTTCTGCTCCTGGACTGAATCTTTCTCAGTGATCTAAAACATCTTTCCTATTATTTTCTTTCAAGATAGATATAGTATTTGTTTTATTAAGCGTGAAACAGTGTGCATTCTTTTGTCAAAAAAAAATGTAATACAACAAGAAACCTTTTAGAAAGTTGAGTAAATCTATTTTTAAAATGATAAAGTCATTGTACGTATGTGTCAGTTATAAATGGTCACTTACCGATCCTGCAGTGTTTTGGACAAAATGGTGGTAAATTTTCTGCAGAGGGAGGAAGATCCATAGCTACATGATTAACTGTTAACCATTTTGTTTGAATGAGAGCATAATGAATCTTTTTGGCTTCTGTTATCATGCTGACACAATCAAACGTGTGGGAGAAAAATGTTATTCAAAGCAACAAATATAGGGCTAATTCCTTCGTACTTTTTAAAAAAGACTCAGATTCAGTACAGCTCCACAAAACTGGCTATAACTTACTACATCTATTTCTCTAAACGTAGCTTATTAAATGCATTGGGATATGTGGCAAAATGAGACATTGTTAGGTTTGCAAAAAGGGAATTCTCTTTTTTTTTTCCATTTTATCTGCTCTGTTAAAATATGATTTATATCTCCTTAAAATAAATTTTAGATAAAATAATTTTATCTCCTTAAAATAATTTTAGAGTTTATATCTATCTAATTAATCAGAATCTACCTTTAACATATTTTTATATGATTTCATATGTTGTGTAAGGACCTTAACAACAGTGTATTTTCAGTTCCTCTTTCCCATCCTTTGTGGTACTGTTGTGCTACATTTTATTTTATTTTTTAAAGTATATTAAGTGGTATTTATTTGTGTGTGTGTGTGTGTGTGTGTGTGTGTGCGTGTGTGTGTGTGCGTGTGTTCAGTGTAGTTAACATACAGTGTTATATTAGCTTCAGGTGTACAATATAGTAATTCAGCAATTCCACATATTACCCAGTGCTCATCACAAGTGTACTCCTTATCTCCAGCGCCCTTTTCACCCATCTCCCTTTATCTCACCTCTGGCAACCATCAGTTTGTTCTCTATGGTTAAGAGGCTGCTGGCTCAGTTGGTACAGTATGCTACTCTTGATCTTGGGGATTTGAGTTCAAGACCCTCATTGGGAGTAGAGTTTGTTAAAAACATGAATTATAAATTTAAAAAAAAAGAACAGTTTTTTTTTTAAAGTCTGTTTCTTGGTTTGTCTTTCTCTGTTTTTTTTTCCTTTCCTCGTTTGTTTTGTTTCATAGATTCCACATGAATGAGATCATATGGTATTTGTCTTTCTCTGACTGACTTATTTCACTTAACAATATACTCTCTAGCTCTATCCACATTATTATAAATGGCAAGATTTCATTTTTTTATGGGTGTATGTGTGTGTGTGTGTACTCACTTCCGATACATATATCTCACTTCTTTATCCATTCATCCATCAGTGGACACTTGGGCTGCTCCCATAATTTGGCTATTGTAAATAATGCTACTTTAAACGTATGGGTACCTGTATCCCTTTGAATTACTGTTTTTGTGTTTTGGGGCAAATACCCAGTAGTGTGATTACTGGATCATAGGTGGTTCTATTTTTAACTTTTTGAGGAACCTCCATACTGTTTTCCAGAGTGGCTGTACTAGTTTGCTTTCCCACCAACTGTGCAAGAATGTTTCCTTTTTAAGGGATGCTGGTTACCTAATTTTGCCCACTCCATAATAGTCAATTCAGCTTCCTCCGGTTCAGGTATTCACACATACCTGAACTTGTTATCTTGAGAACTTAAAAACATAGGAATTGGATTTGTTTCTATACCAAGAACATACACATACATTTGTTTCCTTTTACATAAAATATACAGCTAATACAATATGGGTTATGATGTCAGTTTACAGTTCTCCTGATTAAGGAGCAGTAGTCACCTTTATTCTGTGTGGCTAAAAGCTATTTTCTTCTGTATGCCCCAAAGTCAGCATTGGGATGTCTGCTTCTTGCTTCAGAGCTCTTAATGTTATTTGTAATATGGATGTACAACCTACTGAAATATTTAAGGTGGCTTAAAAATATTTCTATGTTAAAACAACTAAAGGTAAGTGATAAAAATATGTGAAGCTGGAGTAAAGTTTCACACCCCTCTTCTAGTAGCCAAGATACCAGGTCTAGATCAGTTATGTGGTTTCTGATGTATATTAAAGTGCTTAGGGATACAATTTTTCTTGGTACGGAGAGAAATGTGTTTCTTTTGGTCTTCATAAAGAACGCATTATGAAAGGCATTGACTCACTTAAAGATCTAAAAACTGACACAACTGCCCAATAGTTTATAAAAATGGCAAAGTCTTTGTAGTATATTAACAATAAATTCCACGTGAAAGGGTTTCAGTGTTACTTATGGACGGTTACTAAAGTTTGGTTTTACAGGAACATTTCTGTGGCATGTGACTGCTTATGAGTGTGTGTTCATGAATGTGTGTGGTGGGGAGAAGTGCTTTCTCTGTAGAGGTGGTTGAGGAAGAGGAATCCTCAAGAAAAAATGATATTATAATTCCAGTCCAGTAACAAAGATTTCTGTGGTGTAATTAGAAAAATAGTTACTATGGTATCTAGAGGACACAAAAAAAATTAGTCTTCACCTACAAATATATTCATATTTTATCTTTAGTGACAGGTGTCAACATCAACTCATTTACCTTTCATTTTCCTTTTTTTTGTATTGTTGGTTTTGCATTTATATTTCTTTACCATTTTAGTAATGGTAGCACCTATGCATGCATTTTTATATTCTTTTTTCTATCTCTCTCACAAAAACATACAAATTTATATAAATGAGATCAAATTATCTGTTTTAATCTGGAGATTTTTTTGTTCTTTCTCTTTCTTCCATCTCATCAAAATCTGGCACTTTATTTTTGCCTCCCCACTTAGTATATTAAAAGCCTAGTGCTATTAATTTCATATTTTTCTCTGTACTCATATAATCATATACATATGCTACATATATACACATATTCTTATTTATATGCAAATACATGCCTATACATACATGCATGTGTATTTTTTTTTACTAAGAAGGGGATATTGCTATACACATTTTTTCTATCTTTCCTCACCCAGATTACCTCATGAAAATCTCTTTGAAGACTCTTAAGTCATCAAACATGGCTCTAATTTACTCCTTGAAATGACTGTATAATAAACTCATAGAAATAGTTTATCACAATCAATTCACTCATCCCCCTATGGATGGGAAATGACTTTGTTTAAAATTCTTGCTTACTTCAAAAAATGCTGCAGTAAATATCATTTACCTATAATATTAGAATAAGTTGGAATAGATTCCCCAAAATGGAGTTTTGTAGTCAGATGTATGCATACTTTTAATTTTAGTAGATGTTGATAGATCACATCCCTAAAAGGCTATATAACACTTTACATTTTCACTAAAAATGTATAATAATAGTGCCTTTTATTCCTACAAACCATTCAGCAAAAATACTATAGATCTTAATAAATGTGCCTATGTAATGGGTGTAAAGAGGTATTTTTAATCTAATTTGTTTTTCCTATTCCTGACCTGGAGAAACTTATCATATATTTTCAACCATTTCATTTGTTCTTTTGTGAATTGTCTATTATTAAACTTTGTCCATTGGCTTATCTTTTCCTTACCAATTTGAAAGGGTCTTCTGTGTATAGAAAGTTATTCCCTGTGTGTTGTCTGAATTACAAATAATTTTTCCAGACCTGTTGTTTTTCTATCGAATTTTTTAAAAAATTAAAAAATTTTCAAAAATGTTTAAATAGATAAGTAATGTCTATATTTTATTTTATAACTTTGGGTTCCCAGTGTAATTTTGAGAAGATTTCCCTAACCACAGATTGTGCATCTCCTAAATTTTCCTGAGAGATACTTTCTTTTGTGTTTAAGACCATACTTCACCCATAATTTTTTTTTAATTTTTTTAATGTTTATTTATTTTTGAGAGAGAGAGAGAGAGAGAGAGAGAGAGAGAGAGAGAGCATGAGCCAGACAGGGGCAGAGTGAGAGGGAGACACAGAACCCTAAGCAGACTCTAGGCTTTGAGGTGTCAGCACAGAGCCTGATATGGGGCTTGAACCCACAAACTGCAAGATCATGACCTGAGCCGAAGTCAGATGCTTAACCAACAGAGCCACCCAGGCGTCCCTATAATTTTATTTTATATGTGGGAAAATAAGGGTTTCATTTTAATTTCCTTTCAGATGTTTAATCAATTTATTAAATAAGTAAATATAATTACACATTGAATTTAATTACTAGTGGTTTTGTCAAATATTGACTTCTTATAGTCACTGAAAAAACTTCCTACTTCTGTGTTTGATCTATTTGCTTCTCTTTTACCAACACTAGGTTATATACTACAGATATATTGTAGTATGTTTTGATAAAGCGAGACAAATATTACTCTTTTCTTTATAGTTCTCTTATAGTTGGACATATATTTTTCTACTTACAGTTCAAGATCATTCTCTCTAATTCCTGCTAAAACACTATGGTGATTTTAATTGAAATTACATTAAAGTTATGTATTAATTTGAAGAGATACTAACTGATTTCGCTGAGGATTTACTAAGTATGCCATGTAAGTTATTAGGACATAGTGGGGGTAGAGACAGTTTGATGAATATTAAATGGTATAAATGATAATTCAAAATGGAAATTTAGTTAGAAACAAGTATCCCAAACTACACTTGCACTTCTTCCCTATTCCATCAGTTACTTATAGAGCTGTGTAGAGAGTACTCAGCTTTGTATGCATTTTTAAGTGCTGCGTTTTACTCCTAATTTTTGGTGAGATTATTTTCTTTTTCTTTACAATTTGCCATTCGTTTACTTTTGCTGATGATCTAAGCTTTGTATATTTATAAGAATTTGGAATAATAGATTTCATTAACATATGTTTATTTGACAAAGAGAGTTTTCCCATTAAGATGTAAAGTCCACTGGGGCAAGAGTCAAGTCAAATTTTCTTGTTATTGTTCCTCCAAACCATAGTGTAGTGCCTACACCGTAGAAAATGTTGTCTAAGCACTAAATTTGTGAATGAATTAAATGCTTGACGTTAGAACTGCAGCAACAATTTAAAAGTCCCTTTCGCACAGAGGTAAGAATGCCATACTTCCTGTATGATAGTGCTAAGCCAGTATGTTTTCTTATTATTAATATTTTGGCCATGATTGTCATTAAGAAATATATTTTAGTTACAACTGACAACACATGTATGTATTTGTCCCATAAAATAATATTTACCTATCCTATGTACATTGAATCCTGATGTTATTTTCCCTATTTTATATGATTATATTTCATTTTTATGAATCAAGAACAGCTCAACTAGTTTCATGACCTACTAAAGGGATAAAATCGGTTTTAAAAATTGCTTAAATATTATCTTGTTCACACCTGAGAAGTAATATTAATAATAATACATAATAACAGCACTCCTATGAGGCAACTATATACTAGGTAGTTTCAAGTGTTTTGTAGACATGGACTTAATTTTTATAACACAGTGTGGAGTTGTTACATGTATACAGGGAAGCACTGAGAGGTAAAATAACTTGCCCAAAGGCACAGCAAGCAGCAGGGGTGGGATAGGAACAGGACAGTGCCCTTCTAGCATCAATGCACCTAACTGCAAGAGTCGGTGACCTCTCCATTAGCAAAACCTTGACCTCAATATCATTCTGCTGGCTACAATGACCAGTACGGAGGGGGTGAATAGGTTACGATCATGGGAAATGCGTGTGGTCCAAGGAGACTAAAGTTCTGAGGCAAATGTTCCTTACTAATGCTTATATCGATCTATGTGTTCTAATACCAGGTATCCATACTTAAAAGACTCTAGGTTAAAAGTTGCCTGTGCATTAGCCATCATGTCTGTTCTCCCCAGCCTTGATTTCAGGCTTGTCTAATTCACAGCAGTGCCCTGGAGAGACTTGTGATGTTCAGAGGGCACAAATAGCAGCTCGAAGCCTCAGAAGACATCAGGAACTCGGGCACATTGGGTATTTTTGGTATTCTGATAGGTGTGATTCTTTACAGTGCCTTCACAGTAAGCAAATGCCCGCATATGGATAATGCTATACTGTTAATGAAAGTGGGTTGTGTGATTGTTTTAGAGAAACTCAGCCAAGATGAGTAGTCCACAAAACTGATGTTGTGCTACCTTACAGTCATTTTTGTTCATGGTAACATTTTCAAAAAGTACTCTGATTATGCTTTTGCAATTCTGTGTACTCTGAACACAAACTAAGATTCTTCATTTACATTTTACCATGAAAGAAATCAAGAATATACAAGTTACTTTTTAATTACTTTATACATATGCAGCTAACAGCTCTAAGCCATTGGGCTGTTTCATCTTTCTCATTCCCCATTTTATGGGGAGTGGTGGTGTGAAAAAGCATCAGGCCAGTGGTTAGGAGTACAGGCTTTAAAGTGCCTGGGCTCAGTCAATTTAGCATCTGACTCTTGATTTATGCTCAAGTCATGATCTCACATTTCATGGGTTGGAGCTCTGCATTGAGTCCTGACAGTGCAGAACCTGCTTGGGATTCTCTCTCTCCCTCTCTCCCTGCCCCCTGGCAAAATAATTGAACTTAAAAAAAAGGGGTACAGGCTTTAAAGTCAAAGGGCCATGGTTACAATTTTGGCTTTGCCATGTGGTAAGTGCATTAGTTTGGGCAAATTATTTAACTTCACACCCTCTGATCTGTAAAATGAGGAAAATAATAGGACTTCCTATTGGATTTTCTTCAGTGGTCCTCACTGTGTCTGGCTTACCACAAACACCAAATGAAAGATCTAATTTGTTATAATTTCAAAAACTAGATTGAAAAGTTGACCTAAACAGCAAGCATGTAATCGTGTGGTACCTATGACAAACGTTTCAACCCTAATAAAAGTCATTTGAATTCTTACATTGATTTAGAGATGTTAAGACTGAAAAAGTTATAAAACGTTAATGTCTATTATTTGCTCCTCTGACTTCTTCCAAAGATTATGCTTCTTTTGTTAGTGTGACAAATGCATAGACTCTACCCATTCTCTCCTTTGTCAAGGTGAGCTTTGTAAATTTTGATTATTACTTATGGAGTGGTTGAATTGGAGCACCATCTGACATGATACTGGCAGAGCTTTCCATAAGGTGGTATACATAAATGTATTTGCTTTAGTAATTACCAACTTGTAATTTTACATACTTAGAGGAAAATAAGAATGCTCCTTTTTAGTGTTTATTTATTTTTGAGAGAGTGTGAGTGGGGGAGGGACAGAGAAAGATGGAGACAGAGGATCCGAAGTGGGCTCTGCCCACGTGGAGCTCGAACTCACGAACTGTGAGATCATGACTTGAGCCAAAGTCGGACAATCAACAGACTGAGCCACCCAGGCTCCCCTAAACATACATTTTCCCCACAATTTGTCTTTTTTTTCATGTAGTGTATATCTCTAGAGAAACAGCTGTAGTCCTTGTCCCCATATCTTTGAGACACACACATAAGGGACAGGGGCATGATCATCCTGCAAGTGTTTACCCCTGCATCTTGCACCCTATGCCTGGTTTTGTTTTCACTCACCAGGGGCTGATGGAGGCTATATTGTATGCTTAGCATGGTGCTTGACACTGTGGACAATTCAAACGCTGGGGAAAAAAATAAAGTCGTGTTAATGGAAGAAGATATGGACTATGAACAGACCTAGGAAGTAATGGGTCACAGAAAGTAAACCATTACTATTGTTGCTGAAAAGAACAGCATTCTTTCAGACCCGTTTCTTTCCCAAGTAGAACTCTGAAGTTATAACAAAGTTGGAGACAAACTCAGATAAATTTGTGCCAGCAGCTAAGGGAGTTCAGACATCCAAACAGAAAATGTTAGTCACTCCATCCTTGCCACCAAATTTAGCTTAGTGGAGGCTCTAAAGACTTAGTTGCAAATTTTTAAAATAATAGTTTTTATCTTAAAACATGTTTGTCCTCTCTAAGATTCAAAACTGCCACGTTGTTGAGAAAGAGGTCATTACTGAAACATAGTTTCTCTTGCAAGTTCACAAGTGCCTTCCCTGCTTCTTTTTCCTTCTTGATATAGGTCCCCTGAGCTACATTGTAAGGCGTAATCTTCTCTCTTAGAACTGTCTAAATACAGTAAGCCCCAGTAAAAACAGACGGTCGGTGTGATCATTTTTAACAGCCCTGGAGTTGTCCATATGCTATTCAATAATGTGGCATCTGCATGGCCCTTTAGCTGTGGAGTGTACTTTAAACATAAGCAATTTTTAAGCAACAAGGTGTCAAACTATTCACCCATGTGAGGAAAATCAGTGTTTCTGCACCCCTGAGTATAATCAGCGAAAGCCTTTAGAGTGCTTTTAACCAGCCATCCTCCTCATGCACAGGACGTGTTCTTTTAATACAGTTACTTTACTATGCCTCCAAGTCAAAAAAATTTTGTGAAGTAAAATACTCATTCAATTAACATTGGAGTCACTAAGTCACTGCTCTACTGGTATTTCCTACCAAATGAAACATGGGAGCATTTATCTGGCTATGGGCAGTGCTTCTACATCCTACCCTCCTACAGCTATATAATGCCATGTCGTCAGGCACATTCTATATGAGTAAGTAAGTAGAATAAGATAAGTTTAATTAAGTAAATTCTGAGACATCTAGGGTAGCCCATTTCATTGGTCTTGAATTTCTAACTAAAGCCAATTATGGTATCATTGTTCTAAGGTCTGTGTCCTCTCTTCTTTCATCTTTTACCTTCTTTGAGTCTCTGACATCAAGCAGATTAAAAAAAGATCTAATAGGTAATAATTGCGGAGTGGTACACATATTACAGAAAACAGCACATAAAATGATTGTCACTGAAATAATTTGTGGGCCAACCAATCTAATAAGCAACTTTACAAAAAAATAAGATAGAAGAGGCTGAGCCTGGTAAAGATTTTATGGCTGTCCTATTAAATGTCTCTTTTTTTACTATTATTTTTTTTAATTATTTTATTTTTTAATTTAATTTTAATCCCATTATATTTCACACACATTTGTTAAATATTTGTTCACATTGGTTTATGGATCTACCCAGTCATTAAAATATCCACATTTATCCATTCATTTACTCATACGATATTTACTGAATACCTACTATGTTCCAGGCACCGTATTAGATCCCCAAGGATATGGCAGAGAACAAAACAAAGAAGCTTGACCTTAGGAGCTCATATTCTAGTGGTAGGAGACAGAAACTAAAAACCAACATGTGAAATATATTATACATCAGATGGTTATGGGTGCCATAGACGAAAATAAACCAGGAGCAAGAGATAGAATGTAGGTGAAAGGAAAGAGTTTTCACTTTGACTCCTGGCATCGCTGATGAAGTGATATTTGGGCAAATGGCTGGGCTGAAAGTCATAGAGTAAGCAGTGTGGACATGGAATGATGGGAAACAGAGCATGGGAGTCAACAAATTCAGAATCCTTCAAACAGAAGCTTTCCTTGTTTGTTCAAGGCCAAGAAACAGACTTAGTGTGGTTGGATCTAAAAGAGAGAAAAAATAGTTATAGGAGCAGAGGTCGAGGTGATTCACATTAAGACTGATAAACCATTAAAAGAACTTAGGTTTGAGCACCTGGGTGGCTCAGTTAAGCATCCGACTTTGGCTCAGGTCATGATCTCACTATTCATGAGTTTGAGCCCTGCATCAGGCTCTATGCTGACAGCTCAGAGCCTGGAGCCTGCTTCAGATTCTGTGTTTCCCTTTCTCTCTCTGCCTCTCCCCTAATTATGCTCTGTCCCTCTCTCTCTTTCTCTCTCTCTCTCAAAACTAAAATAAAAACATTGAAAAAAAAGAACTTAGGCTTTTTCTCTGAATCAGGAAGCTACCAGAGGGTTTGGAACAGAGGAGTGATGTGATCTGATTCATATTTTAGAAGAGTTGAGATTGCTAGCTAGGCTATGGATGAGAGAGATAGAGGAAGAGAGAGGGAGAGAGAGAAAGTGCAAGGACAGAAGGAAATTATTGATGAGCTTAGTGCAATAATAGTAAAAGATTGTGGTGTTTGGAGCAAGGCAGGAAAAAGTGGCCCTATTTGGGATACATTTCAAAGATAGAGTCCACCTTATTTGTTAATATATTGGGAAGGAGAATGAAAGAAAGGGAGAAGTTAAGTTTAATTACCAGTCTCTGGCCTGAGCAACAGGAAAGATTGATGCTATTTACTGAGAAAGACAAGAGAAGGAAGTTTTGTGAGAAGATGAGAAATTCAGAGTGAGACATGTCATGTCCAGATGCCTGTTAGAAACCTGAGGTGATGTAAGTGACTGTGTGTTTAAGATTAGAGTTTAGGAAAGAGGTCCAGGCTGTAGATTAAGAATAAATGCAAGGGATCAGCACATAGAGGGTATCAGTCATTCACTGAGTGAGTAAAATAGAGAAAAGGAGTCCAAATACTGAGCTCTGGGCTTTCCAGCATGAAGCAGTAAGAAATAGGAGGAGGAAAGAGAAAAGGAGAATGGAAAAAAGCAGCTGGTGAAATAAGACTGAAAGCAAGAGAGTGGTATCCTTGAAGCCAAGTGTATCAGTCAGAGTTGAACCAGCAGGAAATATATATCATGATATTTATTTCAAGGAATTGGCTTACACAGTTATGGGGATGGCTTGGCAAGTCTGAATTCGGCAGGGCAGGCTGTCAGGAAGGGCAGGCAGGAGCTCAAGATTCACTCTGCAGATGGAACTATTTCTCCCCTCCTGTGCCTCTTGTCTCCCCTCCTTCTTCTCCTCTTCCTCCTCCTCCTCCTTTGTCTTTTTCTTCACAAGAGCTGCAGTGTTGATATTAAGGCCTTCTGACTAATTTAATCAGGCCCACCCAGGTGACCCAGGATAATCTTCCTCATTTAATGTCACTGTATTTCAGACTTCACTTGCATCTTCACAAAAACACCTAAATTAGTGTGTGATTGAGTAATTGAGACTATATCCCAACCAAACTGACACATAAAACTGACCATCACACCAACTAAATAATAAAAAGGAGGAAGATCCACTGTGTTGAATAGTGCAGAGAACTTGAGTACAACGACCACTGGATTTAGCTACTAGGAGGTCAGTGGTGAATTTGACTATAGGAGAATTTTTTTTTTTTAATGGAGCTGTATTTGTTTTCTATGGTTGCTACAACAAATTACCACAAAATGGGTGGCTAAAATAACAGAAATGTATTCTTTCTGACTTCTGGAGGCCAGAAGTTCAACACTGGTCTTGTTAGATTGAAGTAAAGGTGATGTGATAACAGGTGCTCCCTCTGGATCTCTAGATTGCCTCCTCCGGCTTCCGGGGCTGCTGGCATTCATTTGCTTGCAGTGGCCCCACTGCAGTCTTTGCTGCCAACTTACGTTGCCTTCTCTTCTATGTGTATCCAATCTCCCTTTGCCTTATCCTGATAAGGAAATGTGGTTGGATTTAATGGTCTCCCTCCCAGGTGATCCAGTATAATCTCCCCACCTCAGAATCTTTGATTTAATCCCATCTGCAAAGACCCTTTTTTTCCATATAAGGAACCCTTTTACAGGTTCCACCTGATATTTTGGGTGGCTATTATTCAGCCTACTACAGAGGCAAAGCCTTATTGGAGCCAATCCTGCAAAGTAACTTAGGTCAGAATGTTTCTGTGAAGAAGAACAAAGAAATGGGCAATGGCTGAGGGAAGAGTGGAAACTGGACCCACTGTTAACACCCACAGGGCTTCCTTTCCTCACATACACATCCTTCAAACAAACCTACCTGATTCCAATATTACATATTTCACTCCCTCGTCATGCGTATCCATTCATCTCTCTTCAATAGTTAAGCAAAACACCTATGGCAGGTTAATGTCATTATTTGTTGTGCCTCGAAAAAAAAACTTGAATCCATTTGATAGACAAGAGTTAGGTTTCGTGAGTCTAAATAACATTCTACAATCTTTCTTAATTTATTTTTTACTTTTGCCTTAAAAGGGGTAGGTCTTTGTTGTCAAAATCTTCAGCCAGTGCCTTTTGAAAGCATTGAATATGTTTGTCCTGTGGCATATAGTATAAAAGATATCTGGAGGAAAGGGGAGCTGTTAGGAGAAGAATCTCTTACTTTTTTTTTCCCCCATAATTCATAACAAGGTCTAGGAAACTGATTTACTCGGAATGACCATTTCTCTTATGCATGGACTGTCTGGTATATAGCCCTCAAGAGTGGTACTTGATACATAGGTAGGTACTCAATAAATACTTTTGAATGAAGTAGTGAATGAACTGAAAAATTATAAATAAGATCTTTCATGCTTATTTTATTATTAGCTATTAAACACATTTATAAAGTAACAGATTTTAACCGGTGTGCATATATTTAGGAAAATATGCCTTTACAGATGAAAAAAAAAAAAAAGAAATGATAATCACTTACATGATTGATACGGTACAGCAGCTTAAAAAAAGAATATTTCTCTTGAAGAAAGCATATGTTCAAAGATTATGCCTGACAGCATTTGGCTGTATGATGTTATACTTGAGAAAGTATAATAAAGTGGTGAAGGAAGAATTTAGTCTGTAAAATGAGACAGACTTGCTCATTTTAAGTATCCGTGATATACATTTTATCAGATTTGTGACCTTGGGCTAATTATTTTATGTGTCCATTTCTTAGGGTTCTCATCTACCTCATATGATTTTTTTAAAATTAGGATAATTCATATAAAGAGCCTAATATTGTGCCAGACATATGGTATCGGCTTATACTTTCATTGTTGTCAATCATCACCATCATCATCATGGACAACTATCTTTTTTACACAGGTTTCATAGCACAACTAGTCTTTTCAAATGTTTTATAACATTGAGTATTATTCTCCTTCATTTGACCACTTTTCTGCACATAATTTATCTGAAAGCCCCTTAAAATTCCCTCATAAAATCATATAGAGGGTAAATAAGTAAACGAAAATAATATTGTCAGATTCTGTTAACGTTTTGGGCTCTTTTCTGAGCTGCTCCATACCTAGATGATTCATAAATTGCCATTTCAGTCCTAGATTTTGCCTCTGAAATCCAGACCTCCACGTGTAACTGCTTTTGTGTCTTTAGCTCTTAGATACTTCAAAAGCAGCATGTTTAATAACAAATTTGTGACCTTCCACCCTATCTTTATCTAGATCAGGTCTTCTTTAGTCTTCCCTTTTCAGCAGATACCACCATTGCCCCTCCAGCTGGGCAAATTATCTAGCAGGTTGCCTTGATGTCTCCTTCTCCCTCATTCTCCATATCCAGCTTCTCACAAAGACCTTTGATAGTCTCTCTAACTCTCCCTCAGATTTTACTTCAACTCTTCCCTAAATCTCCACTTAATTACCACTTTTGCCCCCAACGCTCTGCCCCTACACCAGTTTAGATCTTTCTGGCCCAAACCCTTCTTCGTTCCATGTACCTCTGCAGCAATCACAGAGGTAAGTTGTACACTGGTTTTTAAAATTATTTGATTTGTATTTATTTAAGATCCTTCAAAGAAACATAGTGTCTATTTTAGCTCATCATTTTAACTTTAGAATCTAATGTTTTTCAAAATGTCAGTTGGAACCCGTTAGCGAGTAGTGAAATCATATTAATGGGAATTGCAAAGTATCTTTTTTAAAGGAAATAGGGCACACTAAAAGAAAGTTTGTCAGAGCAAATAAAATGTAGTGAACACACATATTGTATGCTGAAGCATTATTTTAGTTTTGAGCATATCTATGTATTCATACATTATACATTTGTATACAAGTCTTGATGTAAAATATATTTCCTACTGTGAGTTTCAGACAAAAATTATAAAACCATGAATGTAGGGACATGACTGACACCTATTAGACATTTAATAAATATTTGTTGAATCAACCAATCGATTAATGCCTTTTTCCCCTCCTTTATTATTCCATTTGTTCATTTTTGGCTACAGACTTGTAAGTGAAGTTTGCAAATAAGGTGACATATCTCTGTGTACATTTTTGAAATGTAATTCACAAGATTCTATAGCAAAGGTTTCTAGCTTAATTTAATGCTACTCTGGTCAATGAATATAAATATGGTTATTAAGTAACTAAATAACTATTATTACTGATTTTTATTATGTATTAGATTTAAGTTTTATTCAATTCTCACTGTCCTTGTCAGTAGTAATGTATTCATTATTAGTAGTCAGTGTTTTTTTAAAACAATACTGGCAAGTTTATGCATTCATTTTTTCCCACAAACATTAATTGGGTGCATACTTTATGCCAGGCATTCTGCCAGGACCTGGGTATACTAAAATGAATATGATGACTTCAAGGAACCCTTACTTTTGAGAACTAATCAATTAATTCCACGAATATCTGTTGAGTACGTATTATGTCCCAGGAACTATATTCAGGTCTGAATAATACAGTGATGAAAAATATAGGTAGTCTGTGTTTCTGACCTTGAGACAAAGATTCAAATTCAAATAATTTATCAGAGAGGTGATCCCAGAAAACACTGACAGAAGTGCGGAAGTAAAATAGAGAAAGAAAGACACCCAATAAGCAATTTGTTATCAAGCCAGTAACCACTGTAAGTAACTGGAACTTAATCCTGCTGAGAAGTCACCTCAGTTATGCTGCCTGATAACTGTCAGTCTGTTGTGGGCTCTTCCTAGGGACTTTAATTCTCAGGCACTGGCATGCCCTGTAGGCAGTTGAGGTCCTGGCACAGAGCTGCAGATATTGGCAGTGTCTGCATCTGAGTGCACTAGAAACCTGAGGCCTGGGAGGGGCAGGTGGGGGCAGGGTCCGCGGAGATATGGGTGGGGCAACAGCCTCAGAAGACTTACAGTATGGCGGCTATCTCAGGCTTCACTACGTCAGTTCAATTTAAATGAGTGTGTGAGTAGTGAGTACTTTCTGCTATTGTTTGAAACTAAAAAAAGATAATTGTCTTAGTTGACTGATGATCTCCTTTTAGTTTTCTTTCTCCTATATGGGAATTAAATGCCTGCCTTTTTTTTTTCCAAAATGCTTTTTGAAAGAGAGGGAAAGACAGAGACACCGCAAGTGGGGAGGGGCAGAGAGAGGGAGAAAGAGAGAATCTGAAATAAGCTCCTGTCAAGTACAGAGCCAGAGGTGGGGCTGGAAGCCATGAAGCCATGAGATCATGACCTGAGTGGAAACCAAGAGTTGGATGCTTAACCGACTGGGCTATCCAGGCACCCCTAAATGCCAGCTCTTTTAGTCTTCTCCTGCAATCGCTCTTTTTAAGTTATTGAATTACTTCCAAGTTATTTCTTTTCATGGCTCTTTCAGAGTTCCAGATATTGAAGGCATAGGAATACAAGTATAAATATGAACAAATATAACTAATGTTTGTTGAGTGTCTTATTGTGTGCCATTAATTGTTAATAGGTTTACATAAATAACCTCACTTAATCCTAACACTTTGAAGTCCTTGCAACCACTGTCCTTATTTTACAGATAGAGAAACTGAGGATAAAAGATTAAGGAAATTGCAGAAAATTTCAGAGCTAATAAATGATGAGGTCAGTACTCAAACTCAAGTCTGATTTCAAAGTCCATGCTTTTCATCAATACACTAGTATCTTCACACACAATGAAGAAGACACACCAGAAAATTCCATGGACTCAAAGCTCCCCACCCCCAGAATGAAGGGATACTTCTCTATTATAAATAGATTCATTTTGAAGCTAGCAAAGAAATTACAGGTTAGAATTTAAGTAGAACATAAATTAGATAAATGTATTTATAAATGGCATAAATTAGTCAAGAATGTGGCAGTGGGGTCAGGACTGTATTATAGGGATAAGAATCCCAATTCCACCAGTTAATTTTCTTTGGTGTGAATACATTAGATAACATCTCTATGTCTCTTTCACTTTATCTCTACTTAAGAATCATAATGCCATCTGGGGTGCCTGGGTGGCTCAGTCAGTTGAGTGTCTGACTTCAACAGCAGGTCATGATCACACAGTTTGTGGGTTTGAGCCCCACATCGGGCTCTGTGCTGATGGCTCAGAGCCTGGAACCTGCTTCGTATTCTGTGTCTCCCTCCCTCTCTGCCTCTCCCCAACTCATGCTCTGTCTGACTCTCTTTCTCAAAAATAAATAGACATTAAAAAAAACGAATCATAATGCCCTCAAACCCAGAATTGTTGTGGAAATTAAATGGAACCACATATGCAAAATGGTTAGAATAGTGCCTGCCCCATAGTAAGCCTTCAATTAATGTTAACCTGAATCAATAATCATCATATGACAAGAAAATATTCAGAATTAGCCATTTGAGTATGCAAAATAATCTATAGTGTTACTTTAAATGTTAACAAAATTAATAATAGCCTTATTACCAAGGAAGACAATAAAGAACACAAAATCTTCTAACACCCTGGTATTATAAGCACTGAGTAACTATTTGTTGAGTGAATGAATAAAATGTTAATTGTTTTCCTTGAAGAAATATCCTTTCCAATTTTTGAGAAAATGCCTACTAAATACACAAGTCCAAATAACTTTTGTGGTTGTGAGTAGAACTTTCAAGAAAAAACAGGTGTTCTATGGAAAAAGTGGCTAGTTTAGCTTGCAACTTGCTTAGGTGTCTTTCCTCAAAACAACTATCACACACTTGCGTGTAGCTGAATTCCTTTATGCAAGCATAGCATAGGAGAGATATGTACTCAAGGGTCAGGTTATAATAAAACTTATAGTGTTCAATGTTTCATCAAAGACATTCTTGTTTTTTTTTTTCCTTTTAAACTGAGATTGTTTGGTAGTAAAGAATGCATACCCTCCACTAGAGTTAGTGCCTGGCCCTGATCTGTGCGAAAGTACAGCACTTTTATCCACCACTGTTTTCGCCCCATTGGTGCAAATGTTGACATTGAAAAAAAAAAAAAAAAGCAAATCTATCCTTGTATTATTATGAAAATATTTTTGGCCTTGAAGAACTGTTCAAAAACTATTGGGTTCATACTTTAAGAACTGTTGGCCTGTAATGCAAAAAATTCCTGAACATAAACATGAAGTATTTCAGAACAAGAAACAAGTATGTTATCCTGTCAGAAGATGTGGAATGTTTAACACTAAATTGTTTTTACTTCCCAAATAACCCCTTTTGGGTGCACCATTTAGTACTTTATCTCAACTATTTAAATGAGCTTTTCTAGTTTTAACCTGAAATCATTGAGGAGGAATAACAAGCTTATACATGGCTGAATTTTCTAACTTAAAGAATTGAATTATTCTCTTCATTTGTTTCATGTTTCAACTGAGATTTCTTAAAAGGTAATACAAATAACAGCATATTACAAATAATTAAGTAAACTAAAAGCATTGTGATGCTCTGTACACATTGGATGCCTTTTGGAATCATGGCTTCCCTTAAGAAAACAATATGTTGATGCTGATAACAGAAAACAAAAGAGAAATAGTGGTCATCTTTTTGTTAACTTTATTTTAAAACAGCAGCTGTTTAATTTGAACATTTTTCCTTATGGTTTATCAAAGTGCCACACAAGTAGTTTTTTATTCTTAGTTAGGGAACCAGATATATTATTAGGTGAGTGCTTATAATATCACCACAATTATTTGATGTGTTTACCATGTCTCACATTATCTAGCTACTTATTATTGAATTAGAGTGATTATAACCACCTCTCTGTTTTGTTGCGTTATTATTGTTGTTGTGAATGCTTTCCACTAAAAGACAGCTTCACATAGATCAACAATTGCCAATCAGAAAACAAAGGATGGTAAAATAAAAATAAAACTCATTAATTCAACAACTATTGAGAGCCACCTACCTCAGGTTATTTGTTAGAAGCTTTGAAGTATTCAAACATGTCACCAAATAACCTAGAATCTAGTAAAAATAACATAAAATAAACTACATGAGAGGGGCCATGAAACACACTGATAAAAGCTGCAGTTCAGAGGAGGGAAAAATTACTTGCAAATGGGAAAATTTATTATTACCCTGAAATAATAAAATGTGTTCTTACATTTTTAGTTTTTCAACAATGCTTTAACTGTTAGATTTCTTCAATTCTCACATCTTGCATTATTAAAATTAAACATTTTATACATGCTGTTCAGAGTATTAGAAAGTTATCAAGTACAGTGCAGGCTTCGAAATTATGCTAAAACAGGGCTTAAGCAGTTGAAACAGTTGTAATACTGTCTTCTCTGTAGGAGATAAATGTAGGCAGTTAAGTGAGTAAAGCCTGAATTTTAACCATTTGCTTGGAACAGACCATAGCTAAGAGTTCCATTGGCCTCATTGATACAGCACCCAGGGGCCTCAGAAGATCCTGTGTTCTGGTTCTATTCCATCACTAATTTGCAAAGTAACTTTAACGGAGCAACTCAAATACAATATCCATTTTTTCCATTTACACAGTTAAGTTTTTATTGCACACAGAGAACTCAAAAAATAGAGAATTACAGGTAAATTTTATGTTCAAGTAATTTGACTCTATATATATAAATATATATTATATATAAATTTAAATATAAATATATTATATATTTATTTATCTTCTGTATGTTTACAAATTTAAGTATAAAAACATAACATTTTCAGTGGTGGTTTAATAAACCACTTTATTGAACTTATGCCTATTTCCAGATACAACCAAAAATATATCCAACTACACAGTATTTTAAATAGAAGCTAATTTTCATTATTAATATTGCCAAGAGACAATTCTACATGAATATTTCATGTTACCGCATGGTTTTGGCTTTCTGGACAAAAAGCTGGCAAAACTCGATTAAAGAATGATCGAACAGCAAACGTGTCCTAAAAGCTAGATTTGTGTGTTGCTCCAGAGAAATTTGCAAACTTTTTCCCAGAGCCATTTGTTCACACTTCAGCATGGTGAAAGTAGAGAGCTTCTCCTCTACTGCCCAGAGAAGATTCCTTTGTGTTCCAGAGTAATGGTCTCTGTCTGGTGGTAGGATGGGCCAGTGTGCCAGCCACCACATTGGAAGTGCTGAGTCTAATAATTCTCCTGTGGTTCAACACCACTGCATGAACGCACAGGGTAACATCAGGCTCTTTTCCTATCACCCCATGTAGAATGAGTGCTGAGATGCTATGTGAGAAACAGATGGTCCATTCTCTGATTCACAGACTTGTGTTTCCTGTAAAAATATCTATCTACTTCTGCCTGTCTGTGTCTACCTATCCATCCATCCGTCTGTCTTAACAGTAATCACCTACTTGTATTACTTAGATTATTCAGAAATCTTGTGACTTTCTTTTATTTCTTTTTAGCTTTATAAGAGAATTAAGAAAGTAAGAAAGCCATGCCAACTGAAATAGTGTTAGATTTTTATAACACAAATGTTGCTTTTTAAGTTTTACTAATTTTACTTGATAGTTTAGAAAATAATACTTCAAGTTAAGTATACTCATGGGTGAATTATATTCTCCTTCCTTCAAAGTTTGTATTTTGCATTCATACTCAGTCACCTCTAAATGGTTGTTAAATTTTGCAAAAAAACTTTTATAAAGCATGATATAATAGAAAAATTTTTTAATATTATTGATAGTTATATTGGTCTACATAGAAGCAAACATGGGAATACTTACTTCATTTTCACAAAGGCTAAAATTCAGTTTCTTTATTAATAAAAATAAAATTTAGAAACATTTTCTGAATCAAGACTGCCTTGAAAAGAGTGTTTTAAAATGTGCCTGTAAGAGAGAAACCTGTGATCTGTTTTATACTAACTGGGAATTTAATATATTAGGAAATTTGTAGAAACAAGAATGATGCGTAGAGAGATTTAAAATACTAATGGAACAGAGAAGATAGTACCACATATACATGTTCTTTCTTAGAGGTACTTTTCTTCCCCCTAGGAAAAGTATAGCTTCTCTTTGGGAAAATTGAGATTTGGTCACACTTCAGAGCCTTTGATAAGTGCTTTGATGTTCAATAAGAAAGGAAAAAAGGATGTTGCTTTTGCAAAGAGAATCAAGAAAATAATAACAGTTTCAGCAAAAGGGCATTGTTTCATGTATTTTATCACACACTACCCAGAATGTAAAGAGGCCCTGTTCATTAAACTAGAGTAAATATATGTTGTTTGAAAACAAACAGGACACAGGTATGAAAATAGTGACTAAACAATACGACATGCTAATTGCTTTGTATGTAGCAGATAGTCTGTCTCTCTCTCTCTCTCTCTCTCTCTCTCTCTCTCTCTCTATATATATATATATATATATATATATATATCTTACCTTGAATAGTAGAAGAAGTGCAGTAAATAAGCTACATAGAGGGTGTCATGTACAGCTGAATGTTTGTCTTATGGTAGAAATGTATCACTCTAGTGAACAAAGAGAATACAGTTTGCTGTGCATGTAAACAACAATTTAGCAAAAAGAATATTTGCTCAATTTAAATAATGGCTTTCAAGACGGTGGTACCGTAGTGCCCTAATGGACTTTTCTTTGAATGTTGTACTTGGCAGCTTTAATAAAATGGTCATATTCATACTATGATGGACCACTGTGGATGCAGAAATAACTTTTAGTTAATTTATTTAAGGGCTTTAATGCAACTGATTAATATGGAAGTAATAGAGTTCTGATAGTTCCAAAGAACAGCACATCTGCCTCTTTTATATAAGGGGTGGGGGGGGGTGGTGGTTGTCTTGGGACAAAACCTATAGAAATGATGGCTGTAACAAGAGCTCCTTTCTCTCCAAAGGTGACTGCAGAACAAGGTGTGAATGTAGCTGTAGAATTTATGGGCATAACTGTGCTAACATGTGAAAGTGAATTTAAATACTTAAAAGATTTCAAAAGAAGTCAGCATCCATATCCAGAGTTTCTAGGTCAATTTTTTTTTCAATGTGCTAACATGCTAATTTGTGTGGGTCAAAGGGAAGATGAGCTGAATTTAGCAGAGACAGGATAGAAACCTCTGGGTGAGGGGACAGGCTTAGCTGCTGATGCTGAAGTTAGAGTGGGGAACTTTTTATGAGGTTTTTCCAATGCTGAGAGAGGTTTTGTAGAAAGCGCTAAACCTAACTAATGGGAATATGAGAAAAATTCCTTAGGGATTATTTGGATAGAAAAAAATATAAAGAGAGTAATTATTGCAAGAATTGTTGGAGTTTAGAATGTATATAAGAAGGAAATGTCAATCTGAGGACCAACTAAAGACTGATCTAACCAAGGTGATGAAACAAGAGTAGCCAGCATAATTTCATATTTAATTCTCATGGTGTGTTAGACTTTTATTGCCTCTTGCCTGTGTTATTTTAATAACTTTCCCATGGAATTATCCACCTTTGATATAACATACGTCTAATCCATCCATAAGGTTACTTCCAGAGTCAAATGTATAAATCAAAAGTCAATTCTCTACTCATGATTCAAGTCTCAGGTGTTCCAAGGGCCACATTCTCCATCTCCCCAAACTAGAATAAATCCTTCCTTTGCTTCCCCTAAAACTTTGCTTTGATTTCTATTTCCTTAATTAATTGAAGTCCACATAAATCTGTTCTTTGCTTATGCACATGCCAGTAGCATGTGGATTTTTCTTACTGATATTCTATTCTTAGGTCGCTTAACTAAAAAGCACAACAGAACAAAAAATGTTCTTTATCTGAAAGAGAGATTGCCCAGACTAAGCCAGAGATTTTTAAAAAAATGGGTTATGACTACCAAAAGAATAGTGCTTTCTGGGGATTGGGAACAGAGAAAGGCCTTTCTGATTAAGCAGAATCGTGACAGTTGTTGTACAAAGAAACGTTTAATCTATTAAACATTTTTCAAACTCGAGATTGCTCGTTTCTTTCATTTCAACAGTTTGTATGATAAATCCTCCCCATACTGTACTGAAGATTGATTTTCAGTTCTCAAGTACAGTGAACTGGAAGGGTCAGGGATGTGTTCACCGGAGAGAAAGAGAAGGGTGGAGGAAAATTATAATCTGTGGTGCAAACTCTGCAGAGCCTACCAGCTAGATGTTTCTCTAAAGCTTTTAGGAAGGAGAACTTCACCAAAGAATGTAATGAAATAAAACCTTTCTGAAGAAGCTGTCTTGCATCAGTGGTGGATGCCTTCAGCTGATAATTTTGTATACTTTCAACTCACTGTTTTAAAAATATATGCTACATTTTTAGTGGTGGGGGGAATGATTTACTACTGTTAAAAATAATATGCAGAAACAAATTAATGTAATATTTCATGTTCACTGGTCTAAATAGAGTCAACATTCTGAAAACAAGCTGGTAAGACTTTTTCCCTTTTTTCATTTCTTACATTTTCTTGTTTTCCTTTAAGATTTTTCCCAAACCAAAGACTCCTTGGTTAGTATAATAAATGCTTAAAATTTGCATAATATATTAACATTTAAATATTATTTGTTTCTTTAAAATTGCCTATCTTATATATAGTATGTTCTGGACTCAGAATTTCAGTGGCTATGACTGTCCCTCTGGTGTGCAGTGAGTTGGGTCAGTGTAAAGATTTCCACATCCCATTTTGAAAGTAGTTTTCCTTTTGAAATATAAGCATCTTGTATGCCAGATTTAGCATAGGTTTCTTATATACTCAATAGAAAGAATTGATGAAACTTTTTTATTGTGTTTACTTCAGTAAACATATGCAGGGAGTGGAAGTCACTCCCTATGTTGTGTGTGTGTGTGTGTGTGTGTGTGTGTGTGTGTGTGTGTGTGTGTTTAAAAGGATTAAAATCATTATTTTCCAGGAAAGTGAATGGTAATAACAGTGAGTGAAATTATTGTCCCCTATTTTTATCTGGCAAGTATTCTACCAAATGCTTTAACTTGTTTATGTTTTCTTACCATTTTCCTCCTTTCTTACTAATTTGACCTAAATTACCTTAGAACTTATATTAGCTCACAGCACTTCACAGATGATTTAAACAATCCCTATCTGAACTGACCTTTACCTTACATTTTCTATGCTTCTCCTTAGGTGCCCCTATTCGATTTCTGGTCCTGAAAGTCTTGATGCAAATTGTTCAGTTAGTAGCTTCAGATTTTAATCTGAGAATGTGAACTGCTTTGCAACTAATAGCCTTGATTCTCGAAAAAGAAAAAAAAAGAAAGAAAGAAAAGAAAAAGAAAGAATGCAGTTTACCTTAAATACAATACTCAACTTTCCACTTTGTCAGTAATTCCATTCCAAGTATTTCACATTTTGTGACTAACTAAAACCACTTTATACGTTCCATTTCCTTATTTTTCTACAACGTACATAATAAAGAACATTTGTATGGAAAGGGGAATATGGTATGACTTTACTATCACTTTTACTTCAGTTGTATTTTTTTTTCAAACTAGCTTTACAAACACCAATACACAGCCCACTGTGTTAATTACTTTCTGATCTTTTAACTTTGTGAGTCCTGTTCACATTACACATGCAGACCGTGTTGACAATTCAACCTAGTGATCTGAGTTCAGCCAAAGAATAATTATTCCATTAAGAGGCAAAACCTTGAAGATTTTTTTTTCTAAATTTCACAGTTACTAATTAAAGAGTATAACGTAAATAGCCATAACACCAAAAATGGATTCTTCACCCTCAGTGCTCCCACTGATCTCAGAGAAGCCAGTCTGCTGCTCCACAAGTCTCCTCTCCTCTTTTCAGAACAGGGTCTGATTTCAAGTCCTTTGACAAAGCTCATCTTCAACCTACTTCACTGTTTCACCTGAACTGTGTTTTGTGGTGACCAGAAGTAGCAGGCATGACTTGTGAACCAATTACAGCTCTAAATCAATGCTTTCCTTTTTCCCCTAGTTCACATTCATTTCCATAAGAGCTAATGGCTTGATGGAACAGATTGTGTGTTAATCCTCACTGACTGAAACATCTCCAGGAACAAACCACTGTTCCTTATTACACAAATTGTAAACTCAGTGGAAGTGGACTTTGGGGGATGTTTCAACACTCCTTATTTAATGAAAACAAGGAAGAGTCTCTATTTCCATACATTGCTAAAGTGTTACCAAAGTCTAAAAATAGGTTTGAATAAATTTACATGATGGAGAAAGGCAGTCATGAGAAAGGAAAAGAAGAAAACTAGAATTAAGTTCTTTGTGAATACTTTGGGAAATCCACTGAAAACCAGACTTTCATACAAAGTGCACAAAATGGCCATCGCCAATAATATATAAGACTTTCACCAAAATTGTTCTCAGAACTGTAAGCATTGGAGTGGCTTTCCTGACTGCATGATGTAGTGAAAATAGCTCAGTACAAAATATTCCTTGTTCTAGGAAATTTGGTCTTGTAACAACTTTAAGAAACTTTCTGAAGGTGGGTGAGAGTTAATACCTAAAATAAATAAGTGGTTACTTAGCTACATATGGATTTTTAACCAACAGCCACCCTATAAAAATGTCCAAATCCTCCCCACGTATCCACCTCCTCTCCCCTTCTCTAAATTATTTTTTTCTCTTTAGCATATTATGTATTTTATCTAACAACATGTGTGTTATGCATCTGTGTGTTGTGTGTGTGTGTATATGCACACACATATATTATCATTTTCATTGTCTGAATCTCCCTCAGGATTGTAAGCTCCTAGAAGGCAGAGATGTTTCCCTTTGGGTTTCCTATTGTTTCCTCAGCTTCTGGACCAGGGCCTGGCATGGAATTGTGCTCAGTCAGTATTTTTTGAGTGGTTGATGGAAACTGGAAGTTCTGATGCGAAGAGAAGGCTATGGTTTTCTATTTCTCTTCCAAAGAATGAAAGATGTTCATCACTTCTGGAGTGAAGCACTAACTTGGTAAAGGAGGCATGTGACCAATACACCCTAGTGCAACCTGGTAGCAGCTTTCCTAATAGCAGCTGTAAGGGCTCAGTAAACGAAGTCCTTGAGATAAAATTCCACAACAGCACAGTAAGTGTGAGAAGAAGAAATAGACTGCACCCATTGCTGGCAAGAGTATTTATTATTGAAGTTGTATACAGTTGTTGTGGTACATTGATAATAAAACGGATAGACTTTGAACTTTTAAAAAAAATTGATGTTTATTTATATTTGAGAGAGAGACAGATGTGAGCAGGGGACAGGCAGAGAGGGAGACACAGAATCTGAAGCAGGCTCCAGGCTCCGAGCTGTCAGCACAGAACCCGACGTAGGGCTTGAACTCACAAACCGCGAGATCGTGACCTGAGCAGAAGTTGGACGCCTAACTGGCTGAGCCACCCAGGTGCCCCTGCATTTTTTTATTAATTGTTTATAGGTAGTCTGCAGAGAATATATATCCTTATACCTGCCCAGGGCACACAGCTCCCCACTGACACCCCATCTGACCTCTCCAGGTCTCCAGACCTGAACTCCCCTGGAAGGAGTGGAATGAGACACTGCATGCATTAGCATCTTTCTCTTATTTATTTCTTCAACTAATATTTACTGGAGAGCTAAAACAATACAATTTGGTAGATTCAAAGGTGAGTGAGTAAAGGAAGTGACCCATACATTTTTGGTCTAATGAGTTTATTAAAGTAGAAAACAACGAAAGATGAGCAGGCACTTGTGGAAAGTCCTCAGGTTTGCTCTTGGACACATTGAGTTGGAGATGTTGAATTCCCCAATAATTATTGTACCATCTGTTAATAAAGCAAAACTAAATGTATTAGAACTTACGGCTATAAGAAATGATCCAGTGAAGTGTCTTAGTGTCTCAAAGGGCGAAGTCAAAAGTGACATATTTTTTTAATTTTGAGGTCTGGGATCAATAAGTTTAAGGTAGGGTTTTTTGTTTGTTTGTTTTTTCAAGACAGAGAACTTATTGGAATTGGACAACATTCATGACATGCTAGTTTAGAATTGTTGGACAGAGCAGACTTCATGAAGTCAGCCTTGATAAGTAAACTTTCTCAAGTGAGCAGACTATTGTGTCTAAATTGATCTGCAAGGATTTCCTGAAGCAGGCAATGGAGTTATGGGATTACAGTTATATCTTTTCTTTGTAAAGGTTTACTGAAACAAACAACAAAGATGGTTTGACACATTTGGTCTCAGTTCTCAGAGGTAGCCTGTGAGACATCCAAGGGCTGATGTTGAATAAACAGTTGGAACTCCGAAAGGTAGTATAAAATTCAGGAGTAATCATTATATAGATTATAATAAGGATCTGGAGATGGTTCTGTTCAAGATTACCCAGGAGAAGAAAAGAAGTAGCCTAGATTAGAGTATTGAGAAACGTCAACATTTAACAGAAAGTTATTGAGAGGTGAGCATTCAGAGGATATTGGGAAGTGGCCAACAATGCATGAGGATGAACAATAGAGTGTAAGGTGGGTCCTTCAAGAAGGAAAGGGTGATCAGCAAAGCCAATGCTGCCGAGTGCTCAGGTAATATGAGGACACCAAAATGTCCACTTAGTAACTTGAAGTCATTGTTGATTTTAATGTGAGCTGTTTTGGTGAATTTATAGAAGCAAAAACAGATTAGAAAAGTTTAAAAAAGGAATGAGTAGATAGAGAATTGACAGTACTTCAAGAATTTTGGCTGAGCAAGAGAAAGATAAGTTGATAATTTTAAGAATGTGACAAGTTGATATTTTTCAAGTGAGAGAGATTTGAATATATTTAAATATACATAGTCTCTGCCACTATTCTCCATAATCTTATAAGAAAAAGGTAAATGCATCCTTTCTTTATGTCTTCTTTCCTTCCATGTAACTATTCATCATGCATTTCATCTAGCAAAGAGCAGACACAGACCTTGGCCCTAAGGAGCTTACAGTCTCATAGAAGACCAACATGTTGAAGGGAAATGCCAGGAAGTGTATAAACATCCTATCCCTGTTACTGCATCACTAGTATAAATGCAGTTTAAGTTTTATGTTACTGAGTTTACATTGCTTTACAATGCAAGTATTAGACTAAAGATTGAATTGTGTTTTGAAGCCTCTGAATCAAATTTCCTCCAGACACAGCTGGCTCCATACATGGATGAAACCTGCAACCTAGAGCTCATTAACATGATGAAACAATCAAGTGAACTAGCAGGTACAAAGCTAAGACAAAAAATAGCATCAGTTAAAAAAATTAATTATAAAAGCCTAAGTTGAGAGTGGGGGCATAAAATTTCAATCTGTTGAGGCAGGATACTTCTTAAAATTCACCTGACATTGCTATTAAATTAAATGTTCTTTCATTCCAATGCTAAAAATATTTATTTTCCCCAAATTCCTTAAACCAAAGGTGTCGTAAGTGAACTGGAATACATGTAGGAAGTCGCTGTGCATTCTCATGTTGCTAATTGGAATTTTGATGAATATAATACAGAAGCAAGACAAGACAAGAGCAAAGTATTTCCATTAGTTTCACTTACCCATGTTTCTGCATCTTAATCAGAGCTTTGTTAATATTTGAATATGCATTTAAAGCCCCAAATGCATAGGCAGTCATGGAAGTTTCATTAATAATTATAATTCATATAAGAAGATATATACTGAAGACAAATGCTTAAATATGAATTTTAATTGTAGTTATGAAAACTTATTTTGTAGCTTAAAATCTAAAAAAAATTGCAGCAGGAAATGAACTTATGTTAGCTACTAAGATACACTGTGGTTTATCAGTTATTGAGAAAAAGTAAGATTTTTATCTTAAAATCTTATTTCTCCCCTGTTTTTTCATGTAGGGCCATTTGGAAACAGGCAAATGGGAAAAGAGATATTGATGTTACTTGCAATGCCTTATGTTCTGCAGATTCTGAGCTATGCAGTCTTCAAAAAGGACATAATGGAGCAGAGAAAGCTGTCACTCTAGAGCTGTGACTCTTTTCTCCTTTAGCAGTCATGCTTTGAATGGGTCCTTCTGCAGAGGAAAGGCTTGAAGTAATAATCGCCATTCCCTCCTCACAGCAGTACGCCACAGAACAAAACTCCCTGGAATAATGCCAGCTGAAATGATGAAGTATATCTTTTCTATATATCCACAAGGATACTTACCTTAGTGTCTTCTAGGCTCTAAAGGAGAGGATATAGTTCTTTGTTACCAGCTGCTCTAAATCTTCCTTACTGTGTGCAGCTTACCCCTTTAATAACAAGAGGAAAAATACAAGGGCCTTTCTATCACAGAACAAACATTCAGGTTTCCATTCTTAGGATGAACTCTGACTCAAATATTGTTTTATACTAAGTATTAGCATGGAGTAGGCATTGAACATTAAATTTACAGAGAAGCATCATATTTTTAGAGTAATATGATAATCACTTATGAGATGTTACTAAATATCCCCAAAGCTTTTATGCAAAGACAGAAGGAATCTTTAAACCAAAACAGATTGAGTTACTTGAAATTTTAGCAAGTGGGTTGGTTTAGAATTCCCATGAGAAGCAGTTGATTAAGCTGTGATGGTAGCAGTCATTTGACTGGATCCACACACTATGCAAAGATCAGCTCCACACTTAAACGTCTATTGTGTCAAAAAGGCTACCTGTCCCAGAACATGATATCCACTGGCCTGCCAGCCAGTAACATGTCTTGGAGCTACTGTGCAAAAATCAAAGCCTGTAGTCCTTACAGTGCCCTGTAAGATCCACCATCATAAGATTCCATTCTGCCTCTCCCCATCACATTTTCTCTGGTTTTCTTCTTTCCCTGGGTCACTCCACTGCAGGCATAGGCTTCCTTCCTGTTTGTTGGAACACTCCATTTGCAATCTCATCTAAAGGCCTTTGCCTGAATTCTTCCTCCATGGAATCGCTTGGCTAACTCTGTTACCTCTTTTAGTGTTTCCTTAAAGTTTCTCTTCTAATGTAATTTGCTCTAATTACCTTACTTAATACTGCAACTAATTTCCACCCCATTCGCCCATTCCCTTGTTTTTGTATTTTTTTCATAGCACTTTTCACTATCTAACATAAAATTTCTGTATTTATTATGTTTATTGCTCATTGTCTGTGTCATTCACTGCATGATGTACTTCCTCATCTCATTTATCTCTAGGAGTAGGAATCTTTATCTATTATGTCCATTGTTGTATCCCAAATGCTAAGAAATGGGCCTGACACATTATGGGCACTTAATAGATATTTACTGAATGAATGAATTACTGAAACCATAAACCATCTTTTCTCATTATCCTAAAAGGCACTAGATTCATACTCTCCTATATGAGATTTTAAAAGTAATTCACTTAGTACCTTAATCTATTAACAGAGCCCCTCTTTGGTTCAGGCGCTGACACCAAGAGGTCCTTAAAAGAATGCATTTTGATAACTGCCATAAAATAACTTGTCTGGGGGCGCCTGGGTGGCGCAGTCGGTTGAGCGTCCGACTTCAGCCAGGTCACGATCTCGCGGTCCGTGAGTTCGAGCCCCGCGTCAGGCTCTGGGCTGATAACCCAGAGCCTGGAGCCTGTTTCCGATTCTGTGTCTCCCTCTCTCTCTGCCCCTCCCCCATTCATGCTCTGTCTCTCTCTGTCCCAAAAATAAATAAACGTTGAAAAAAAAATTAAAAAAAAAATAACTTGTCTGCATACTCACTAATAACTATTTATATATTGAGTTTATAAAATTACCTAAACATATTTAAGTTATCAGAGATATGACAGAATCAAACTAAAAACCTACTTTTTGATGAAGAGACTTGAAAAGCAAGTTTGCTCCTAGCATGTAGTAGGGCAAAGGAAAGAAGCTGGCTATTCCAGGATGCATCCAGAAGAAAGGGAATAGGATTAGGTGGGTCTTTAGTTTGTGACGGTGGCCTAGACATGATGGGGGAGCAGGGAACCACTAACAGAGGAGGGGAAACAGAAAGAAAAAGCCATTCTCTTTTTATAGTTTTAACAGGGCTAACTCAGCTTGTTGCCTTTCAGTAAGTTCTTGGAAAAAGCCTTTAGTTTTCATCAATTTATCAGGAAGTTTGGAAATACATAGATCCACTAATGGGAAAAAAATTCACACACAGGGGAGGTGCATTTACTCTGTTCCTTTCTGTAAAAGAGGAAAAATTAAGAAAAGGAGGGTTTGAGTGGGCATCAAGATCAGAGCTCTGATAGAGAAGGCATTGAAAGGCACAGTTCATATTTCTGAAAAGGCCAAATGTAGGTCTTTCTCCCTCAAGTCGTTCATTACATGCTTTGAACCATCATCATGTGCTTTCTTCTACAAAGCCAATTTCTTGGGCCATCTTAATGACCTAAAGGAGAGCGTCAAAGGCTGTGAGAAGCACACACACTGATTTTGTGTCATTCCTATCCGGAGCAGATGGCTCTATTCCAAGAGTTAAACATCTCTCTTAAAAATACCTTTGGATACTTTTAAAGTCTTATATATTCTAAATCAGTTTATTTTTTCATCTCTATATATCAGAAGTCCTGACCCAATTCTTCAGATTAACCTATATATTTCTTATTAAGAAAATAGATTATAACTAAAGAGGGATTTTGGTAACGAGAAGTCCAAATCCATTCTCTTAATTTCCTTTTTTATAGATCAAGCACTGCAAGATCATTTTTGAGATTGTAACTTTTGAAGCTATATTTTGTAATTACCAAGAGAATGTGGGCTTGTGATATCTGTGGGCTTTTTTTTCTTTTTAAATCAATGTGTCCATTAAGGAATGTATTATTGTACACCAGATGGAATTAAATGAACCATTGTGTGAACTTGGCATTTTCAGATTGGGTTACCTGAATGTAATTACCTGCAGACAGTTTCTAAATATGCTGTTCATAAGGGATTAGCTTTTATATAGAAATTCTCTTTTATTCTCCTCAGTTTTTTTTTTTTCTTACGATGTGTTTAGTCATTTTGGCTTATTGTACCATCATGTTCTGCCACTGATAATGGTGAGAATTAATCCTGAAGTACCAGAATTGATGAGACAGAACAAGTCGACAGCTGTTTAAAAAACAAATAGGCAAGGGACAGCTTACAGAAGAGAATGTTATGATTTTGTGCCATATACAATTTGAATTGTCTGCCCCAGTTCTAATAATACTGAAATTTGGAGAAATTGTTTTGTGCATTAAACAGATTTTCTTTCAGGAATTTATTCCCAAACTGCAAAGCTGTATTTCATTTCCTATTGTCATTTTTAAATCATTTCAGTTGAAGAATAGAAATTTCTACATGTTCTGTATCCCATTCCATTTGTTTTCTTTGTGAGTGAGCAGAATTATGCTTTCTGTGAGTCACCTCTTCATACAGGGAGTACACCCTCTGGGTGACATTTACTGTTAGTGTGACAATCACCTTCTCTTATTCTTTCTCAAGTAGTGAGTAGTTACATGTCTATTTCCCACATGGATGTCAAGTGCACAATTTTCTCTTAGTAAACAAATATATATATTTAGACTATTGGAAGAATGGGAATTCAAAACTTTATTTTAAATTTTCTACACAAGGTCAATTTTTTTTTCTTCTAAAAAATGAATTCTCTATATCATTTCTCAAGCTGTTACTACTTTCTTAGAGCAGTTGGCAAAGAACATCTAATCTCAGTCTGGGCAACATCAAGTTTAATGGAAAAAAATGTGATTTATAATTTCACATGATTTCATAGCCTATGTGCTTATTTTTTCCTAAACCTTCTAAACCTCCTGATGACTCCAGTGAACCAAATAGCAAAATGTGTGACCCTTCCTTCCTTTCTTTCTTTCTTTCTTTCTTTCTTTCTTTCTTTCTTTCAGCAAGGGAAAGCATATACTATGTCACCATCAGCAATCAGCTTTCAGAGAATTCAGCTAGTATCATGTTTTAAATTACCTGTTGATATGGGAAGAAACATAGTGAGCACAACCTTGCAAAAATAAATTATTGGAATAACTACAGATAATTAATATATGCTGCCAGTTTATGAATTAATGTTAGACTATGTTGAAAACAAGTCACTTTCAAACAAGCAACCTTCTTACATTGTAATTAATATGGACTTACAATTAGTGTTACATATGCTATAGTTTCTAACTTGCATGTGAAAAGAAAAAGACTTTTTCTACTTTAAGCAAAAAGCAATTTGCTGGGTTCATGCCAGACCCCTTAGTGGGAGTCTCAAGAATTAAGCTTGGAGGCAAAAAGGAACATAACAGCTCTTGAAGTCTGAGAAGCAGGAATGACAGGAGTAATCATGTAGAATCTTTCTGTAACAGCTTTATGGAGATGTAATTCACACAGCATACAGCTCACCTGTTTAAAGAGCACATATACAATGTTTCAACCATTCTTTCTATCTTTGTATTTCTCATCTAAGAGTCCCAAGTCCTACGGCAGCATTCAGTTGGCCAGGCTAAGCCACAGTTGTCTTTCTGCTCATGTCGGAGCTGGTGAGGATGAGGGGTGTTTGGGGTCATGGTATGAGAGGCTCCCATATCCAGCAGCAGCCACCTGCATTCACACTTCCAACAAGTGAGGTGTAATAGAGAGACAAAGGTTATTTGGAGTGATGTGCTGGCAAATATTCAACAATTGGCTTTCTAGAAACAAAAAAAAGTGTCCTTTATTTTGCTTTTAGCATTTACAGATTTCCATGGTATAAATACTCCAAGTATGAGGAATAATTTGAAGCAACGAATAAGAGAGCTTTCAGAGTTGGGTAGAGATGCTAATAATATACTCTTGTGAGTTGAAATGAGTTGGCTCTGGCTACCACTAGATTCCCCCCTCCAAAATAACATGGGTGGTCTCAAGGAGTAGGGTTGAATGCTAGTTAAAAGAAAATTAATGAATTAAAATTAATTTATTTGATTTTAATTACTGTATGTTAACTAATTCATTATTTTTTTTTACCACCTAGCATTCATCCCCCTCCCTGATATAAAAGTAAAATTGTGTATTTAGATATTCAACCCAGATGTTGTTGACCCTAAACACTCTCTATATATACATTTTTTTTAAGTTTATTGATTTATTTTGAGAGAGAGAGAGAGAGCACAAGCAGGGGAGGGGCAGAGAGAGAGGGAGAAATAGAGAATTCCAAGCAGGCTCCACGCTGTCAGTGCAGAGCCCCCATGTGGGGCTCGAACTCACAAACCGTGAGATCATGACCTGAGCCAAAACCAAAAGTTGGACGCTTAACCAACTGAGCCACCCATGTGCCCCAAATATGTTTTTTAAATAAATTAATAAGCAATTAAGTAGATAAGAATTTACTCGTGGACATGTTAAAAACTACTACAGTGTCTACACTACACAAAGCAATCCACACATCAAATACTATCCAAATCAAAATAACACCAGCATTCTTCACAGAGATAGTAATATATAATCCTAGAATTTGTATGGAACCAAAAAAGACCCCGAATTGCCAAAGCAATCCTGAAAAAGAAAACCAAAGCTGGAGGCATCACAATCCCGGACTTCAAGATATATTACAAAGCTGTAATCATCAAGACAGTATGGTACTGGCATAAAAACAGACACATAGATCAATGAAACAGAACAGAAAACCCAGAATTGGACCCACAAATGGGTCCAATGACCATTAGTATGGTCAACTAACTTTGACAAAACAGGAAGGAATAGACAATAGAATAAAGACAGTCTCTTCAGCAAATGGTGTTGGGAAAACTGGACAGCGACATGCAGAAGAATGAACCTGGACCCCTTTCTTACACCAAGACAAAAATAAATTAAAATGGATGAAAGTCCTAACTGTAAGACAGTTAATTTTTTGAAAGATCCTAGAGGAAAAACCAGGCAACAACCCCTTTGACTTCTGCTGCAGCAATTTCTTACTAGACATATCTCAGGGTACAAGGGAAACAAAAGCAAAAATGAACTGTTGGGACCTCATCAAGATAAAAAGCTTCTGCACAGCAGGGAAAACAATCAATAAAACTAAAAAGCAACCGACAGAATGAGAGAAGATATTTGCAAATGACATCAGATAAAGGGTTTGTATCCAAAATCTATAAAGAATTTATCAAACTCAGCACCCAAAAAACAAATAATCCAGTGAAGAAATGGGCAAAATACATAAACCCTTTGCAAGAAGACATCCAGATGGCCAACTGACACATGAAAAACTGCTCACCATCACTCATCATCAGGGAACTACAAATTAAAACCACAATGAGATATGACCTCAAACGAGTCAGAATGGCTAAAATTAACAACTCAGGCAACAACAGATGTTGGCGAGGATGTGGAAAAAGAGGATCTCTTTTGCATTGTTGGTGGGAATGCAAGCTGGTGCAGCCACTCTGGAAAACAGTATGGAGGTTCCTCAAAAAATTAAAAATAGAAATAGCCTATGACCCAGCAACTGCACTACTAGGTGTTTACCCAAAGGATACAAAATTTCTGGTTCAAAGGGCCACATGCACCCCAATGTTTATAGTGGCTCTATCATCAATAGCCAAAATGGAAGGATCCCAAATGTCCATCGACTGACGAATGGATAAAGAAGATGTGGTGTGTGTGTGTGTGTGTGTGTGTGTGTGTGTGTGTGTGTGTGTGTGTATTGACAATCAAAAAGAATGAAATCTTGCCACTTGCAACAATGTGAATGGAACTAGAGTGTATTCTGAGTGGAATAAGTCATTCAGAGAAAGATAAATATCATATGATTTCATTCATTTGGAATTTAAGAAAAACAACAGATGAACATAGGAGAATGGAAGGAAAAATAAGATAAAAAGAGAGAGGGAGGAAAACTGTAAGAGACTCTTAAATACAGAGAACAAAAACAGGGTTGCTGAAGGGGAGGTGGGTGGAGGGGTGGGCTAAGTGGGCGATGGGCGTTAAGGAGGGCACTTGTTGGGATGAGCACTGGCTGTTATATGTAAGTGATGAATCACTGGGTTATACCCCTGAAACCAATACTACACTGTATATTAACTAACCTGAATTTAAATAATTGTTTTAAAACCTACTACAGTATTTATTTCATAGAAGAGACCTCTGTCTCTGTCAATAATTACTTAATTTAGCTGGGGAACACATTTGGGCACATTTGAAATATTAAAAGAAATGTCAAAAACTACTGTGATAGAGAGTATTCTAACATGGCCTCTGTGATATTAACCCCCTGGTTTTATTCCCATAAATATATTACATACATGGCAAAAAGGATTTTGAAAATGCAATTAAGGTTACTAATCATGTGACCTTAAGATAGGACGATTATCCAGGTGGACTTGACCTATTACATGAGCCCTTTTAATGCAGGGAGTTTTCTATGACTAGTAGCAGAAAAGGAAGTTAGACTTGAAGCCATGAGAAGGATTCAAGGCAAGAGAGACTTTTGTCTTACATAGAAAAAAGCTTGGAACAGCCTCTAGGAGAGTCAGAGCCAACCTTAGCTTTTAGCCGTCTAGAAAAATGTGATTTCAGTCCTATAACTGCAAATAACAGAATTCTGTCAATCTTCCTGAATGAACTTAGAAATTGATTATTTCTCAGAACCCTAGGTAAGAATCCAGCCTGCCTAATACCTTAATTTTGGTTTTGTAAGACCCTAAGCAGAGAAACCAGTCAAGTCTATCTAGGCTTCTGACCTACAGAGCTGTGAGATAACAGATACTGTTTTAAGCTGCTAAGTATGTAGCAATTTGTTACAACAATGGAAAACCAATATAAATAACTGCCTATAAGTAAGTACGTTAAATGAACTTTGGTGCTACAAGAATCTGAAGAAATAATTTGCATTAAATAAAGTGAAAGAAAGACTTTTGAAGAACACATAGAACCAGGTGTTAGAAAAAGACAATTGGAATAAGAAATATGAAATAGTAAGTGGAGAATAAGGAGTGTAAAGGTCATCATGGCATTGAGGACTACTGGCAAGAGAAAAGAGTTGTTAGCAATTGCATATGAGAAGATAGACAAGATTATGTTGGAAGATCATAATAGATAAAGTCAGAGAGCTGGTGAATATCTAAAATACTGTCAGTAAATTATTTTCAATGTTTGTGAGAATTTCAATCCATGTAAACTCTAAAAAACTGGACACCAGAACAGCACTTCAGGATACCTAAATCAGAAATTCTTGAATATGTAATAACATCTGTATATTTTTACTCCATAGATGATATCGGGGTGCAGCCAATTTTGAGGCCCACTAGTAAGGATTTTGGAATTTATGAAAGTCTAACAACTATACACAGCTATGCAAGAGTTTGGAATTGTTCCCACCCTTTTCTCCTCCCTCCCTCCCTCCCTCCCTCCCTTCCTTCCTTCCTTCCTTCCTTCCTTCCTTCCTTTCTAATATAAAAGGAAGAACTGAATTAAACCCCACCTAAATTGTATATTACTCTCTTTGGGGGGAAAAAGGTGATTGGGAATATTAAAAAGTCAAACAATCAAATGGACTCAATGTTATTTCTAAGATCATGAAAATTTATGATAGATTATTTCATTAATATCATCTTGAATCTCATACAGTTTAAAAGAATATATCTTCAATATTTCAATAGTATTCCAGAATAGATTTCCATGGAAGCAAACTCTGAGACATATATTAACATTCAGGAGATTTGTTGCAAAGGTCTCTTTTGATCTACACCTATGGGAATGAAACATGATTTTATAGGAGAAGTGAAGCTTCCCCCAAACAATCCCAAGGTAGACTTCCCCCTTTAGGGGGGTCTCAAGTTGGGGAAGCTGGTATGACCTTTCTATCCTTGCTATGATCCATAATTGAACATAGTTCTCCCAGGAAAGAAGCAGTTTTCTTCAGCTGACTCAATCCACAATGAAGGACATCCAGTAAGGTCCATCATCCTACAGAATTTCCAGCCCCTGAAAGAACTATTCCCAAAATTGGGTGGTCACGACTGCCCATCACAGAGTCTATGGCAAATGGCTATTTCTAGTTGGTAAAGTTGAAGGACTTAACTACGTTAGCATGCATTTCCCTAAGTATCACAAACAGCCTGATATATACAAGTTGACTCAAAATATTTTACCAAGGCCTCTGCTTTCAAGCTATGTTGGAAACTAGTTAGCAACTAGTTATTCAATGAAAAAAACTTTATGGAAACAGCATTTTTAGGGACAAGGATGTGTACAATTGTGGACATGCAGTGTTTAATGTGTTTGCTGTAAAAATAAAACATGTTAAAAATACATTTGATTACATGTATCATTCTAGATTCAGTTCTATTTTTTGAAAGATTGCCAATAATGAAGTCTTTTAAAACTAGTCCGTGAGTTTGAGCTCCGCGTCGGGCTCTGTGCTGATGGCTCAGAGCCTGGAGGCTGTTTCAGATTCTGTGTCTCCCTCTCTCTCTGCGCCTCCCCTGTTCATGCTCTGTCTCTCTCTGTCTCAAAAATAAATAAACGTTAAAAAAATAAATAAAAATAAAATGAAACTAGTCTAATCTCTTCTTACCTCACACTGTTGCAATTTTTTTTTTTGATGTACTTTCTTTAATTAACTTCTGAGATACTGCAGTGTCTGGATTTTCATTTCCTTCATTCCAAATTTCTTTCTTCCATTGGGTTTTTGGAAGTGACTGATACTTCCTATGCTTTTAAAACTTAGTCTAGAAATTTAATTTGTGTTTCATTTAGTTCCATAGTAAACATTTTTCCCTTCTTCTCAAATAATGCCAGGACCTTAGACTGTTTTAATTCCCATTGTCTCTTCATTACTTATAAGCTATTTAAAAAAAATTTTTTTTCAACGTTTATTTATTTTTGAGACAGAGAGAGACAGAGCATGAACAGGGGAGGGGCAGGGAGAGAGGGAGACACAGAATTGGAAACAGGCTCCAGGCTCTGAGCCATCAGCCCAGAGCCTGACGCGGGGCTCGAACTCACGGACCGCGAGATCGTGACCTGGCTGAAGTCGGACGCTTAACCGACTGCGCCACCCAGGCGCCCCTATAAGCTATTTTTATACAGTGGTTTAATTTTATTTTAATTTGTATTCAACAAGTAAAACATTAATTTATTTATTTATAATCAATAGTTTGCTTAGGTGTATCTAGTATTAATATTTTAAATTAAATAATCTTTCTTCCTGAATTTTCTGGGTCAATTATATATATATATATAATTCCTAAACTATTTAAAGATATATAGTATTTAGTAATATTTAGAAATTCCTGAGGCACCTGGGTGGCTCAGTCACTTAAACCTTTGACTCTTGGTTTCAGTTCAGGCCACAATCTCACAATCTCACAGGGATCGAACCCCACATTGGGCTCTGTGCTAACAGCACAGAACCTGCTTGGGATTCTCTGTCTTTCTCTGCCCATCCCCTGCTCATGCATGCTCGCTCTCTCTCTCTCTCTCTCTCTCTCTCTCTCTCTCAAAAATAAGTAGCCCCTCCCCCCCCAAAAAAAGCGTCTTTGGTGAGGATCTGTGTTAATAAGCCCTCTCAATCATTGATATCTGAATTGTATTTATTTTATATTTGTTCTTGAAGAATATTTTAACTTTTATAGAATTCTTAATTTAATAATATGTTGTTTGCACATTGAAGATACCATTTTACTATTTTTGGCTTTAACAGTTGCGCTTTAAATCTCTTTGTTTTGGTATTTTGAAATTCAACCATGATATTTATAAGTGTGGATTATTTTATCCTACTTGGAATTCATTGGCATTTTTTATTCTTGAGATTTGTGTCTTTCTTCAATTCTAAAATTTCACAACTATTTAATATTTCTTCAAACGCAATTAACTCATTCTGGAAATCCAATTATTCTATTAGACTAATCATTCTATCCTACATATCTCTTAACCTCTCTTTTATATTTTTCATTTCTTATCTTGTATTCTTTCCTAGGTAATTTCATTAGTTTTACAATGCAGTTGATTAACTCTCTATTGTTAACTCTCTATTCATTATTCTATTTAAACTATAGTTTCTAGTTATAACATTTTTCATTGCTTAAATTTCTATCTTTTGTATCAAATCTGTCTGACAAATTTTGATAATACTCTATTCTTTAGGTATACTTCAGTTTTCTTATGTCTCTTTTTAAATATCTTAAATAGGCTCATTAGATGGTCTGTATCTGATAACACCAATAACAGCATTCTTTCTTATTTTGATAGTGGAATCTTTTGTCTATTTTTGTTTTTTGCTGGCTCTCACTCCTAGTCATTTATTTCCTTGTTTGTTTAGAGATTTTTGAATGTGAACACTTTGGATATTTTTCTGAATTTATTTAAGGGCTAAATTAAAGTGGATTCCCAAACATCAATTTTGTTTGTTTCTGTTAGTCACTTGAGGAGGTCATTATAAACTGAAACATTTAAACTGTTCTGGATTTTTTTTTTTTACATTTATTTAGTTTTGAGAAACAAAGTGAGGCAAAGCGGAGTTGGGAGGGGCAGAGAGAGAAGGAGACACAGAATCTGAACCAGGCTCCAGGCTCTGAGCAAGCAGTCAGCACAGAGCCTGATGCGGGGCTCGAACCCACGCACTGTGTGATCATGACCTGAGCTGTAGTCGGACGCTCAACCAACTGAGCCACCCAGGTGCCCCTGTTTTTTTTTTTGTTTTTTTTTAATGCATAGAGATAGCATGAAGTCCAGTTTCAGAACAGAGGGAATGTAGACTTATAGGAATTTTTAAGGTACATTTTAAAAGTCAGGATTGGTGGAAGAAACAGAAAACACTGTGTCTATTTCCAGCATATAAGAATATTCTTCATGGAATTAAGTGCTTAAAAAAACATGATTGAAAGAGCCAAAGCCATGGAAATCAGGAAACATGCCTAGATGTGGATTTCAAAATCACACGATCATAGCTACCATACCAAAGTCCTGAATATACTTTTACTGCTACCACCATTATGATTACTGCATCTGCCTTGTCTTGAAGAAGGTGGTTCCTACGTATTTAAACATGGACTCCAGCTGCTGCAGATTCTTGTGTCTCCTGGAACTTATGCGATAATTTTGTCTGCCACAGGAAAAGGCTCCAGTTTAATTTCTGCCTTCTAAACTTGTATGAATTGACACTTTGACTATGGCTGCAGGGGAGCCTAAAAATAGAGATTTTAGCTTTCCAACCTCTCCAATACCAAGGGGATGAACTGTAAGTTGAGAGAACCAATCCAATTACTTATCACTTAAATTTTTTTTTTTTTCTGTGTAGAGCCAAAACAGGCAGGCACAAGTGTCTACTATGCTTTTCCTTACAGTGAGATGCAGGTTTTTGTACTTTACCTACTATTGGTATTACACCTCAGGCATTTTTTCATACTTCTGATCCCAGGTGTTTTGTCCTGTCCTTTCCTAAGCACTTAAAAGATGTACCGTTGATGTAGACACTGAAGGAGGTTACTATGAATTTAACTTTTCTTATCAAATCTAGATTTCTTGGAATGCCTTTATGTTTCCACAAGTTCCACTATGTCTTACAATAAATTGTATTTGGTGGTTTCACACATCATGTGTGGGGAGGTTTCTGTAACACCTATTTGCTAAATATGGAAATATATCCTGGGATTTTTTTTTCTGTCCTTTTAAAATTGTTTTAATACCTTACTGGTAATGCCTTCTTAGTCTCCTTTGCTTGTTCCTCTTCACCTTCCCAGTCTCCAAATGTTGGCATCCCCTAAGAATCAGTATTCAGGCCCTTCTCTTCCATATTTACATTATTTCCTGGATGATCTTATCCAATACTGTCTTTTAAAAGTCATCTATATGCTGATGACTTCCAAATTAATATATTCATATTAGACCTTTCCCTTCTGCTCCAGATTCATTTATCCAGTTGCCTAAGTGATATTCCTATCTGGAAGTGTCAAAGTCATCTCAAACATAGAGATCTAAAATATAAATCTTAATCTTCTCTACTTAATCTCAAATCTGTCTGTCCCTCCCTTCAGCTCAGTAAACAACACAACAATGCATTCAGTTACTCATGACAAAACCAAGAAGCTATCTTGAATATCATTCTCTTTCAACAATCCTTTCATTTCCAGTCCATGAGCAAATCCTGTCAGTTCTGTCCTAAGTAGGACTACTTTCAAGGCTCTCCCACTATCATGGCACACCATTATCATCTCTTAGCTGTGCTTCAATAATGAGTCTTTAGAGAATTTAAATAGGTGACTAAAGATTCCTAATTGTTTTCTTTTCTACTCTAACCTTTTAAAAAATATGCTCTTTAGCCACCAGAATACTTATAGAAATGTAAATTAGATAATATCAACTCTAGGCTAAAAACCTCCAGTGTCTTTCCATCTTATTAGAATGAAATGCAAATTCTCGCACATGAGGCATGACCCCTGCTTATCTCGGTGGTATTTGCTCTGTGATATATCTTGTGACTTTCACCTTAGCACACTCCGTTCTGGTTGCACTGACATTCTTTCCGTTGTGTGAAAAAGAAAGCCCATTTGATTTGGAACACTCTTTTCTTAGCCTTTTGATTTCCCCACTCTAGTACTTCATTCTAGTCTAAATAAATACCATGTTTTAAGGGTCTTTCCGTATCACACTATGTAAAATAACCACACTTTCACAATTATCTAATATCTTACACCTATTGTTTCTTTAGGGCATTTATCACCATCCAAAGCTATTAAAAATTTACTTATCTTGTTATTGCCTGTATCTTCATATGTGTTCCAAATATTATGAGGGCAAGGTCTTTGTCCCATTTTGTTTACCATTAGCATCTAAGAGTAGATGATGTACATATAAAAGATGAACAGATGGGCCGAAGGACAGAAAGAACAACAAAGAATGCCCATGTGAAACTGTTCAGACCAGTAGGTTATGAGGGAATAACTACATGTCAGGAGAAACACCGGGGCTGAATTTACAGATTTGAAAGGCATGGATTCATTGATCAATAATTCATTTTCAGTAAATTTAGCTGATTTAATGAGTGGACTAATTAATTAAAATTGGGAAGAAAATCCCATAAAAGGGACTATGAAGCAGTAGTTAGAGGTTTAAGAGGAAGGCCAAGGAAGTATAAGTTGATTGAGGCCAGAAGACACAAGAGTTTCAAGAAGAAAAGAAGTAGTTAGGAATCTTAAAAACTAAAGAAGAGTGAACTAAGATAAGATCTCAGAATAATTCTTTGGATTCAGTGAGAAAAGTGGTAAGAGGTGACACTGGCATCAGTAACAATTAGAGAAGATGTGTCTGTGTACTTAATACATTCTTTTTGTATCAGTAAATTGCCATAGTATGTAGTATAATATTCCTTCACTGCATGCAGACATTTCTCTGTTTTTAATATGCTTTTGATAATGATTATGTCTAAGATTCTCCTTTGGATTCATGCTCTGAGTCATGTTATGAATACATTGATGTCATGCTATAATAAAATAAAACTAATAACAATTTATCAAAATCCTAATTAGACTTTTAGAAAGGCACTATGAAATAACCATTTGGGAATTAATGAAGAGATGACCTTGTTACTATGAATGGCAAAGAATGGAAAATTTGTGAATAAGTTCCCAAATGTCTCTGCAACAGTTACAGCACAAATACTGAACTACAGGAGAGTTAGGGAGTCTCAGGAGGAGATGAGTTACATTTTGCTGTTACATATTTATTCAAGGACACAAAACCAAACAGAAATGAGGTGGCTGCTTAGTGCTAACTCCAGTGCAACTGTCTTGGCAAGATTTTCTCTGGATATATGGGTCATTTACAGAATGTAGCCACAGTACAGTCTCTACAAAAGTAAGATTCTGCTGGGGATAGGAAAAAAAAAGCCGAATATTAGGTACACCACCGCTCCCTTTGACCCAGGCTTACCACCTCACTCTAAAAAATGTGCGTTAGTAGCTCCCGTAATTCCTTTTTAAGTGGATCATAACAAAGCCCTGTCCTTCCGAGTTCTGAAGTCAGGCTCAGCAGTGTGAATTCCTAGACCCCTCCCAGGATGACAGTAGAAGCCAGAGGCTCCAATCTGGCTTCAGAACTGTCCGTCCTCTTACTTGGGCTGTTGCCAGGAGGGGTGCCTGGGTATCCTGAGAATACAGAGAGCAGCCTGTGCTGAGTCTATCTTTAGTCAGGTGCTGCATACACATATTGAAGCAAATATTTTTATTTCTTCTTTGAAATGTTTTATTGACCATCTGTTTTAATTTATATATGAATTATAAAAATAATGCCAGCTTATTATAAAAATCAAATAAAATGAACATTTATAAAGTAGAAACTAAGACGGGGGCTTGGCTCAGTTGGTGAAATGTCTGACTCCTCATTTTGGCTCAGGTCATGATCTCACGACTGGTGAGTTTGAGCTCTGGTCGGGCTCTGTGCTGAGGCCGTGGAGCCCAGGTGGGATTCTTTCTCTCCTCTCTCTTTGCCCCTTCCTCACTCTTGTTTGCATGAGCTCCCTCTCTCTCTGTCTCTTCCTCTCTCTCTCTCTCTCTCTCTCTCTCTCTCTCTCTCAAGATAAATAAACATTAAAAAAATAAAAACTAAGAATACTATCCTAGCCTTTCCCCTGTATTCAACATCACTCTTCCTGGTTTCCCACTGTTTATGGTTTTGGCTTTACCTTGTATACGTCTGCTTACATGTGTCTGTGTGCACCCAGTCACATAGACATTCATATGAAGGCCACTCACTTTGTATAGGCCACTGTCTTGGAAGTCTGTTTTGGAGACCCGAAAGAGATATATCAGCATCATGGTGGCTCAAGTTGATCTTTTCTCTCCTCTTTGCTTTACAACCAATCAGGCATCCATAACCGAAAATACGAGTGTCTCCACACAGCATACTACACTCTGGAGATATCCATCCATCTATTCAACAAAGTGGGTGGATTGGACCCACTTTCAGTGGATGAAGAGGTGGCATAGCTAGTGGCAGAGCCCGTGTCACCAGGGTACGTGATGGCAGAAAAGGTATGACGTCTGCAAGTGAGCCAGCACAACTTTTCTGTCAGAGGAGGTGGAGGGTGAAGACAGTGTGTGGGGATGTCCTCCGCCATATGGCCATATACTATGTACTTCCAGCTGGAGGAGCCAGTTGCTCTCACTGAAGAAAGAGTGACTTGAGAGGTTAGGGTGAGAAGTTGCCAGGGAAGGAGAGGGGAAGTACGTAAAAGAGCACTGAAGGAAAGGGTCTTCTGCTGTTTGTCAGTGAAGGCAAGAGAACCGCCCATAGACCTCTGGGACACAATTCCCTCACCTTGAGGATACCCTTGTTAGCTACGGGCACATCAAAAGCCCCAAGTGCTAAGTACACACCCCCCTCACGTGTGTGTGTGTGTGTGTGTGTGTGTGTGTGTGTGTGTGTGTTCCCCATCAGAAGTGAATCAACGCCAATAAAAGAAATTGAAAACTTGTGCTCTAGCGCCACCTTCTGACAAAAAGGGTCTACTAACTATCAACTGGTTGAACTGTTAGGATCAAAGTAAACAAACCTAAATAGGAAAGATGTTTGCTACTTCAAATGCCACACCAAAGGCACTTTTCATCAAACAACATGAGAAGTCATGGTAATATGGGTAATCACAGAAGGAAAATGAAAATATTCTAGCAACCAAACCCAAAGACATGGAATATTGAGAGCTAATAAAGAATTTAAAATGGTTGTGAAGAAATTCAGTGACCTACAAGAAAACTCAGAAAGGCAATACAGTGATCTAGATATAAAAGTAATGAACATAAGGAGTACTTTACCAAAGAAATTGAAATTATAAATTCTAAAAATTCTAAAAAAAAATCAAGCAGAAATTCTGGAGATGAAAAACTGAATAAAAGAAATCAAGAATGTGCAGGGATCCACTGGATATAGAGCAGATCATATAGAAGAGAGAATTAGTAAGCTGGAGTATAGAAATATAGAAATGATTCAGGTGGAAGAGGAGAAAGAACTAAGATTTTTTTAAGTGAAGAAACACCTTGAGAACTATCTGACTCCATTAGAAAAGTCAACATAAGAATAATGGGTATCACAGAAAGAGAAGGGAGAGAGAAGGGAGCAGACAGCATATGTAAAGAAATAATAGCTGCGGGCGCCTGGGTGGCGCAGTCGGTTAAGCGTCCGACTTCAGCCAGGTCACGATCTCGCGGTCCGTGAGTTCGAGCCCCGCGTCAGGCTCTGGGCTGATGGCTCAGAGCCTGGAGCCTGTTTCCAATTCTATGTCTCCCTCTCTCTCTGCCCCTCCCCCGTTCATGCTCTGTCTCTCTCTGTCCCCAAAATAAATAAACGTTGAAAAAAAAATTTAAAAAAAAAAAAAAAAAGAAATAATAGCTGAGAACTTCTCAAACCTGAGGACAGAACTGGATATACTAATAAAATACACCAAACTAATAAAATACCTTATTATATCAACACAAAAAGACCTCCTCCATGACACATGACATTAAAATTCAAAATCCAACAATAAAGAAAGAATTATAAAGGCAGACAGGGGTAACAAAAAGAGAGTAACCTGCAAAGGTACACCCCCTTTCCATTAGGCAATTGACAGATTTCTCAGCAGAAACTCTATAGGCCAGGAGGGAATGAAATAACATCTTTAAAATATTGAAAGATAAAAACTGCAGCCAAGAATACTCTATCTGGCAAAGTTATCCTTCAGAAATGAAAAAGAAATAAAGGCTTTCCCAGATAAACTATAGCTGAGGGAGTTTACTACCACTAGACTTGCCCTACCAAAAATATTGAAAGGAGTGCTTCAGGCTAAAACAAAAAGACAAAAGTACATAAAAATCTGATTAAATCGATAAATAGAACTAGAATATTATGATTCTTTTTAAAGATAGTGTATTAAACTGTTAACTATAGCATAAAGGTTAAAGGGAATTTCACACAACAGCCTCAATGCCCTCTGTGACCTGTCCCCCATTCACCCTCTTCTCCCCTTACCTCTCCAACATTATATCTTACTTTCCCTCCTAAGCCACTTCACCCCCAAAGACTCTAGAGACATTGTTTTCCTTGAATATACCAGGAAAATCAAGCCTATGGCTTCCTACTTTGTTGAGAAGATTAAGGCAATCACAAAAGAATTGTACTGGCTGTTACCTCTTCTTGGGAAGGTCTTCTCTTAGATATCCCTGGGGCTTATTGCTTGACCTTTGTCAAGTCTTTTGTCAACTATGACATTCTTGGTGAGGCCTACCTCAAACACTCTACTTAAAACAGCGGTCTTGACCTTGACTTTCCTGATCCCCTAGCCAGTTCTTTTTCTTTCTTTCTTTCTTTCTTTCTTTCTTTCTTTCTTTCTTTCTTT
>NW_024412376.1:90372454-90388946 GCF_014898765.1 Herpailurus yagouaroundi | reverse complement strand
TTTCTTTCTTTCTTTCTTTCTTTCTTTCTTTCTTTCTTTCTTTCTTTTGTAACATTGATCATATAAAAGATATGCATGTTGTCTGTCCTTCCCCCACCAGAATGTACGCTCTGCGAGGACAAGACCTTAGTCAGTTTAGTCCAGGGCCTTAATGGAAGCAGTGAACTTTGGAAGAATAGATGGATGGATGAGTGAATATACACACATATTTAAGAGCTTGCATAGCAAAATGCATTAGCATGCAGGAACTGGAGTCACATTGGTAGCCTCCATCAATTATCTGCTCTAAGTAGGGATAATAATTACACCCAAAATCATAAGGAGAACCTGAAACCTACTTCACAAGGTTGTTATGAGTATTCAGTTAGCAACTAGGTAATAACTGTAAAAAGTACAGAACAGTGCTTGAAAATAGTTAAGTGCTTAATTAATGTTCCATACTCCTAGTATTTTTATTATATACTAATATGTTTTAATATAAGTAGAATCATGCTATAGATAGATGGGTATAATTTTATATACATATATATATAAATTCATGCAGCTTGATATTTGCACTCAGTGAGTTATTTTTTCTTTCTAAATAGCACGTAAAGATCTCATTCATTCATTCATTCATTAGCATTCAGTCTAACTACTCTTTTTTTCTATGACTGCATGATATTCTACAGTATTTACATTCAATTATTTAATCATTCTTCTAATAATAAATATTGGAATGGTCTCTATTTTATTATTATATAAACTTCCATTGCAGCATAATATAACAAAAATTAAAATTAAACATTGTTATAATGTTTTTGCTTTTTCATGTACTTACATAAGAAATGCCCTTTTTATTATTTTTATTGCTTAATTCCAATATAATCACCATACAGTGTTATATTAGTTTTAGGTATATAATATAGTGATTGAACAGTTCGATACATTACTCAGTGCTTATCACCATAAGTATACTCTTAATCCCTATTATCTATTTCACTCATCCTGCTGCCCACCTCTCCTCACCAGTTTGTTTTCTGTATTTAATGAGTCTGGTTTTTTGTTTGTGTCTGTTTTCCTCTTTGTTTTGTTTCTTAAATTCCACATATGAATGAAATCATATGGTATTTGTCTTTCTCTGACTGACTTATTTCACTTAGCATTATACCCTCTAGATCCATCCATGTTGTTGCAAATGGCAAAATTTCATTCTTCTTTATGGCTGAGTAATATACCTGTGTGTGTGTGTGTGTGTGTGTGTGTGTGTGTGTGTGTACACATACTACATCTTTTTTTTCCCTTCATCTTTTGATGGATTTTTGAGTTTCTTCCATAATTTTGCTCTTGTAAATAATGCTGCACTACATACAGGGGTGCATCTATCTTTTTGAATTAGTGTTTTCAGATTCTTTGGGTAAATACCCAGTAGTGAAATTACTGGATCAAATGATAATTATTTTTTAATTTTTTGAGAAATCTCCATACTGTTTTACATAGCAGCTTTACCAGTTTTCATTCCCACCAACAGTGCATAAGGGTCCCTTTTTCTTTATATCCTCACCAACACCTGTTGCTTCTTTTGTTTTTGGTTTTAGCCATTCTGACAGGTGTGAGGTGATACCATTGTGGTTTTGATTTGCATTTCCCTGATGATGAATGATGTTTAGCTGTATGTCTTCTTTGGAGAAATGTCTCTTCATGTCTTCTGCCCATGTTTAATTCGACTATTTGGGGTTTTGGTGTTGAGTTGTATAAGTTCTTTATATATTTTGAATACTAACCCCTTATCTGATATATCATTTTCAGATATCTTCTCCCATTCAGTAGTTGTCTTTTTGTTTTGTTGTTTCCCTCCCTATGCAGAAGCTTTTTGTTTTGATATAGTCCCAATAGTTTATTTTTGCTTTAGCTTCCCTTGCCTTAGGCAGAATATCTAGAAAAATTCATACAGCCAACATCAGAAAAATTACTGCCTGTGTTTTCTTCTAAGATTTTTATGGTTTCAAGTCTCATATTTAGGTCTTTAATCCATTTTGAGTTTTGTGTGTGTGTGTGTGTGTGTGTGTGTGTGTGTGTGTGGTGTAAGAAAGTGGTCCAGTTTGGGGTGCCTGGGTGGCGCAGTCGGTTAAGCGTCCGACTTCAGCCAGGTCACGATCTCACAGTCCGTGAGTTCGAGCCCCGTGTCAGGCTCTGGGCTGATGGCTCGGAGCCTGGAGCCTGTTTCTGATTCTGTGTCTCCCTCTCTCTCTGCCCCTCCCCCGTTCATGCTCTGTCTCTCTCTGTCCCAAAAATAAAATAGAAAACGTTGAAAAAAAAAATTAAAAAAAAAAAGAAAGTGGTCCAGTTTTATTCTTTTGCCTGTTGCTATACAGTTTTCCCAACATCATTTGTTGAAGAGACTGTCTTTTTCCCAGTGCATATTCTTGCCACCTATGTCATAGATTAATTGACCATATAATTGTGGGTTAATTTCTGGGCTATCTATTCTGTTCCATTTATCTATGTGTCTACTTTTGTGCCGGTACCATACTGTTTTGATTACTATAGCTTTGTGGTATATCTTGAAATCTGGGATTGTGATATGTCCAGCTTTGTTCCTCTTTCTCAAAATTGCTTTGGCTATTAGGGGTCATTTGTGGCTCCCTGTACATTTAGGATTATTTGTTCTAGTTCTGTGAAAAATGCCATTGCTATTTTAATAGGAATTGCATTAAATGTGTATATTGCTTTTGGTAGTATGGACATTTTAACAATATTTATTCTCCCAATCCATTGGGATTTCCATTTGTGTCATCCTCAATTTCTTTCATCAATGTTTTATAGTTTTTAGAGTGCAAGTCTTTTACCTCTTTGGTCAAGTTTGTGTCTAGGTATTTTATTATTTTTGGTGCAATTGTAAATAGGATTTTTTAAAAGTTCTCTTTCTGCTACTTCATTAATGGTGTATAGAAATGCAACAGGTTTCTGTATATTTATTTTGTATCCTGTGACCTTACTGAATTTATTCATCAGTTCCAGTGTGGGTTTTTTTGGTGGAATCTTTAGGGTTTTGTATATATAGTATGTCATCTGCAAATAGTGAAGTTTTAGCTCTTCCTTACTAATTTGGATGTTTGTTTTTTTAGGAAATTCCTTTTAAAGCCATAGCTTACAGTATTTCAAAGATAACATTTATCTGTCCCTCTGAAGAAGTAATTTATGTATGATATCTATTTTAAAAGTCACTATATGTATACATTCTGTAGACACAAGTTATTTTGTCTTGTCCATCTGTCCTCTATAAAAAACTGTTCTTCTTTTCCCTCTATGCTATTAGCACCTGCAGAATTGTCACATTCTTATTGTCCAATAGCTTCTCATTTCAAAGTAAAAGCCTGATCCTAACAAGGACCCCTGCAGCATGAAAGTTGATTGATTTTCCAAGAGCATCTGACTCAAACATGCAAACCCAAATCTTATCTAAAGTTTGAACTTAAGATCATAGAAGGTAACTGTCAACCCTACTTCAGTGGTAGTAACTAGAGAAATAAGACTTCAATTGTCTTGTTTCTGAACCCATAAACAAAATTTGTTTCAAGGTAAAATAAAATGAAGCTCACCCAAAGTCAAAGATGGTAAAAGCCAGAGAAAGTCCTGGAAATGTTTTGAGTTCCTGGTTCCAATTGGTTTTAAATTCTCCCTGCATCCTGCCAAAGTTGTGTATGTTGTTTAAGATTTTTCTTGTATTCTCTCAGTTAGTAAATTGTTCTTTTTTTTCCTAAGAAAAATTCAAGTTTGGTTTCTGTAGCTTACAACAAGAGGAGTCTAATGTATACCACCTGTTTTGGTATAACTCAGGATGTTGAAATTAAGGTAGAAATGGGGTTTATATATTCCCTACAGTAGCTACAAGATAGTTGTTCATAAACAAATTCATTATAATGTTACATTAATTGAGGACACTCCAATGACATATCATATTGTTAGGAAAAAATGTTTTGAGATATAAATCAGTTAAGAAGCATAAGAATGTATTCTAGGGTATAGATTCTGTCTATTCCATCTTGAGAGAAACTGCCCCTCTAGTCAGTCAGATTATAGTTTTCTTGAACCTACGTGCTAGGACTGGAACTCCTAATGAGAAGCCTTTTCTTCATGGGTCTTTTTTCTCCCCAGGTAATTAATCACACACTCTTTGGAAGTCTTTGCCTGAAACAGTCTTTGTTTAATGTGTTGCTGTCATCACCAATCATAATTAAATGTAATACAAATTTCTCCAAGAAAACTGATACTGATAAAAGATGCTTTCCTACTGGAAGAGTAGGCAATTCAGTCTCCCATGCATTTAGTGATATTAATGATGATCTTCTGACTGTGAGTATATGGGTGCTCTAAGCCTTTTAGTTTCTGACACAAATGTCAGGTAGGCCTCTTGGCCCTCTGTCCCTTTACTTTCCTAGAGGAAAGTAAACAATTCTCTAGAAAATCTTCTGAAATTTTCTTTAACTCATTCTAGAGTAGCGCTTTTGAAACTTTAATGTGCAGATTGGGTGCTCCATAATCTTGTATAATGCACATTCTGATTCAGAAGGTGTGGAATAGAGCTTGAAATTCTGCCAGGTGATATTGATGCTGTGGTTTACAGACTGCTCTTTGATTAGCAAGTTCTAGAGAATTTCTTACTTACTAGCCCTGTTCAGTGCTTGAATTTAAAGTCAGAATGCCACAGACCTTTCAGAATATCCCTCCTTTACAGTACAGTAGCTCCCTCCCGCACACAATTTTTTTTTAAATAAATAACATTATATAGCATCAAATTTAAAACTTTTTTTTTCTGATCCTCCCCTGTGGGATTTGAAACATAAGTTAATTAATCCCTCTGATATAAACATGGTTCTCATACCACTATCAGTGTCCTTTGTGAAGATAATACACCAGATATCCACTGGGATGAGTGAAGAAAACTAATTCCTTATGAGTGGCTGTGAGTGCATAGAAAAGCATGCCTCGATTGTGCTTTATCTTCTGGGTTTAACTTAGGTCTTACCATCAACCTGGAAAATGGGAAATAATTGCAAAAAAACATTCCTAACTTGTGTGTTTTTGCACTTTTCCATTTTATTTCTCCCAATCTGCAATTTTACATATAAGCTAATAAAATTTCTTGTATTTTTTTCTACAGAGACAAGTAAGTCTTATACAAGCCATACCTCTAAAAATTCATGGATCCAATGACTATGATAATTATGGCAACATCTTTTATAGGGCAAAATCCTTTTCTGTTTTGAAGTGCTATCCCCAGACAACATTAACTAGAACATTAGATGCAGCCCCATTGTTAGTCATAGACTCTACCAGAAGTCTGTACACATAAGGGGTAATCAAAGGACATGCTTTCCATTGATGTGGATGTGTTAGCACATAATGCCTTCCCTCGAGGGAATTGATAACAGGATGTACAATGTAGCTCTTCGAGGTCACTTTGAATCCAGCCCAAGTTGGTTGTGATTAACACTGCTAACATCAAAAGCTGTTCTAGGACTAATGTGAAATATAGAATGGTCTCAGTTTAGTTCACTGCGACAAGTGCCCATGCCGTGAAAATCATCACCATCATTAGAGCCTTTGTGGGCAGCACTGGGTGTCTGAATGGTTTTGAAACTGAATGCCAGAGTTCACTAGAGATGAGCCCTGAGACAATAAGTCAGGTCCATGGGAGGCTTGTTATGAGGAAAACTGTTTCACTTCCTGTGCAGCATCAGCTCTCTAAATAATATGATTAGATCTCCAGGGCAATTTATGTGGGCCACTAAACTGGCCATAAAATATCATAAAATCATGACATATTATTAGTTCTCCCCCTTAACACATATAAACATCTATTACAGGTAAACTCTAACCCCACCATTAACAGTATCAGGTCTTAAGAAGAACAAATGAAAGGGCTTGCTCTTGAGGCGGAAAGTGTAGTTCATCCCGGATCCTGATCTGTGAATAATTTCTGGTCATTAACTGACGATTTTTACAAATAGTCATTATGTTTTTTTCTGCTAGACCTGTGTACTGATTTAATTGGAAATGGCAAAATACTTTTGATCATTTTCATCTACAATGTCAATTATTCACATATGCAAGCCATATAATTTAGTAGGTATAAACACATCATGTGATAATTTCTAAAGAATGCTTTATTAGCAATCACTGTAGTTTAAAAATCTACTTTAATAATCATGTACCTCAGTGGAAAGGAGTCTCCATGATATCTAAGGCATCTCATCAGGAATGTGAATTGTCTAATAGCAGAAAGATAGATTTATCCCCATGCTGAGGTGTAAGGTAGTGGTATTTTTTCCAAGTTCTCCACACCTTGGGAATGGAGTGGAAAGAATAGCTATACACTCGTCTAGACACCCTCAATCACACACCAATCAATTAAAAGAACCAGATTATCACAGTAAAAGCGGAGGAGGCTATAATTGGTAATTTTGCAATCCACCATGTTTTTTTATATGTTTTTTTTTAAATTTTTTTTAATGTTTATTTATTTTTGAGACAGAGAGAGACAGAGTGTGAGCGAGGGAGGGGCAGAGACAGAGAGGGAGACACAGAATCTGAAACAGGCTGCAGGCTCTGAGCTGGCAGCACAGAATCCGATGTGGGGCTCGAATGAACCCACAAACCTTGAGATCATGACCAGAGCTGAAGTCAGATGCTCAACCGACTGAGCCACCCAGGCACCCCAATGATCCAACATGTTTTATATTGTCATAAGCATACTTATTTGAAGATCAGCAATAAAAATCTAGCATAAAAATGCCATGGGACAAGCAAGAATCACAACAATGTGACAAAACTTTTGGGTTCACCCCCAACAAAGTTAGAAACTAGTTTAAATATTTCTGAAAGGTTACTCTCTAGCTTTAAGCTTTTAAGAAATAGAGGTGTGTGTTTTGTTTCTTTGCCTCTTATCTTTCTCATAAAGCCATTTTTATTCTAAAATATTTCAAACATATAGAAAAGAGCATAACATACATCTACTGTTTGCCATCAGGATGTAATAGATAGTAACATTTGTAATATTTGTCTTAAATTAAAAAACATGGCATATATATGGAAGCCCACTTCCCTTCTGTTTCCTCTCCCCATCTTTCTTCACAGAGGGAATCGGTAGAAGTCATTTATATGCAATCTTTTGATCTTTCATTCCATTTGTATATACTAAAAACTTACACCATCATACACTCTATTACAAGAATTCGCAACAATGATACTCTTTGTTTTTAAGGATTTCTTTTTTCCCTTCAGCGCTATGTTTTTGAGATTCATTCATGTTGATATAGCTTTATTTCATTCATTTTTCACTGTGATGTAATGTTCTATGAATAAATGACATACATTACATATTAATGTGATCTTACAGAAGAATAGGTTCTCTCTCTCTCTCTCTCTCTCTCTCTCTCTCTGTCTCTCAAACAAGTAGTGCTTCAATGAACACCACAGTATATGTCTCCTTGGGCCTTGGGCATATGGTGCTCTCTAGAATAGAGACCTATAAATGAAGACACTGATTGTAAGTTATGAGCATCTTCAAATTTACTAGGTGTTGCCAAATTATTCCCCAAAGTGTTTGGATCGGTTAACACTACCAGCAACAGAAGTCTCTATGTTGCCTCCATCTAACCAAATCTTGGTATTACAAAAACATAAAAAACAAACATCTTAAGTTTGATAATATGATTATAAAATTGCATCTCATTTGTTTTAATTTCTTTCCCTGAAATATCAATGAAGACTTTGATTATCACTTCATATTTTCATTAGCCATTTAAGGATGATTTTCCATATTCAAGTCTTTTCTGTTTATGTGTTTGGTTCTTTCATTTTTACTGGCAATAGTTTGTGTATTTCAATATCCATTATTGAGTTAAATGCATTGTAACTGTCTTAAGGTGAGGTTTTTTTCTAAAAGATGTAGCATCTAAAAAATTTTTAAACAATTGAAATCTTTACTTACTGCCTGGCAGGGAGGGGAAAGGGGTACAGGGGACACACTGTCACTCAAAATGAGCACAGCTTTAAACTTCTGTCCACCCTTCTATTTTCCCCAAAGTCCAATTTCTGTCTCTTTTTCTCTCTGACCACTCTCCGTCCTTCCCACTTTCACCTTTCTCTTTCTAAACCGTCTGTGTTTCCTACTCAAAACTGATTATTGATGGTTGTTGTCTCCTCGATACAAGCACACTTTTACCTTCTCTTTCTCCAGAAACATTTGGCCCCTTCCAACGTTCATGAGTCCTTTCAGTTATCTGCTCTGCATCCCATTCACTGGAGGCCAGAAGGCCCAGATCCCTAGCTGGAAGCTGAGCGGGCAGGGAATGGAAGCAACTCTGAATTCTCACGTTAGTGGCTTTCGCTGTCACATTCTAGTTACAAATTTTCTCATCCTTATTCGAAATTTACTGTGTCCAACTTTACTTTACCTCTGCTTGCAATTGTTTTCCTCCTCCTAACTTTATAAATCCTCCCTTGTAATACTGGTACAATAGTATTAATAATAACCAGTTAGGTTTCAGCAATATCTATCACATGTATGTGTACTAGCCAGATGCATTATATGCACTCCAATCCACGTCTACTTTCATGTGCAATGTTAATAGTATTTCTGTTTTATTGACAATTAACTTAATATTTTATGAAAGATAAGCTTCTCCATCTGTCACTGGTTCATATGTATCCTAGAAAACATTTCCATCTCTGATTACCTTGTTACTTTCCCCAGGTAATTTGCAATGTTCAGTTCCACACAGAAAGTATTAAACTACTGATTCTTTAAGAAAATCATTTTAGGGAAGCCTGGGTGGCTCAGTTGGTTAAGTGTCTGGCTCTTCATTTCAGCTCAGGTCATGATCTCATGATTCTGTGCTGTCAGATTCTTAGGAATCTCTTTTTACTCCCCTCTCTCTGCCCCTCCCACGCTCATGCTCTCTCTGTCTCTTTCTCAAAATAAACATTTTTTTATTCATTTATTTATTTAATAAACATTTTTTAAAAAATAAAATCATTTTAAATAGTTTACCAAGTTAAAAAATGCATATCAAAGACTGGGATATAGATTAATATCCAGCTTTACCTTTCTACCTAATTCTTTCTAAATTTATAACTGCATAAAGTCATCTATGTTAGAGGTATTCATTTATATGTTGTTAATATGGTGAAATAAAGTTGAGTAATTTTTAAAATTATTTTCTCCATGTCTAAGAAATAGTATGGCAGTACATATCATTTGTTTACAGTTACCTACTTCAAGTGAAAAAATACAATTTGACTCAATTTCCATCTGTGATTATTTTCAGGATATTATTTTTATAATTAGCCACTGTTAGAAGAATTTGTCTCAGTTTGGACATGGCATTTGCTAAAGTTTACCTTTGTACTACCTTTTGTACTACCTTTATACTACCTTTTGAATATATTCAAAAGATATTTCTAATCAAAGTAAGGACTAAACCAATTTTACAGGCGTATTCCTTGTTCATGTATTAAGAAGAAGAATTGGAAAAATATTTCACTGTGACAATTCCTGCTTAAGCCTTTTGATGTCTACAGGCCACCTGAAAAGTAAAGTTCTTAACATGACATACAACACATGGCATTATCTCACCTCCAGCACCTTACCTTTCATCATTTCCTACCCTTCCCTTATTCACAGTTTATATAATGACAGAAATAAATGTGATGTAATTGTTCACACAAATACCATAAATTCTTGCCTGGCTAACTGATCATACTCTTACTTCTGTCTGGAATGACATGACTTTTGTTTGATGGTCTCCCCATACATACCTAAAAGAGTCAATTCATATATCAACTGACAACTTGAAGAAGCCTTCTCTGTCCAGTTGAATTAAATTTCCAGGTTGATTGTGTTCCCACTTATGCCAGGTGTACTCCTTTCTTAATATCTTCATTATTCTGGACACATATATATCTACTGTACTAATCAGACTGTAAGAACTTTAATTTTAGAGGTTGAACTTAATTATTTTTATATCCCAAGTACTTAGCATAGTGTTTGGTGCATATGCTCGGTAGTCTTTGGTAAAATGAGCTGAACTATTCTTTGACTATTTATATATAGTCGATGTATAACACATTAGTTACTTTTTTTTCTTTAAGGAAGTCCCCATAAAATTTAAACTAAACAGAAATTCCATTTACTTTGCTAAAGGTCATAATGTATTCAAATATAATTGGAAGCATGTATATTCTTTTAAAATAGTCTATAAAGAAACTATTTTACTTTTTCAAATGAGTAGTTCTTCTGCGTAACCGGAGTGAATATATTCTTTTTTTTAACGTTTTCCCTAGACCAGGTGTATGTTCAAAACATTTACCTTGGCCAGTAAGTAGAAATTATTAGCATAAGCAAATCTTCTTTCCCTATATTTATTCCCTACTCCATGGGATATTATAAAAATTACAACAATTGTGGTTTAAAGCATAATACTGAGATGCTCTGAAATTATAACTTAACAAAATTACTTCTTTCTATAAAAAAATTCCTTTAAAGCCCTGCTAATGTGGTTAAAGGTTATTCAACAGCACATAAAATACATCTGTAAAGTACATGTCAAGGTTGATGTTTTTTCCCTAATAGAACTGCCTAGAATGCTTCCTGTTTCCCGTTGTATACTAATCTAATGTCTATAGACATGGGGGAGCCTACTTCCACATTTCTATTGCCTCTGAAGACTCTTACCAAAAGGAAAATTATGATTATTTTTAGGAACGTACAAAATAAATCAAACACAGAACTTATTTTTTCTCTATACAAACAATAAAATGCATATGAAAGACTTGACTATTTTATGTCACCTGCTTATTTTCTTTAGTATCAATAGTATAGCTTCTCTTGAATTTTTTGATAAATAAGATGTTTTTTGCATTACATCAAGTTCTTGTGAAAGGTAATTACATTTTACTATTAACCAACTCCTAATTTACAGAGCACTTTACAAGATAAAACTCTTTATATGTTCATTGATGGATAGTATTGCCATTTTACACATGAGAAAACCAAAGATGAGTAAGGACTTAAGGTTCACTGAAACTGTATCTATTCTCAAAAATTTGTTTGATTCTTTTTATATAATTGGATAGCAGGTGAGGGTCAACAATTAGCTAATGATTAAGAACTAGCTACTAGTGAACGATCAGTTCAGAGGAGCTAAACTTACTATGGCATATTGCAAATCAGTTTTTTTATTTAAAATATTTATTTAAACAATATACATGATATGAAAGAAAAATACTCAGCTGTTTCAAAACAGCAAAGCAAGTAACTTAAGCATCCCTTTAGGCTATGTTGTGATATAATATGTACCTATATTTTATATTAAAATGGTGTAGAAGGTAATATTCTTGGATTCTTAATGAATTATAATATATGGGGTATTTAAAACATGGAAGTTTGAGAGATTTTATTGGTTCATATACGTGTATTCAAACCACTCTATAAAATGGCATTTGTTACAAGGCAACACGTGGCAAAGACCAGAATCTTTTGTTTTTTGAGAAGTATAGATCTATGCAAATACTCATAAATCAATGTTTTTTTCCTAATAGAAATTTTTAAAAACTAAATCCCAAGAAATCTTATGTAGCTCTTATTATATACCCTCTGATATATTTAAAGTTTTTTTTTAAGGTTTATTTATTTTTGAGAGAGACGGCATGAGTGGGGGAGGGACAGAGAGAGTGAGGGACAGAGGATCCAAAGCTGGCTCGGTACTGACAGTAGTAACCCTGATGTTGGGCTTGAACTCACAAACCGTGAGATCATGACCTGAGCTGAAGTCAGATGCTCAACCGACTGAGTCACCCAGGTGCCCTGGTATATTTAAAGTTTTTATTGAAATGTCAAATGTATCAATATTGAGAAGCCTAATGCCCATATAAAAACTTATAAAAATTTTATTTCAGGTATAACTCTGCCCTTATGATTATTATTTTCCTTATGCTTTCTAAAAAACGTATTCACCTCATTCATGTTGGTTTTCTGAACAATTGTAATTATCCCAGAGTTGAACCAATTGATGTGTAACTAAGGGTTATTAACTCAGTAAAAAACTACAAAGCTCTGGTAAAGCAGATGACTTAATCACCATGTTTAGCGATAGCTCCTGTGACCTATGTATACTGTATTTTTTTTTTAATTTTTTTTCAACGTTTATTTATTTTTGGGACAGGGAGAGACAGAGCATGAACCGGGGAGGGTCAGAGAGAGAGGGAGACAGAGAATCAGAAACAGGCTCCAGGCTCTGAGCCATCAGCCCAGAGCCTGACGCGGGGCTCGAACTCACAGACCGCGAGATCGTGACCTGGCTGAAGTCGGACGCTTAACCGACTGCGCCACCCAGGCGCCCCTGTATACTGTATTTTAAATAGAAAAGTATTGGCAACAATTACTTCAACCATAATTTTTTATACACACAAGGTTCATAAACCAGGAGCTCATAAATGGATCAAAGTTTCATGGAACTTGATGCTTAATAAATTTGGGGGCTCCCTTTAAGAAGAAAGATTAAATATTATTAATCTAAATTAGGTATGGAGATCGTTGAAGGAGCCAATGCAAATGAGGGGCCCAGAAGCTTAAGCTTCATTAAGTTTCTTGGTAAATCTCTTTCGATGCAAATGCTAAGGAAAGGAAATAAATATTTTATTCTTCAATATGTTATGCATTTTGGAGGCTTATTGTTAAGGACTGTGGTTGTGTTCCACCCTACTCAAAGCTAGGAAGTTAATTTTCCACAATTCTGTGGATATTGGCAAAAGACATGAAATTCCTGGGTCAGAGATAAAGGAATATATTGCTCACAGTACAGCAAGAGGCATAAGCTTCATATATTATTTAATACCCCTGCCACCTTCCCCCACGTGTACCAGATCTGTGGAGGTGACACTGAGGGGCCCAGGTGAATGCTGAACATGTAACAGATTTACATGATAGCTGAAGAATCCCAAGTAGAAAGCATGCTCCTCTTTGCGCTGTGGGGAGACCTCTTTATTTTACTATAAGCAAAACTGCCCTTCACTCTGGAGTGAGACACACTATCTTCAAGACTGTCTTTTAGACAAACATCCTTGAAAAGATAATCTAGAACAGTAGGGTAGTTTTTACTTCTACGTATGAGTAATACTGACATAAGAGAGACTCATAGGGACCAATCTCCCAAAACTATTGCTAAGCAAATCAAATTATTATTTTATGAGTAAATTTAAGTTTACTTCAAGTTGATTCTATTAATTGTACACTGTTTTAGGAAAGTTTTCAGTTCAAACTCTAAATGCACATAGTTAAAAAATAACACAGTATTGGAAAATGGCTTGCCGTAAAAAGCAATACCCATGCCTGTACCACTCCTGCTACTCAGAAATAAACACCTTCAGCTATGTAGTTTTTAGTTTTCTGGTTCATTATCTTCAGTGATGTCAATATTTAATAGTTCTCCAGGTTTAGTTCCAATATGAGTATTGGTTGGTATTTCCATTTACGTAAATGAGTGAGATGAAAGTTAAACAATGAGGTGTATGTCTGAATTTCACTATTCATTAATAATGTAAGTGATTTTTTTTTTTTTTTTTGGTTGTTGTTGAAATGGATACCAGGTTTTGAACCCTGGGAGAATATTTCCTCAGTTTTTTGTGCTATTTGCAATTTAATGGCTATTCTAGTAACAAGCTTTTAAACTTAATCTCCATCATTAGTATTTTCTCATTTGCTTTCCTAAGTCTAGAAAATCAATCAAACAATAAATCAAGCCCTGATATGTAACACTTATGTGGAAAATGTTGGGGTTCAGAGATGGCGGCCAAGAAAAAATTCTTGAGACATCTTTGGTGCAAAAAGGTGGTTTTATTAAAGCACAGGGACAGGACCCATGAGCAGAAAGAGCTGCATTGGGGTTGTGATAGGTGACTGATTATATACCTTCAGGTTGGGAGTGGGTTGGGGATAGCATAACTCTCCATGGTATTTTGGGATCAAGGTTTCCAGGACCTTGAGAGGCTAGCCACTGTTAAGAAAAGGTCATTTATTACTGTTTAGTAAAAACTAAGTCTTGGGACCCTTCAGATGTGTATCAGGGGGCCACATAAGCTTGGAGTATGATTGTCAACATTTACTGTGGGGAGGGGCTTGGGTAGAAGTAAAGGAAGTTTCCAACGGCATTTTTTTATGTTAAAATAGAATTCCAGGATCCTGGGGGTTTGGGTTAAGATTGCCTTTTGCCCTTAGCGAAGTGTCAACATCCAGGCAATTGAACTCCCAGAGTTGTTTCAGAGACTGCCTGTTTCACTGGGCTATTGGCAGTAAAGAAATTTAATTTTTCATTTGCCTTTGTTTCCCACACCACCACTAGCTGGTTTCTGTGGTGTAAATACTCTTGCCATGGCAGATTTCAGATACCAACATGATATCACTGAACAGATTGGTATGTGTAGTAAGGCACTAGTATTTAGTATTCTGCCTACAGATACTATACATAAATAATCTCAAGAGCATAGATGAAAGTATAATGCAGTAAAATAACTTGGAAATGACAAGTTTTGAGTAATAATACCTTTGTTCATAATGATTTTTGTATTTATAACTTTATATAGTTTCATTAAAAATTTTTGATTCTTGATTTTATATTTAGAGAGAGAGAAAGAGAGCAAGAGCACAAGCAAGGGAGGGGCAGAAAGAGAGGGAGGGAGAGAATCTTAAACAGGCTTCAAGCTCAGCTCAGCAGGGAACCGAGGTGGGGCCCCATCTCAGGACCATGAGATCATGACCTGAGCCAAAATCAAGAGTCAAACTCTTCACTGAGCCACCCAGGTGTCCCCTATATAGTTTCATTTTTAATAATGCCTGTGTTTAACAACCAGCCCACAACATCTGTGAAAATTTAACTATTGGCTTCTTGCAAGTTGGTATAAGCTGGGTTCATCACACCACCTGTTAACTTCCATTTCTCTCACCAAATGCTAATCACTACCTTTTGATTAATTAATTATAGCCATTATCTACTGATTCCGATGATAATAGCTGGGAACTTAGCTCATTTTTGTTATTTCCTCTCTGCCTTTGGTAGCCATCTTTCAATATGGTCCCAGAAGAGACTTTCTGCCTGCTATTCAGCTCTCTGTGTAATCTCTTCCCTCAGCTAATAGGGCTGATTTGTATAATAGAATTTTGAGAAAATGATGGCATGTGACTTTCAAAATTAAGTCTAAAAAGCCATTGTAACTTCTGCCTTACTTTCTTGAATCACTTGTTCTGGGGAAAGCTAGCCACTATGTGGTGACAACTCTCAAGCAGCCCTACAGAGGGAGAGATCCATGCAGTGAAGAATTGAGACCTTCTGCCAACAAGGAAACAAGAACTTCCAGCTATTTGAATAACTTGTTTTGTAAGCAGATCCTCCAGCAGCTGGCATACATTTCAGTGACTGTGGCCCCAGCTCCACAAGAGACACCTTAATCAGAACTACCAAGAGAAGCTCCTCCTGAATTTCTGACTCTCAGAAATGATCAGATGATACATTTTTATTGTTGTTTGAAGCCACTAAGTTTGGGGGTAGTTTGTTACTCAGTGATAGATAACATATCCCATTTCCGTTTCCGTTCAGTTCAGTTATATCGATAATGCCCACTTCCTCCACTGGTTGTTCCTGTGACAAAGTACTGATCTCACACACCTCCAGTAGGAGAGGGAAGCTATAAATAAATAAAACCACTATAATATTTGGTGTTTATAAATACTGTGAGGTGGGGCACCTGGATGACTCAATCAGTTAAGAGTCTGACTCTTGGGGTGCCTGGGTGGCTCAGTCGGTTAAGCGGCCGACTTCGGCTCAGGTCATGATCTCGCGGTCTGTGAGTTTGAGCCCCGCGTCGGGCTCTGTGCTGACAGCTCAGAGCCTGGAGCCTGTTTCAGATTCTGTGTCTCCCTCTCTCTGACCCTAACGTTAAATAAAACGTTAAAAAAAAAATTAAAAAAAAAAAAAAAAAGAGTCGGACTCTTGATTTTGGCTCAGGTCATGATCTTGCAGTTCATGAGGTCGACCCCCATGTCAGACTCTGTGCTGACAGTGCTGAGCCTGTTTGGGATTCTCTCTCTCCCTCTCTCTTTCTTTCTCTGTCCCTCTCTGCTCACTCTATAAATAAATAAGCAAACAAACAAATGTAAAAAAAGAAATTTTAACGTTTATTTATTTTTGAGACAGAGAGAGACAGAGCATGAATGGGGGAGGGTCAGAGAGAGAGGGAGACACAGAATCGGAAACAGGCTCCAGGCTCTGAGCCATCAGCCCAGAGCCCGACGCGGGGCTCGAACTCAGGGACTGCGAGATCGTGACCTGGCTGAAGTCAGACGCTTAACCCACTGCGCCACCCAGGCGCCCCTTTTTTAGTATTTTTTTTTTTAATTTTTTTTTCAACTTATTTATTTTTGGGACAGAGAGAGACAGAGCATGAACGGGGGATG
>NW_024412376.1:90370703-90372354 GCF_014898765.1 Herpailurus yagouaroundi | reverse complement strand
CAGGCTCTGAGCCATCAGCCCAGAGCCCGACGCGGGGCTCGAACTCAGGGACTGCGAGATCGTGACCTGGCTGAAGTCAGACGCTTAACCCACTGCGCCACCCAGGCGCCCCTTTTTTAGTATTTTTTTTTTTAATTTTTTTTTCAACTTATTTATTTTTGGGACAGAGAGAGACAGAGCATGAACGGGGGAGGGGCAGAGAGAGAGGGAGACACAGAATTGGAAACAGGCTCCAGGCTCTGACCTCTGCACTTTTAATCACCCTATTTATAATTCCAGATTTTTTTTAATTAATTTTTTTTTTTTTTGCTAAATCCAGTTTTTATTCACACCTCATTTTTTTTTAATTTTTTTTTTCAACGTTTATTTATTTTGGGGACAGACAGAGACAGAGCATGAACGGGGGAGGGACAGAGAGAGGGAGACACAGAATCGGAAACAGGCTCCAGGCTCTGAGCCATCAGCCCAGAGCCCGACGCGGGGCTGGAACTCACGGACCGCGAGATCGTGACCTGGCTGAAATCGGACGCTTAACCGACTGCGCCACCCAGGCGCCCCCACACCTCATTTTTTAAAAGGCTTTACCTTATCTCCCAACCTTTCCTTCACTCTGCCCACCAAGCTCTGTGATCCAACCTCTGACAGTTGTACTTTTACTTTTTTTCTTTTTTACTTTGTATATTCACAGTTGATCATTGCTTTCTTCTGTAATCATAGTTAATTAGTTTGTGCTTTGTCCATGGATCGATTCTAAATGCAGAACATAAATAAAGCATGTCTGGATAATGATGAGTATACAAATGTGGGTTAAGGTGGTTGGTATTCTGTGATTAAATGTCCCCATCAGGTTGTGTTGCCATGCCTGTGAACAGCCAATGGCAGTGCTTTTAGAGTTATATTTGAACAAATATCCCTCTTTTCCCACTTCACCTACAGACATTAGTCTATTCCAAAATCATGTATTGATTTTGTTAATTTCCCTTATTTCCTGTGTGTCTTTCTCCTAAAGCTCCCTACTTAGGATCGTTTTTATAAACCAATTCCATTTTTGTTGTGGAGAGGTGCTAGTACTCCCCTAGCTTAGAGATACTGTTTCTTCATCCCAGATTTCCTGCTTTTTTGTCAGAGAAAAATTTCGTATTACTTCCTTAGGAAGGATGTGTTGGAGGAAGACTTTTTGATTCCTAAATATTTTAAAATGTCTCGACTCACACTTGATTGATATTTGATCTAGGCATAGACTTCTAAAGTAATAATCATTTTTCCCACTTACTCAGAAGGCATTACTTCATGTCATTAGCATTTATTGTTGCTCACAAGAACTCTAGTGCCAATTTCTTATTTCTGTGTCAGTGACTGCTACCGATTGAATTATGTCCCCCCTAAAAAAGATATATGGAAGTCCTAACCCCCCAGTACCTCAGAATGTGACTTTATTTGGACATAAGATCATTGTAGGTATAATTTGCTACATTAAGATAAGGTCATACTGGAAAGGGTGGGCCTCTAATCCAATATGACGGATGTCCTTCTATAAAGGACAGGTGAAGACAGAAGCATGGGGAGAATGCCTCATGCTGACAAAGGCAGAGATTGGAGCTGCCAGTCAGGATATGAAAGACATTGCCAGAGAATCACCAGAAACTAGGAA